>NC_053491.1:4235444-4535444 GCF_905171775.1 Rana temporaria
CAGAGGTGCATGGTGCTGTGTAATGTAAAGGGGTCCAGAGGTGCAGGGTGCTATGTAATGTAAAGGGGCCCAGAGGTGCAGGGTGCTGTGTAATGTAAAGGGGTACAGAGGTGGAGGGTGCTGTGTAATGTAAAGGGGTCCAGAGGTGCAGGGTGCTGTGTAATGTAAAGGGGTCCAGAGGTGCAGGGTGCTGTGTAATGTAAAGGGGTACAGAGGTGGAGGGTGCTGTGTAATGTAAAGGGGTCCAGAGGTGCAGGGTGCTGTGTAATGTAAAGGGGTCCAGAGGTGCAGGGTGCTATGTAATGTAAAGGGGCCCAGAGGTGCAGGGTGCTGTGTAATGTAAAGGGGCCCAGAGGTACAGGGAGCTGTGTAATGTAAAGGGGTCCAGAGGTGCAGGGTACTGTGTAATGTAAAAGGGTCCAGAGGTGCGGTGCTATGTAATGTAAAGGGATTCAGGGTGCTGTGTAATGTAAAGGGGTCCAGAGATGCAGGGTGATGTGTAATGTAAAAGGGTCCAGGGTGCTGTGTAATGTAAAGGGGTCCAGAGATGCAGGGTGCTGTGTAATGTAAAAGGGCCCAGGGTGCTGTGTAATGTAAAAGGGTCCAGAGGTGCAGGGTGCTGTGTAATGTAAAGGGGTCCAGAGGTGCAGGGTGCTATGTAATGTAAAGGGGCCCAGAGGTGCAGGGTGCTGTGTAATGTAAAGGGGCCCAGAGGTACAGGGAGCTGTGTAATGTAAAGGGGTCCAGAGGTGCAGGGTACTGTGTAATGTAAAAGGGTCCAGAGGTGCGGTGCTATGTAATGTAAAGGGATTCAGGGTGCTGTGTAATGTAAAGGGGTCCAGAGATGCAGGGTGATGTGTAATGTAAAAGGGTCCAGGGTGCTGTGTAATGTAAAGGGGTCCAGAGATGCAGGGTGCTGTGTAATGTAAAAGGGCCCAGGGTGCTGTGTAATGTAAAGGAGTCCAGAGGTGCAGGGTGCTGTGTAATGTAAATGGGCCCAGAGGTGTAGGGTGCTGTGTAATGTAAAAGGGTCCAGAGGTGCAGGGTGCTGTGTAATGTAAAAGGGTCCAGAGGTGCAGGGTGCTGTGTAATGTAAAATGGCCCAGGGTGCTGTGTAATGTAAAAGGGTCCAGAGGTGCAGGGTGCTGTGTAATGTAAAGGGGTCCAGAGGTGCGGTGCTGTGTAATGTAAAGGGATCCAGGGTGCTGTGTAATGTAAAGGGGTCCAGTGGTGCAAGGTGCTGTGTAATGTAAAGGGGTCCAAAGGTACATCCCATCATTAACCACCACCGCAAAGCGCTGCCGCGGCGCCCACCCCCGGGCTGCTCAGACTAAGAATGCCCGGGCCTATTATTTGTCCCTGCCGGGACAGACCAGCAAAATGCGGGACTGTCCCGTGCAATCCGGGACACATGGTCACCCTATTTGTGGGGTCACCAGTACGGTATTGAACTCATATCTAGTCTACAATGACGCAAGCGATCATCGATGGCTTCGTGTTCGGTGCGGCAGCCATGATTTCCCGGCTCCTCTATGTTCTCCATGTTTGTATCTTTCGGAGACGATCCTTAATGATGACAGAGAAGCCGCGCCAGCCGCGCCACGCCTGACTTCCTTCATCTCAGACCAGCATATGCCACCAAATAAGAGTTCACCTTTTACCTCATCGAAATCTTTTATATCAATTACAGGGAAGAGAAAGACAAATGGCACAAATATTAATGTCATTTACCTTTCATCACACCGCTCTGAGGGGGGAGGGACGGTCTGCAGAGCATCTCTCCCATCATAAGAGACCTTCTGCGATGGCGTTGCGGACAGTCTCTCACGCCGGGGCGAGTCGTAATTTCATTATGTCTGGTGGACTCATCCGCAGAGTTATGGGTCACTGACCCAATTAATGTAAAGTTCCAATTTTCATAAACTCATTTATTACTGCGGGACGGCGGCGGCCCCACAGGAGTCCTGACAGGTTATCAGTCACCGGGAGCTCGGAAAACCACAAGTGTCAGAGCACAGCGGGGCGGCCTTCCATCTTCCTTCCATAACGCCGGCTGACAGAAGGCCAACGCCTGACATCTACCCCGAGGAGGGGGGGGGGGGCGAAAAAAAAGATGGCTCCAGGGTGAAACCAACCTGATCAGGGGAGAGAACACGGGAGAACATAGGAGAACATGGAAGAACATAGGAGAACATGGGAGAACATTGAGAACATAGGATAACGTAGGTTATCAGTCACCGGGAGCTCGGAAAACCACAAGTGTCAGAGCACAGCGGGGCGGCCTTCCATCTTCCTTCCATAACGCCGGCTGACAGAAGGCCAACGCCTGACATCTACCCCGAGGATGGGGGGGGGGGGGGGGCGAAAAAAAAAAAGATGGCTCCAGGGTGAAACCAACCTGATCAGGGGAGAGAACATAGGAGAACATAGGAGAACATGGGAGAGCATGGGAGAACATAGGAGAACATGGGAGAACATAGGAGAACATAGGAGAACATGGGAGAGCATGGGAGAACATAGGAGAACATGGGAGAACATGGGAGAACATAGGAGAACATAGGAGAACATGGGAGAACATGGGAGAGCATAGGAGAACATTGAGAACATTGAGAACATAGGAGAACATGGGAGAACATGGGAGAACATAGGAGAGCATATGAGAGCATAGGAGAACATAGGAGAGCATAGGAGAACATAGGAGAGCATAGGAGAACATATGAGAGCATATGAGAACATAGGAGAGCATAGGAGAACATAGGAGAACATAGGAGAGCATGGGAGAGCATAGGAGAACATAGGGGAGCATAGGAGAGCATAGGAGAACATAGGAGAACATAGGAGAACATAGGAGAGCATAGGAGAACATGGGAGATCATAGGAGAACATAGGAGAGCATAGGAGAACATGGGAGATCATAGGAGAACATAGGAGAGCATAGGAGAACATAGGAGAGCATAGGAGAGCATAGGAGAACATGGGAGAACATTGAGAACATAGGAGAACATGGGAGAACATAGGAGAACATAGGAGAACATAGGATAACGTAGGATAACATAGGAGAACATGGGAGAACATTGAGAACATGGGAGAACATAGGATAATGTAGGATAACATAGGAGAACATAGGAGAACATAGGAGAACATGGGAGAACATAGGAGATCATAGGAGAACATGGGAGAACATAGGAGAACATGGGAGAACATTGAGAGCATAGGAGAACATAGGAGAGCATAGGAGAACATAGGAGAGCATAGGAGAACATAGGAGAACATAGGAGATCATAGGAGAGCATAGGAGAACATAGGAGAACATAGGAGATCATAGGAGAGCATAGGAGAACATAGGAGAACATAGGAGAACATAGGAGAGCATAGGAGAACATAGGAGAACATAGGAGAGCATAGGAGAACATAGGAGATCATAGGAGAACATGGGAGAACATAGGAGAACATGGGAGAACATTGAGAACATAGGAGAACATAGGAGAGCATAGGAGAACATGGGAGAACATTTTGGTAATATAAAGGCCCGTATCTAATATACGCTACGCCGACGCAGCACACAGATGCAAGCACTGGATTCACAAAGCACTCGCCCCCAAATCTACGCTGGGTTTCCTCGGCGTAAGCCAGCGTAGGTCGAAGTGGGCGTGAGCCATGCTAATGAGGCGTGACCCCATGCAAATGATGGATTGAGCGTCATAAAAATACGAATAACGTGGACGCATCCCAGTGCGCATGCGCAGAATCACGTCGGAACTACTCCCTAAGATACGACGAATCACTGCCTATGACGTGAACGTAACCTACGCCCAGCCCTATTCACGTACAACGTAAACGACGTAAAATACGACGGCTTGTGTTCCCTGGTGCAGCCCTTAGCATGAGTTGCGCCTCCTATATAGGGAATAACTTTACGCCGGACGTAAGTCTTACGCAAACCGCATATATTATGCGCCGGGCGCAAGTACGTACGTGAATCGGGGTATCTCCCTCATTTGCATATGTGCATAGAAAATCAATGGGAGCGGCTAATGCGCCCATGATACGCCAGCGTAGGAAAGTTATGTCGGTCGGATGAAGCCTATTTTCAGGCGTATCTCAGATTGTGGGCACGGCGCACAGATACGACGGCGCATACTTACATTTACGCGGCGTATCTCGAGATACGTCAGCGTAAGCGCTTTGTGAATCCGGGCTATAGTGTATAAGATTGCAGACCCAAGCTGCTCTGTATGCTCCAGCAGTCCAGGCAAAGAATTAATAGCCCAACCCTGGAATCAGGTCAAGTCTACCAACCAAGTTCAGGTTAACATTTCGATCCCCCGGGGGACCTTTTATCAAATGAGATAATTACAAAGCATAAAACGCCGTTGTCGTTGGCGATGGTCGGGGAGGTGCCGCTCACTTCATCGCCGTCCTGTCTCGGGCATTGATTACCCGTCGTGCCGGGTGACAGTCAATCTATAGAACACAATGATGCCGGACTGGTAGACATCTGTCAATCCTTATCCTTCAATATCTGAAAGAGACTTTGTAGTTTGAGTGACGGCTTTAAAGAGCGCAGAAGACAGAAGTTGCGAGCTGTCTGAAAAGTCAGTTACAATATATTGATTGGAGGATTACCTTTTCTATGTAACCAGCCGCTCTCTCTGAATGTCAGGCAGACTCCCGAGAACACCAACACATGTTCTCCCCGCACTTCCACAGCTTGTTCCTGTCAGTAACGTGACGTATTCTTGTAACTAAAGAGCACAAAAACCCAACGTTAGATGCTAATGTGTCTCCAAACATCTTTATTACACCGGCGAGGAGAGGAACGACGGGATAGGCCAGATTTACTAAATGGTGCTCCACTCAAAATAAACCTCCCGCTTCCCGGCCCACCTGTCTCTCCTCCCGTGGGGATCAGGAGGCAATGTTCTACATAATGGTCACCTACCCAAGGCTATGGGTACAATTTGTAATGCTTTTAATCAGGGCTGGACTGGGACAAAAATTTGGCCCTGGACTTCATCCAGACTGGCCCACTTTGACAGGTCTCTCCCACAGCGGCTGGACAACTCCCGCAGCCCCCCGCCCACCCAAGCCCCCTCTCCCCCTTTACTAGCCACATTACTTTATTAGAGTAGAACGGCTGGTACTGGTACTCTTATAGGCAGTACCAGTGGGGAAGCTAGACATTATTTCTCCCGGGGCAAAGAATCAGTTTGGTGCCCCCCTTCCCCCTCATGGGACAAGATTAGGCAGAAGTGAGAAACTCCCAGGCCGCTGTCACTGAAGCCGGCCCACTGAGCCATCAGCCCACCGGGAAAATCCCTGTAGTCCCAATGGCCAGTCCATCCCTGCTTTTAATGCTTTTACATTCGTTTTCCTCAGTACTGGAAAAGGTTTCCCCAATGCCAAGGGCAAGGATGCAGAACCTGCGCCCATTGCCAACCATGGGCAGACAGAGTAAGGGAACAAAGAATGGATTTACTGCCATGCGCCCTTTGCCAACCATAGGCAATCAAAGCAAGGGGATAAGAGAATGGGTTTAGCCCCCTGCACCGATTGTCAACCATGTGCAACTGGTGCAAGGGGGCAGAAAATGAGTTTATCACCCTGCACCCATTGCCAATCATGGGCAGCCAGAGCAAGGGAATGGAGAATGGGTTTACCACCCTGCACCCATTGCAAACCATGAGAAGCTGGAGCAAGGGGACAGTGTAACGGGACTGCTCACCTACCGGAGGCTATGGGTACAATTTGTAATGCTTTTACATTCGATTTCCTTAGTACTGGGACAGGTATTTCCAGTGCCCAGGGCAAGGATGCAGAACTGAAATCCCCTCACTCACTGCTAATGTATGACGTAGAATGGGTTTACCACCCTGCGCCCATTGAAAAACCATGGGCAGCCAGAGCAAGGGAACAGAGAATGGGTTTATTACTGCCAAGCGCCCTTTGCCAACCATGGGAATTCGAAGCAAGAGGATAGAGAATGGGTTTAGCCCCCCTGCACCCATCGCCAATGATGCGCAACTGGCCCAAGGGGCAGAGAATGAGTTTATCACCCTGCGCCCCTTTCCATCCATGGGCAGCCAGAGAAAGCAAGGGGATAGAGAATGGGTTTAGCCCCCTGCACCCATTGTCAACTATGTGCAGCTGAGGGAAAAGGGGACAGAGAATGGGTTTACCGTCCTGCGCCCTTTTCCATTCATGGGCAGCCTGAGCAAGGGGGCAGAGAATGGGGGTACCACCCTGCGCCCATTGGCAACCATGGGCAACCAGAGTAAGGGGACAGAGTATGGGTTTACCTCCCTGCGCCCATTGCAAACCATGTGCAACTGGTGCAAGGGGGCAGAGAATGAGTTTACCTCCCTGCGCCCATTGCAAAGTATGGGCAGCTAGAGCAAGGGGACAGAGAATGGGTTTACCACCCTGCACCCATTGGCAACCAGAGAAAGGGAACACAGAATGGGTTTATAACCATGGGCAGCCAGAACAAAGGTGCAGAGAATAGGTTTACTGCCGTTCGTCCAAATTTTTTTTCACGATCTCATGCTTTCCAGCCTGGAAGAGAGATGTGAGGGGAGGGGGAGGTCTTATTGACCACCCCGCATCTCTCCATAAAGAGTACCTGTCACTAGGGTGACCACGTGTCCCGGGTTTTGCCCGGGACAGTCCGCATTTTGCAGGTCTGTCCCGGGCACATTTATTCCAGGACAATACAGTGTCCCGGAATGAAACTGACACAGCCACCCCCCTGGGCCATTCTGATGCCCCCAAAAAAGGCCGCCACATCACCGCTTAACTCACCGACAGTACTTGTCCTGGCCGGGAATGCCTGGAGGAGCACAATCCCCGCCCCCTGCTTGTGATTGGAGAAATCATAAATCCCGCCTCTTGTGTCCAATCACTGTGCTGTGATTCGTTACAGCACAAGCTGATTTTTGGGACGGGAGGGTGTCCCTGAATTGTAGTTTGGAAATGTGGCCACCCTACCTATCATGAACCATTCCTATTACAAGGGATGTTTACATTTACAAGTAAAATAAATAAAAAAAAAAAAATTATTACATTATTATTACACACGCGTAAGTCCCGTCCACATATGTAAACGCCGTTCAAACCACACATGTGAGGTGTCGCCGCGTGCATTCGAGCGCCAGCAACAATTCTAGCACTAGACCCCCTTTGTAACTCTAAACTGGTAACCTGTAAAAAAAAATATTGAGATTTTTAAATACTGAAGTTTGGCGCCATTCCACGAGTGTGCGCAATTTTCTATTTACTCGGCGTAACATCATCTTTCACATTATACAAAAAAATTGGGCTAACTTTACTGTTTTGTTATTTTTTAATTCATGAAAGCGTTTTTTTCCCCAAAAAAAGGCGTTTGAAAAATGATTGCACAAATACTGTGCGAGATAAAAAGTTGCATTTTATTCCCTAGGGTGTCTGCTAAAAAAAAACATATATAGTGTTTGGGGGTTCTGAGTAATTTTCTAGCAAAAAAAATTATGATTTTTGCATGTAGGAGAGAAGTGCCAGAATAGGCCCCCCGGTATGGAAGTGGTTAATACAAAGTTAGGCCCACTTTTGTATTACTTTCGGGAAATGACTTCCCATAGAACAGAAAGTCTCAATCACTCCTCTACAGTAGGGTGACCAGACATTTCCGGTTTCAGGGGACAGTCCCCGGATTGAGGACTCTGTCCCCGGATTGAGGACTCTGTCCTCGGACCAAGTCTGTCCCCAGTTTTGTCCCCGGATTGAGGACTCTGTCCCCGGACCAAGTCTGTCCCCAGTTTTGTCCCCGGATTGAGGACTCTGTCCCCGGACCAAGTCTGTCCCCAGTTTTGTCCCCGGATTGTATTTGAACAGGTGCTGGGGCAATTTCAAAGACAGTCCAGAATTAAAAAAAAAATCTGATGATCGTGTGCTGGTCGGAGCGGAGGGAATATTTTTTCGGTTTCGGGGTGCATGCCCAATCAGCTCCACTCGCATGTTCTTCTGCCTTGGCTCAAGTCCCGGCCAGCCTCCTGCCTGTTTATCTCTTTGCCTTCCCTGGTGGAGGGATCTTCCTCCACTCCCCACCCAGTAGTAGCTGGGCCTGGTACACACGATCAGATTTTCCGCGGAAAAAGCGTAAGACTTTTGTCTGAAGGGCGTTGGCTGTGAACTTGTCTTGCACACAATTGTTGGCCAAAAAACAAAAAATTACGTGGTTTTTCAGCTCTTTAGCACCACCCTTTGGGCAACTTCTGCTAATGTTGTGTTTTGGTGAGCATTGATTCTGAGCATGCGTGTTTTTACTTTGGAGTTTTGTCTGAACTTGTGTACACATCATTGGATAATCCCACAACACACATTTGTTGTCGGCAAATTTGAAAGCATGCTATCCCACATTTGTTGGCGGAAAATCGGACAACAATTGTCCAATGGAGCGTCAGATTTCCCGTCAACAGCCTGTCATCACACAATTCCCGTCGGTAAATTCGATCGTGTGTAAAAAGCCTGTGTATGCTCCTCGCAGTTTTTCGAACGGGAAAACTGCCTATAAACGCTGAAAAAAAAAAAAAAGAGAACCAGCTCCCTTTTTTTTTTTTACACACGGCCGGGATTCCAGACCACAGCTCCATCACAGTTTTCCTGTTGGGAAAACCAGCCGTGGTTAGGGGGAAAGATTGACCAAGCAGATTCTTGGCTTTCCCATTGGGATTTTCCGACGGGAACTTTTTCTGTCGCCGGAAATCCCACACGTGTATACGGGGCATGAGACTTTAGACTTGACGGGGTGTGAGGCGGGTGGCGGTGGCGACAACGGGAATTGAGACGCTGATTGCCCCCATTACTAGTAAATAAAAAAATATGTCCCCGGTTTTCATTTTAAAAATCTGGTCACCTTACTCTACAAGGGTTCCCGGCGTTAAGTATTATATAAGTGTAGCGCTACCCCCGGAGGAGCCGCTGATCAGATTGGGATCAGCGTATTTAAGTTACCTCTGTGATGTGTCCAGGGCTGATGATAGTCAGGGCCGTTTAAAGGAATTTGGGGGCCCTAAGCAAAATGGGGGCCCCCAAGCACCCCCCCCCGCACGCAAAGCCTACGTTAGCGCTACACAAATTTTTTACAGCCATGTTCTTACTCCTCCCCTCCTCCCTAGTCCCTATGTTTTTCTATTCTCACCTCCCCTTCTTCCCTGTAGGCTGCCGCTGTAGTGTGGCCGAGCTCCTCTTCCTCCTGTCAGTCCGGTGTTCTATCATTATGGGTCCCCAGTCCCCTAACAGTCTGGCCGGGAACAGGAAACTGAATCTCCTGTACCTCGCGCGGTACCCAGCCGGACTGACAGGACTCCAGGAGGAAGGAAGAGGAGCTCGGCCACGATACAGCCTGGGAATGGGAAGTTGGGGGCCCCAGGCCAGCTCAGGGCCCCAAGCAATTGTTTGTTTTGCCTGTCCTGTAGCGACGGGCCTGATGATAGTGATGAGAGCAGTGACAGAATGTCCAGATTGTTGGTTGACGTTTTCAATGCTTTATTTCTGGTCCAACACGACCAACAGTCAACTCGAGGTAGACCGCATAGGTTGGTGAAAAGAGTAAACTTTGCAGATACAGGCAATGGATGAACAGAAGCAGTCCTGCTTCCAATAGCAACTCTTTCCTTGTCGCCACTTCAGCCGGAGTGGGTAAAGTGCCCCTGGACAGATCTCTCTCACAGGCCTGGCAGCCAGAGCGTCACTTGGGAAGGAACAAGTCTCTGCCACCGACTTGGCTCTAATAGAATTAGGATTTAAGGATGAGACCTCTGCCACAGGCCTAGTGCTTGAAAGTTTGGATAGTAGAGCGAATCCTCCCAGTGTATAATTTGGGGTCACCGACTGACAGTTTGCCGCATACAACCTGTCAGTGTCCGGTCACCCAGATCCCCGATTGGTTCGTTCAAGCCCTGTTGGATCACCTGCCTCCGGGTTTTCCTTCAGCCGATCCCCCACCAAACAGCACAACTCGCTTGGGATCTTCTTTATAGAGGTGGGGGACCCAGTAAGTCACTGGGGCCCCTTTGCAGCATCAGGTGCTCCGGGCCATGAGGGCCCAGAGTCAGGAACTCCGCGTAGCACGTGCGCCCTGGCCTGGTAGGCCATATCGCCGGGGCCCGTGATGTGCGCACACCCTAAAGGTGGGTGCCGCACCTGGAACCAGGAACCTCGCGAAGAACCCTGTGCAACGGCCTCCGCCACACAAATACCCTCCCCCAGCATGCCCCGCGAGGGAAACACTCCTCTGATTGGCTGCTGGGGAAAAGTGGCTCCGCCTGGACCCCTCTGGCGCCACCTGGCATCCAGAGATGGAACTACATCTCTGGAGCACAGAATGACCCACAGACAGTCCAGGACTGACAACAGCCAAACTTAAACAAATCAACATGGATGAGAGCAAAAAACAGTGGGCCAGATTCTCAAAAGAATTACGCCGGTGTATCCACAGATACACCGGCGTAATTCGAAAATCCCGCCGGCGTATCATTGGGCCAGATTCAAGAAGCAATTGCGCCCGTGTAACCATAGGTTACACGGCGCAATTGCTTACTTGCTCCGGCGTAGCGAATGCTCCTGATTCAGGAACATCGCTACGCCGACTGCAGCCTAAAATCTACGCGGCATAAGGCTCTTATGCCATGCAGATTTTAGGCTGCATTCTAGCGAAAACCGCTAGGGGGCGCTCCCATTGTGATCTGTGTATAGTATGCAAATTGCATACTAACATCGATTCACAAACTTGCGCGGGCCCTGCGTACGCAAATTACGTAATTTGCGTACGTCGGGTTTCGCGTAACGTTACACATCCTAATAGCAGGCGCAGCCAATGCTATAGGATGGCCACGTTCCCGCGTCGCGACGCTCAAATTTTACGTCGTTTGCGTAAGTGGATCGTGAATGGCGCTGGACGCCATTCACGTTCACTTTGAAGCAAATGACGTCCTTGCGATGTCATTTGCCGCAATGCACGTCGGGAAAGTTTCCCGACGGAGCATGCGCTCTACGCTCGGCGCGGGAGCGCGCCTAATTTAAATGATTCCCGCCCCCGGCGGGATCATTTACATTAGGCGCCCGTACGCCGGGCAAGTTAACACAGCGCCCCCGCAATTTACGGAGCTTCTGCTCCGTGAATCGCGGGCAGCGCAGAAAATTTGCGCGGGCGCAGGGCAAAAACGCTGCCCTGTGCCTGCGTAAGAAAGGCGCAGATTCTTACTGAATCTGGGCCATATTCTCAAAACAAGATACACCGGAATTAGGCTAGGATCCGACTGGTGTAAGTCACTTACACCGTCGGATCCTAAATGCAATACAACGCCGACCGCTAGGTGGCTTTTACGTCGATTTCAGCGTTGCATATGCAAATGAGCCGATACGCCCATTCCCGAACGTTTTTGCGCTGCTTCGCCCGTAGTTGACGTCGTTTCCGTAAGCGTAAGGTTACCCCTGCTATATGAGGGGTAACCTTACGTCGGTTCCGCCGTATGCCATGTTAAGTATGGCTGTCGGGACAGCGTCGGGTTTTTCCGTAGTTTACGTAACCCCTTCGCGAATAGGGCTGTGCGTTAATTACGTTCACGTCGAAACCAATGTATTTGCGGCGTACTACGGAGCATGCGCAGTGGGCTACGTTTAAGGCCGGCGCACGCGCAGATCGTTCGGCACGGGGGCGCGCTTAATTTAAATACAAGCCGCCCCCTTTGAAATACGCGGGGATACGCCGGGCCATTTACACCACGCCGCCGCAAATTATGGAGCAAGTGCTTTGAGAATATGGCACTTGCTCCACTAAGTTGCGGCGGCGTAGTGTAAATAGCTTACGCTACGCTACGCCGGAATCTACGTGAATCTGGCCCTCTCTCATCCCCCACTAGCACCTGTATTGAAAGTACACAGGCGCTACATAAGAAAACCTCAGATGCCCCTTGATATATCATCCTGCTAAAGGGTAAAATGGCACCGAGTGTCTGACAACGAACATGTTCAGTAAAAATTTCATTGGATTTCAGTTGAACAGGTAAAACTGTTTATAAACCGGGAAAAAAAAAGAAAAAAAACGAGAGAGAAAGTAAATTGCTTGGCATAGACTTGTCTTGCTCCAATCAGCTGGAGGGACGTCGGTGGAAGTGGCACTCGGTGAAGTCAAAGCCTTGTTGTGATCTATGAAAGGAAGGCTTGTGTTTCTCTCTCTTTCTCTGGCTGTCATCGGGATCCCATCAATCCTTATTTATCGCCCCGGGAAACAACACAATTATGGTAATAAATAATAATAGGATCCTGTAAAACCTGAGTGATGAGGCTTCTCAGAACACATTCCCGTCGCTTTGTGTGGCAACAGCAGGCTATGTAATGCAATGCCAAGCAAATCAGAAGCGCTGAATGCTGAAAGACGACTGGCACGATGAATGGGCAATAAATCATGTTGGCACACATGCCATTCCTGACAGGCATGGCAGCGATATGGTAATTGCCAGTAATGTATTAAAATGTCCCAGCTAAAGCCATACTTAGTAACGTCTCATAAGTCCGGGAGCCGGGTACAGCCAGGGCAACGAGGGCACCATTCCTTCACCGTGTCCTCGGTATTTAGGGTCAGAATTCGAGTCGGGATGGCCAATTACACTGAAAGGGGTTGTAAATGAAAAAAAATTTTCACCTTAATATAATCTATGCATTAACCGCTTAAGACCCGGACCTATAGGCAGGTAAAGGACCCGGCCAGTTTTTGCGATTCGGCACTGCGTCGCTTTAACCGACAATTGCGCGGGCATGCGACGTGGCTCCCAAACAGAATTGGCGTCCTTTTTTCCACACAAATAGAGCTTTCTTTTGGTGGTATTTGATCACCTCTGCGGTTTTTATTTTTTGCGCTATAAACAAAAATAGAGCGACAATTTTGAAAAAAATGCAATGGCCCGGATTCAGAGAGCAATTGCGCCTGCGTAACCATAGTTATGCAACGCAATTGCTTGCTTGCGCCGGCGTTACGAATGCTCCTGATTCAGGAACATCGTAACGCCGACTACAGCCTAAAATCTGCGTGGCATAAGGCTCTTATGCCACGCAGATTTTAGGCTGCATTCTTGCGATGACCGCTAGGGGGCGCTCCCATTGTGCTCAGTGTATAGTATGCAAATTGCATACTAACACCGATTCACAATGTTGCGCGAGCCCTGCGTACGCAAGTTACGGAGTTTCCGTACGGCGTCTTTAGCATAAGGCTGCCCCTTCTAATAGTAGGGGCAGCCAATGCTAAAGTATACCCGCCCTTCCCGCGTCGTGAAATTTGAATTTCATGTCGTTTGCGTAAGTGATTCGTGAATGGCGCTGGACGCCATTCACGTTCACTTTGAAGCAAATGACGTCCTTGCGACGTTTCCCGACGGCGCATGCGCTTTACGATCGTCGCGGGAACGCGCCTAATTTAAATTATTCCCGCCCCCTGCGGGATCACTTAAATTGCGCGCGCTACTGCTCCGTGAATTGAGGGCAGCGGCGCAAATTTGCGGGGGCGCAGGGCAAAATCGTTGCCCTGTGCCTCCGTAATTTATGCGCAAATCTTACTGAATCTGGGCCAATATTTTTTACTTTTTTTTATAATAAATATCCCCCAAAAAGATATAAAAAAAAAAATTTTTTTCCTCAGTTTAGGCCGATACGTATTCTTCTAAATATTTTTGGTAAAAAAAATCGCAATAAGCGTTTATTAATTGGTTTGCGCAAAATTTATAGCGTTTACAAAATAGGGGATAGTTTTATTGCATTTTCATAATTTTTTTTTTTTTACTACTAATGGCGACGATCAGCGATTTTTTTCGTGACTGCGACATTGTGGCGGACACTTTGGACAATTTTGACACATTTTTGGGACCATTGTCATTTTCACAGCAAAAAATGCATTAAAAATGCACTGATTACTGTGAAAATCACAATTGCAGTTTAGGGGTTAACCACTAGGGGGCGCTGTAGGGGTTACGTGTGACCTCATATGTGTTTCTAACTGTAGGGGGGTGGGGCTGGACGTGTGACGTCATTGATCGTGTTTCCCTATATCAGGGAACATGCGATCAATGAAGCTGCCACAGTGAAGAACGGGGAAGGTGTGTTTACATACAGCTCTCCCCGTTCTTCAGCTCCGGGGACCGATCGCGGGACTCCGGCGGTGATCGGGTCCATGGGTCCCGCGGCCGCGGTCAGGGAGCTTCGGACCGGGTCGCGGGCGCGAGACCGCGACCCACGGCTGGGCACTTAAAGAGGACGTACCTGTACGTGATTGTGCCCAGCCGTGCCATTTTGCTGACGTATATCTGCAGGAGGCGGTCCTTAAGTGGTTAAGGTGAAAAAACATCTGATTTTGCTGCCCCCCCCCCCCCCGAGCCCTCGTTTTACTTACCTGACCCGTCGAAAGTCCTTTGCGGTCCCGATATCCTCTTCGCCACTCAGCCTGGCCGCTGATTGGCTAGAGCGGATGGATTGAGAGCAGCGCAGCCATTGGCTGGCGCTGCTGTCAATCACATCCAGTGAGGCGGCGCGCCGAGGGGCGGGGCCAAGTGATGCTGTGAGCGGCTATGGCCGCTCGCTGTATCACGGGAGCGCGCCCGCAATTACTGACCACCATGCGAGCTCTCGCATGACTGTGGTGAGTTCTTGCGGGGAGGACCAGAGACAGCCGCCGAGGGACCCCAGAAGAGGAGGATCGGGGGCCACTCTGTGCAAAACGAACTGCACAGTGGAGGTAAGTATAACATGTTTGTTATTTTAAAGGAAAAATATTTTTTCCTTTAGTGACCCTTTAAATAAGGCAGCCTGTTGCCAATCATTGAAATCAGTCTGCACTATTAACCCTTATGCCGCGTACACACCATCACTTTATGTGATGAAAAAAAATGACATTTTTAAAAACGTCACTTTAATTGACCGTGTGTGGGGGAAAACGTCGTTTTATGTCTTGTAAAAAACGACCAAAAAAAATTGAAGCATGCTTCAATTTTATGTGTCGTTTTTCAAAAGTGCACTTTTTACTTCACAGAAATTGACCGTGTGTAGCAAAAAACGTCGTTTTCTAAGACGTTTTTTCATCCACGCATGCCCAGAAGCTACTTATGAAGCGAGCTTCATGGGAAAAACGTGGTGGAACGTAACCTCACTTTGCTAGAACATTGTGAGAAAACGATGGTGTGTAGGCAACTTCCTCTTTGAAAATTGAAGTTTCAAAAACGTCGTTTTTTACTTCACAGAAAGTGTCGTTTTTTTTTCATCACATAAGTGATGGTGTGTACGCGGCATTAGGTGGCAGATCCCTGACATTCTTATTTTGTGGTGTCGGTAATTAGAAAGGGGCGAATTCTGAAAATGTTGCGGAGGTTGTAGCCAGTGATTGGATGTGGGGGCTGAAGGAGAGGTCAGAGTTTAGGATTACACTAGGGTTTTTTTAGGACCGAGTACAAGTACCGATACTTTTTTTTATGTACTCGCCAATACCGAATACCGATACTTTTTTTAAATCTCATGTGTCAGTATTTTTATTTTTTTTACATTTTTTTATTTTTTATTATTTATTTATTTTTTACAATGCTTTATTTTTTTTAAGGGGGTGGGGGGAAATGTACAATGTCAGTGTGTTTTTTATTTCAATTTTTATTTTTTACAATTCGTTTTTTTTTTATTTATTTTTTAGCAGCACTGTGGGGGGGGGGGTCTTTGGTGAGATATCAGTTGTCTTAACAGACCTCTGACATCTCCCCTCTGAGACAGGGAAAGGGACTAGGGACACAAATTCCCCTGTCCCTTTCTCTATAAACTCAGCTGCGCTGAAAATGAAAGAAGAGAAGCCAGCGGCTTCTCTTCATTCATAAACTGAAACATCGTAATCACAGGAGGTTACAATGTTTCAGTTCTGTGAATGTACAGAGTCAGTGATCACTGACTCTGTACATTCTGAAAAGGTAGGAGCCAGGTTTACCGGCTCCTACCTCCGCTCTCCATCCTGACAGATCAGCAGCACGGCGGGGGGCATCACGGCAGCAAGGAGCGGGCCATGACGGCGGCAGCACTGAGGGGGGCATGACGGCGGAAGCAAGGAGCGGGGCATGACGGCGGCAGCACGGAGCACGGAGGGGGGGCACACGGCGGCAGGACGAACGGGGGCATGGTGGCAGAATGGGGGGACACGGCAGCAGGGCGGAGGGGGGCATGACAGCGGAAGCAAGGAGCGGGGCATGACGGCGGCAGCACGGAGGGGGGGACACACGGCGGCAGGACGGAGGGGGGCATGACAGCGGAAGCAAGGAGCGGGGCATGACGGTGGCAGCACGGAGCACGGAGGGGGGACACACGGCGGCAGGACGAAGGGGGACATGACGGCAGAATGGGGGGACACGGCAGCAGGACGGAGGGGGGCATGACAGCGGCAGCAAGGAGGAGGGACACAGCACAGAGGGGGAATGGACACAAGGACAGTTAGCGGTGATCGGTGCTTCTAACTCCCCCACCGCACTGATCACCCTGACTGTCCAGGTATCGGGTGAGGCATCGGAGCATTTGCCCGAGTACAAGTACTCGGGCAAATGCTTGGTATCGGTCCCGATACCGATACTAGTATCGGTATCGGGACAACCCTAGATTACACCCAGGGCAGCCATCAGAAATTGTGTGGCCCCTTACACAGCTTTTGGCCTGGGCCCCCGTCCCCGAGCCTGACCACCAACATTCCCCAGGGCCCACCCACTGGCCATCCCAACAAGTCCTCCATTGCCTCAGCCCAAGTTTAAAAAAAAAAAACGGCATGGGTTCCCCTCCAAGAGCATACCAGGCCCTTAGGTCCCGGGGCATGAAAGAGCTGGAAGAAGATAGCAGCGGAGCCCGGCAGAATGCACCGGAGAGCTGGAGAAGACGCCGGAGAGAGCGGAGAAGTCGGAGGAAGACCCCGAAGTTGGAAGAAGACCCCTGGAGCTGCCTAATAAATTACTTTAAAAACCTGTCTAGTTAGTGTTTTTTTTCTTGACACTTTTTCCCCCAGGTCAATGGGTAGGGGTACAATGTACCCCATACTCATTCACAAAGGGGGCTCCTGTATTTCGATAAGCCCCCCGCCCGCAGACCCCGACAACCAACGGCCAGGGTTGTCGTGAAGAGGCCCTTGTCCTCATCAACATGGGGACAAGGTTCTTTGGGGGGCCGCAGGGCATCACCCGGCCCCAAAGCACCTACCTCTCCATGTTGAGGGCATGCGGCCTGGTACGGTTCAGGAGGGGAGGGCCCTCGCTCGTCCCCACCCCCTTTCCTGACTGTCCGGGCTGCATGCTCGGATAAGGGTCTGGTATGGATTTTGGACTTTTTCGGTGTAGGGGGTTTCCCTTAAAATTCATACTAGACCCAAGGGCCTGGAATGCTCTCGGAGGGGGAACCCATGCCGTTTTTTTATTTAAAATTTGGCGTGGAGTTCCCCCTCAAGATTCCCACCGCACAAGTGTGAATCCAGCCTCAAAGAATAATCAGCTCTGTGGGGGGAGGGGGTTTGTCTGAAAAAACTATTTTCTCCTCCTTCCTTTTCTCTTCTTCAGTTAAGACAGTGATCTGACTTTGGAGGCGACTTCCATTGAAATCAGTGGGTACAAGTCGCCTACAAGTCGGATTGAAGTAGTAGAGGAACCTTTTCTGAAGTCGGAGTGACCTCAGTAGTGTACATTAAGATGGCTCCATTCACTTCCATTGAATTTCTCATGTCACGCGACTTGGGGCGACTTCAAGTCGGTTCCCAAGTCGCCCCTGTGTGAACCGGCTATTATACAAGCTGTACACTTACTACTTTACATTGTTGTAGGGTTGTCCCGATACCGATACTACTGCCACCTATGCACAGTTCCCATCAGTGCGTGCCACCTATGCACAGTTCCCATCAGTGCGTACCACCTATCAGTGCCCATCAGTGCGTGCCACCTATCAGTGCCCAGCCATCAGTGTGTGCCACCTATCAGTGCTGCATAATCAGTGCCATCCATCAGTGCCCATCCATCAGTGCGTGCCACATATCAGTCAGTGCCACCTATCAGTAATGCGTAATCACTGCCACCTATCAGTACTCATCAGTGCCACCTAATCCTATCAGTGCCCAACAGTCCTGCATATATTAGGGCCTCCTCATCAGTGCCATCTATCAGTGCCAGCCAGTCAGTGCCACCCATCAGTGTGTGCCACCTATTAGTCAGTGCCACCTATCAGTGACCAACAGTTTTATTATTGTATAATGTCTTGAGTTAGAGTTCTTCATAAACTATCAAGAAGATATCATTAGTCCGTATTGTGGTTTGAAAACTGTCACATGGCATTGGAAAAAAGTATCGGTATTCGGTATCGGCGAGTACATGAAACAAAGTATCGGTATTCGGTATCGGCGAGTACATGAAACAAAGTATCGGTATTCGGTATTGGCGAGTACATGAAACAAAGTGTCGGTATTCGGTATCGGCGAGTACATGAAACAAAATATCGGTATTCGGTATCGGCGAGTACACGAAACAAAGTATCGGTATTCGGTATCGGCGAGTACACGAAACAAAGTATCGGTATTCGGTATCGGCGAGTACATGAAACAAAGTATCGGTATTCGGTATCGGCGAGTACATGAAACAAAATATCGGTATTCGGTATCGGCGAGTACACGAAACAAAGTATCGGTATTCGGTATCGGCGAGTACATGAAACAAAGTATCGGTATTCGGTATCGGCGAGTACACGAAACAAAGTATCGGTATTCGGTATCGGCGAGTACATGAAACAAAGTATCGGTATTCGGTATCGGCGAGTACATGAAACAAAGTATCGGTATTCGGTATCGGCGAGTACATGAAACAAAGTATCGGTATTCGGTATCGGCGAGTACATGAAACAAAGTATCGGTATTCGGTATCGGCGAGTACATGAAACAAAGTATCGGTATTCGGTATCGGCGAGTACATGAAACAAAGTATCGGTATTCGGTATCGGCGAGTACATGAAACAAAGTATCGGTATTCAGTATCGGCGAGTACATGAAACAAAGTATCGGTATTCGGTATCGGCGAGTACATGAAACAAAGTATCGGTATTCGGTATCGGCGAGTACATGAAACAAAGTATCGGTATTCGGTATCGGCGAGTACATGAAACAAAGTATCGGTATTCAGTATCGGCGAGTACATGAAACAAAGTATCGGTATTCGGTATCGGCGAGTACATGAAACAAAGTATCGGTATTCAGTATCGGCGAGTACATGAAACAAAGTATCGGTATTCAGTATCGGCGAGTACATGAAACAAAGTATCGGTATTCGGTATCGGCGAGTACATGAAACAAAGTATCGGTATTCGGTATCGGCGAGTACATGAAACAAAGTATCGGTATTCGGTATCGGCGAGTACATGAAACAAAGTATCGGTATTCGGTATCGGCGAGTACATGAAACAAAGTATCGGTATTCGGTCCTAAAAAATTGGTATCGGGACAACCCTACATTGTAGATACAAATAGCTAGATTCGCGTAGGGTTACGCCGGCGTATCAGTAGATA
This sequence comes from Rana temporaria, assembly GCF_905171775.1. Lineage (NCBI taxonomy): Eukaryota > Metazoa > Chordata > Amphibia > Anura > Ranidae > Rana > Rana temporaria. The sequence continues at coordinate 4,255,015 of NC_053491.1, forward strand.
CGCCGTCGTAACTCTGAATCTACGCCGTCGTAAATTTAAGCGTATTCTGGAAACCAGACACGCTTAAATTAGGCTAAGATTTGAGCGGCGTAAGTCTCCTACGCCGTCGTATCTTAGGGAGCAATTTTTTCTGTGACCGCTAGGTGGCGCTTCCATTGAGTTCGGCGTAGAATATGTAAATGACTAGATACGCCGATTCACGAACGTACGTGCGCCCGTTTCCGTTAGAGGTACGCCGGTGTAAAGATAAAGCTGCCCCCTAGGTGGCCTAGCCAATGTTAAGTATGGCCGTCGTTCCCGCGCCGAAATTTGAAAATTTTACGTTGTTTGCGTAAGTCGTTCGTAAATAGGACTGGACGTAATTTACGTCCACGTCGAAAACAATACGTCCTTACGACGTCATTTAGCGCAATGCACGTCGGGAAATTTTAGGGACGGCGCATGCGCAGTACGTTCGGCGCGGGAACGCGCCTAATTTAAATGATCCACGCCCCCTACCCGGATCATTTGAATTAGGCAGGCTTGCGCCGGGGGATTTACGCTACGCCGCCGCAACTTTACAGGCAAGTGCTTTGTGAATCAAGCACTTGCCCGTAAAACTTGCGGCAGCGTAACGTAAATGAGATACGTTACGCCGCCGCAGATCTACGAGAATCTGGCCCAAAGTGTCATTTCTTCAGTGTTGTCAGGTGAAAAGATACAAGAAAAGATTTACAGAAATGTGAGGGGTGTACTGACTTTTGCGAGATGCGTACATTTATACACACACGCATATTTCTATATACTTAGACGATTCCCAGCCCCCATGCTGTATCTTTGCGTTTCGCCGCGCCCCACCCTCAGCGTGGAAGCCAAAAAGCCAACTCAACAGCGGAGGAAATGAGGTTTTGGGGGCTGGCGGGATTGTTTATTAGGTTCTCAGATTTAATCAGCCTTAAGTTACATCATGTCAGGGCGGCTGTCATGTGCACTAAAAGGCGCGCGGCGATTTTACCCGGACTGACAGCCTAAATCAGAAACAGAAAAATCAACATGTCAATAATTGAGCCGGCCATGATGGATGTATTATGCAGCGTGTGGTGAGCTCTGGATTGCATTAGGGCCCGCGTCTCGGGGGGCCGTATGGGCACGGCCTCAAAGGGATAACCCGAGCGCATAGCGAACGCGGCGTGGCGGGACCGCGTAACCCCTTCCTCGCCGGGGCTCACGCAGCTTTGTATATATTGTTTCTGCCTTTGTTATTGTATTTGTTTTTCAAGTGTTTGACGGGGAGAATTAGGAGTTTACAAAAATAGACAAATTTATTTGGTCCGGAATCCCTAAATAATCCGGAGTGATGGGGGGGGGAGGGGGTGAGGGGGGGGAGGGGGGGCTGTGTACTGAAAGGATTAGTGTCATTAAAACTCAAAAATAAATAGTCTTTCCCCCAATTATAAAATTCATGTTTTTTTCTGAATCATTCAGCATGTCACAGACTTCTGTTTCTTTTGCATTATACATTATACAAGGAGTGGATGGCGGAATAAATACAGCGGCCATTAGAAAATATCTCTCCGTATGAGCCTGATCCAGATTTATGTCATCTTTATTTTATATATATATATATATATATATATATATGTTTTTTGTGTATTTTTAGGACATTTTTATGTTTTTAAAGGGTAAATCCACTCGTACGAAAAGAATAAAAAATACTTTGTAATTGTTTTGTAATTTTTTTGTAAACATATTGTTATTTTATTATTATTATTATTATTATTATTATTATTATTATTATTACTGTTGTTATTATTATTCAGTATTTATACAAAAGTTGCTTATTGCTACCAATTGTGGATTTATTGCCTTTCCGTATAAGCCTGATACAGATTTATGTGATCTTTTTTTTTTATATATATTTTTGTGTATTTTTAGGACATTTTTATGTTTTTAAAGGGCAAATCTACTCGTACGAAAAGAATAAAAAATACTTTGTAATTTTGTTGTATAAATATAATTATTTTATAATTATTATTATTATTATTATTATTATTATTATTAGTAGTATTATAATTATTATTATTTTATAATTATTATTATTATTATTGTTGTTGTTGTTATTATTATTATTCAGGATTTATACAACCTCAAAAGTTGCTTATTGCTACCAATTGTGAATTTATTGCCTTTCCGTATAAGCCTGATCCAGATTTATGTGATCTTTTTTTTTTATATATATATATATGTTTTTTTGTGTATTTTTAGGACATTTTTATGTTTTTAAAGGGCAAATCTACTTGTACGGAAAGAATAAAAAATACTTTGTAATTTTTTTGTATAAATATTATTATTTTATTATTATTATTATTATTGCTGTTATTATTATTCAGGATTTATACAACCTCAAAAGTTGCTTATTGCACCAATTGTGGATTTATTGCCTTTCCGTATAAGCCTGATAAAGATTTATGTGATCTTTTTTTTTATATATATATGTTTTTAGTGTATTTTTAGGACATTTTTATGTTTTTAAAGGGTAAATCCACTCGTACGAAAAGAATAAAAAAATACTTTGTAATTGCTTTGTAATTTTTTTGTACACATATTATTATTATTATTATTATTATTATTATTATTATTATTATTATTGCTGTTGTTATTATTATTCAGGATTTATACAACCTCAAAAGTTGCTTATTGCACCAATTGTGAATTTATTGCCTTTCCTGTATAAGCCTGATCCAGATTTATGTGATCTTTTTTTTTTATATATATATATATGTTTTTTGTGTATTTTTAGGACATTTTTATGTTTTTAAAGGGCAAATCTACTTGTACGGAAAGAATAAAAAATACTTTGTAATTTTTTTGTATAAATATTATTATTTTATTATTATTATTATTATTGCTGTTATTATTATTCAGGATTTATACAACCTCAAAAGTTGCTTATTGCACCAATTGTGGATTTATTGCCTTTCCGTATAAGCCTGATAAAGATTTATGTGATCTTTTTTTTTATATATATATGTTTTTAGTGTATTTTTAGGACATTTTTATGTTTTTAAAGGGTAAATCCACTCGTACGAAAAGAATAAAAAAATACTTTGTAATTGCTTTGTAATTTTTTTGTATAAATATTATTATTTTATTATTATTATTATTATTATTATTATTATTATTATTATTATTATTATTATTAATTTATTATTATTATTATTATTATTATTATTATTATTATTATTATTATTATTGTTGTTGTTGTTATTATTATTCAGTATTTATACAACCTCAAAAGTTGCTTATTGCACCAATTGTGAATTTATTGCCTTTCCTGTATAAGCCTGATCCAGGTTTATGCGATCTTTTTTTTAAAAATTACATTGGGGTAGATTCAGGTACATATCTCCAGATACGCCGCCGTAATTACAAATCTGCGTCGGCGTTTCGTTACGCCGATTCACAAAGGCAGTTACACTGAAAAAATAGGCTTCCTCCACCGACGTAACTTGATTGCGGCGGCGTACAATTGTGTGCAATATCACTTTGGCCGCTAGGGGCGCTTCCGTCGTTTTCGGCGTAGAATATGCAAATTACCTAGTTACGCCGATTCACAAACGTACGTGCGCCCGGCGGTAGTTTTTTACGTCGTTTGCGTAAGGCTTTTTCGGAGTAACGTTGCTCCTGCTATTAGGTGGCGCAGCCAATGTTAAGTATAGACGTCGTTCCCGCTTCGAAATTTGAATTTTTTACGTCGTTTGCGTAAGTCGTTCGTGAATGGGGCTGGACGTAATTTACGTTCACGTCGAAAGCAATGACGATTTGCATCGGAATTTCGAGCAAGCGCACTGGGATTCTTTCACAAACGGCGCATGCGCCGTCTTAAAAAACGTAAATAAAACACGCCCCCCCTTACACATCTGAATTACGCGCGCTTACGCCGGCCCCATTTACGCTACGCCGCCGCAACTTACGGAGCAAGTGCTTTGTGAATACTGCACTTGCTCCTGTAAGTTGCGGCGGCATAGCGTAAATACGATACGCTGTGCCGCTGTTAGATTGCGCGCCCCTACCTGAATCCACCCCAAAGTACGGTGAAACCTTGGATTGCGAGTAACGCGGTTAACGAGAGTTTCGCAATAGGATTTTTTTTTTTTTTTTTAAATCCTGACTCACTTTACGATTCAAGCCACAGCGGTCTAGGGTGACCACGTGTCCCCGGATTGCCCGGGACAGTCCCGCATTTTGCAGGTCTGTCCCGGGCACATTCATTCCAAGACAATACAGTGTCCCGGAATGAAACTGACACAGCCACCCCCCCCCCCCCCCCGAGCCGATCTGATGCCCCCAAAAAAGGCCGCCTCATCACCGCTTTACTCACTGACAGTACTTGCCCTGGCCGGGAATGCCTGGAGGAGCACAATCCCCGCCCCCTGCTTGTGATTGGAGGAATCAGAAATCCCGCCTCTTGTGTCCAATCACTGTGCCGTGATTCGTTACACCACAAGCTGATTTTTGGGAAGGGGGGTGTCCCTGAATGGTAGTTTGGAAATGTGCGGTGTGCAGTACCGCATTTGGCCAAAGGGGGGGGGGGCGCCGGAAGTGCCTATCAGAGCCAGCGGCTGTAGTCGGCTTCCGAATGCTTATCCTCGGGATGTACCGGCGGTGCGTTCCTTAGATAAGACTGACAGGCATCTCAGCCAATCAGGTTCACCGGTTCTAGCTATCGGTAACCTAATTGGCTGAAGCGTCATCGAGGGCGGGAGAAGACATCGAGGGACGTGGATTGCTGACTCCAGTAAAGGTAAGTGCCGGGCGGGGGGAGGGGGAAGGGGTATTTTACAGGGCACATCGGCGACAAAGGGCACAGTGACATCAATGGGGACAATTGGCACAGCAGCATGAATGGGCACAGTGGCGACAATTTGGCAGAGTGGGGACAATTGGCACAGCAGCATGAATGGGCACAGGGGCGACAATTTGGCACAGTGGCGACAATTAAAGGGCACAGTGACATCAATGGGCACAGTGGCGACAATTAAAGGCACAGTGGTGACAATTGGCACAGTGGTGACAATTGATGGCACAGTGGCTGTGTTTGATGGCATGGCACAGTGGTGACAATTGATGGCACAGTGGCTGCGTTTGATGGCATGGCACAGTGGCTGCGTTTGATGGCATGGCACAGTGGTGCGAATTAATGGCACAGTGGCTGCGTTTGATGGCATGGCACAGACAGTGACTGCATTTGATGGCACAGTGGTGACAATTGATGGCACAGTGGCTGTGTTTGATGGCATGGCACAGTGGCTGCGTTTGATGGCATGGCACAGTGGCTGCGTTTGATGGCACAGTGGCTGTGTTTGATGGCATGGCACAGTGGCTGCGTTTGATGGCACAGTGGCTGCGTTTGATGGCATGGCACAGTGACTGTATTTGATGGCACAGTGGTGACAATTGATGGCACAGTGGCTGTGTTTGATGGCATGGCACAGTGGCTGCGTTTGATGGCATGGCACAGTGGTGCAAATTAATGGCACAGTGGCTGCGTTTGATGGCATGGCACAGACAGTGACTGCATTTGATGGCACAGTGGTGACAATTGATGGCACAGTGGCTGTGTTTGATGGCATGGCACAGTGGCTGCGTTTGATGGCACAGTGGCTGCGTTTGATGGCATGGCACAGTGGCTGCGTTTGATGGCACAGTGGCTGTGTTTGATGGCATGGCACAGTGGCTGCGTTTGATGGCATGGCACAGTGACTGTATTTGATGGCACAGTGGTGACAATTGATGGCACAGTGGCTGTGTTTGATGGCATGGCACAGTGGCTGCGTTTGATGGCATGGCACAGTGGCTGCGGTTGATGGCACAGTGGCTGCGTTTGATGGCATGGCACAGTGGCTGCGTTTGATGGCACAGTGGCTGCGTTTGATAGCATGGCACAGTGGCTGCGTTTGATGGCACAGTGACTGCATTTGATGGCACAGTGGCGACAATTGATGGCACAGTGGCTGTGTTTGATGGCATGGCACAGTGGTGCGAATTGATGGCACAGTGGCTGCGTTTGATGGCATGGCACAGTGGCTGCGTTTGATGGCATGGCACAGTGGTGCGAATTGATGGCACAGTGGCTGCGTTTGATGGCATGGCACAGTGGCTGCGTTTGATGGCATGGCACAGTGGTGCAAATTGATGGCACAGTGGCTGCGTTTGATGGCATGGCACAGTGGTGCGAATTGATGGCACAGTGGCTGCGTTTGATGGAATGGCACAGTGGCTGCGTTTGATGGCATGGCACAGTGGTGACAATTGATGGCACAGTGGCTGCATTTGATGGGCACAGTGAGGCTGCAATTTTTTTCTTTTTCGTTTGCGCCCCCCCAAAAATTTTGAACACCAGCCGCCACTGTGCGGAACTAATTATTTTCGTTTCCATTGACTTCTATGGGGAAACTCGCTTTGATGTGCGAGTGCTTTGGATTACAAGCGTTCTCCTGGAGCCGATTATGCTCGTAATCCGAGATTCCCCTGTGTCTATATATAATAGAATTGTTGCCTATTTTAGGTATTGTGTTGCCTCCACAAGGGCGTATCTGCGGGAATTGCGCTCTGAAACGAACATGACATGTTAACATTACATCGCGCCTTTCTACTTTAATATCCTTTCAGGAGGCTGAACTAAAAATTACAAAGCGCCGTATCTCCGTGTTTGATTTTTTCATTATCTCCTCCATCAAGGATTCCTCAACCCCATTAAACCAAGCGCACATTACTCACGGACGGGGCGAAGACAGAGGATTTCACTTTCTTCCCGCGCATGCTGAAAGATGGATGCTTTTGTTCTTTGTGGGAACAAGTCTAGCGCCGAATCCATCACCATGTTATAATGCGTCGTCGCTTTCCTTTTCTGTACCCCGGCGGAGATAACGCGGCGAACAAGGAAATTAATTCATTTTAGGACTGATCAAAGTGATAGAGCGCGAGATTTCTTTTTTATTCCTATGAACGCCGCCGTATCCTTGCGTCACCCAAGTTAGTGGCTCACTTACCGGGGGTCACCGGGGAGACGCCGTTCATTATTTACCGGCCGGCGCCGCAACGGAGAAATAATTACTGGGCGCAAAAATAGTGCGAGATTCACATCCCCCGACGTGATTCTTCTTCTGTCTTTGTTGTCAGAATAACATTTCTGGTATGTAAAGCAAATGTTTACGCTTCGTTCCGAAAACCTTCGCGGAATTTTTGTACCGCCATCTTTTCTCTCAAAAATCAATAAACATCTAAAAAAAAAACATTTGTTGAGCGTAGAAGTAAAAAAAAAAAAAAAATAACCAACTGGAATTACAGTGACTGCTATAGTGTGGGTCTTCGGAGAAAAGGGGCGGAGCTGTGCCTAGATGTGGCCAATGCCAGCTGAGAGCCAATCAAGTTGGAGAGAGGGGAGTCCAGGGCTTTTCTTTTCTCCAGAAAATAGGTGCAGGAACTTAACCATGATCCCCTCCTCCCCAAATAGGTGCATGAACTTAACCATGACCCCCTCCCCCCCAAATAGGTGCAGGAACTTAACCATGACCCCCTCCCCCCCAAATAGGTGCAGGAACTTAACCATGACCCCCTCCCCCCCAAATAGGTGCAGGAACTTAACCATGACCCCTTACCCCCCCCCCCCAACTGGAATTACAGTGACTGGTATGGTGTGGGTCTTCAGAGATGGTCGGAGCTGTGCCTAGATGTGGCCAATGCCAACTGAGAGTCAATCAAGTTGGAGAGAGGGCAGTCCAGGGCTTTTTTCTTCTCCAGAAAATAGGTGCAGGAACTTAACCATGACCCCCTCCCCCCCAAATAGGTGCAGGAACTTAACCATGAACCCCTCCTCCCCAAATAGGTGCAGGCACTTAACCATGACCCCCTCCCCCCCAAATAGGTGCAGGAACTTAACCATGAACCCCTCCTCCCCAAATAGGTGCAGGCACTTAACCATGACCCCCTCCCCCCCAAATAGGTGCAGGAACTTAACCATGACCCCCTCCCCCCCAAATAGGTGCAGGAACTTAACCATGACCCCCTCCCCCCAAAATTGGTGCCAGGACTTACCCATGACCCCCCCCAAATAGGTGCAGGAACTTAACCATGCCCCCACAACTGGAATTACAGTGACTGGTATGGTGTGGGTCTTCAGAGATGGTCGGAGCTGTGCCTAGATGTGGCCAATGCCAACTGAGAGTCAATCAAGTTGGAGAGAGGGCAGTCCAGGGCTTTTTTCTTCTCCAGAAAATAGGTGCAGGAACTTAACAATGCCCCCACAACTGGAATTACAGTGACTGGTATGGTGTGGGTCTTCAGAGATGGTCGGAGCTGTGCCTAGATGTGGCCAATGCCAACTGAGAGTCAATCAAGTTGGAGAGAGGGGAGTCCAGGGCTTTTCTTTTCTCCAGAAAATAGGTGCAGGAACTTAACCATGACCACCTCCCCCCAAATAGGTGCATGAACTTAACCATGACCCCCTCCCCCCCAAATAGGTGCAGGAACTTAACCATGACCCCCTCCCCCCCCAAATAGGTGCAGGAACTTAACCATGACCCCCTCCCCCCCAAATAGGTGCAGGAACTTAACCATGACCCCTTACCCCCCCCCCCCCAACTGGAATTACAGTGACTGGTATGGTGTGGGTCTTCAGAGATGGTCGGAGCTGTGCCTAGATGTGGCCAATGCCAACTGAGAGTCAATCAAGTTGGAGAGAGGGCAGTCCAGGGCTTTTTTCTTCTCCAGAAAATAGGTGCAGGAACTTAACCATGACCCCCTCCCCCCCAAATAGGTGCAGGAACTTAACCATGAACCCCTCCTCCCCAAATAGGTGCAGGCACTTAACCATGACCCCCTCCCCCCCAAATAGGTGCAGGAACTTAACCATGACCCCCTCCCCCCCAAATAGGTGCAGGAACTTAACCATGACCCCCTCCCCCCAAAATTGGTGCCAGGACTTACCCATGACCCCCCCCCCCCCAAATAGGTGCAGGAACTTAACCATGCCCCCACAACTGGAATTACAGTGACTGGTATGGTGTGGGTCTTCAGAGATGGTCGGAGCTGTGCCAAGATGTGGCCAATGCCAACTGAGAGTCAATCAAGTTGGAGAGAGGGGAGTCCAGGGCTTTTTTCTTCTCCAGAAAGTAGGTGCAGGAACTTAACCATGAACCCCTCCCCCCAAATAGGTGCAGGAACTTAACCATGACCCCCTCCTCCACAAATGGGTGCAGGAACTTACCCATGACCCCCTCCCCCCCAACTGGAATTACAGTGACTGGTATGGTGTAGGTCTTCAGAGATGGTCGGAACTGTGCCTAGATGTGGCCAATGCCAGCTGAGAGTCAATCATGTTGGAGTGAGGGCGGTCCAATATTTTTTTTATTTTCTCCAGAAAATAGGTGCAGGAACTTAACCATGACCCCCTCCCAAATAGGTGCAGGAACTTAACCATGCCCCCCCAACTGGAATTACAGTGATTGGTATGGTGTGGGTCTTCAGAGATGGTCGGAGCTGTGCCTAGATGTGGCCAATGCCAGCTGAGAGTCAATCAAGTTGGAGAGAGGGGAGTCCAGGGCTTTATTCTTCTCCAGAAAATAGGTGCAGGAACTTAACCATGACCCCCACCCCCCAAATAGGTGCAGGAACTTACCCATGACCCCCTCCCCCAAAATAGGTGCAGGAACTTAACTATGACCCCATCCTCCCCAAATAGGTGCAGGAACTTAACCATGACCCCCTCCTCCCCAAATAGGTGCAGGAACTTACCCATGACCCCCCCCCAAACTGGAATTACAGTGACTGGTATGGTGTGGGTATTCAGAGATGGTCGGAGCTGTGCCTAGATGTGGCCAATGCCAACTGAGAGCCAATCAAGTTGGAGAGAGGGGAGTGCAGGGCTTTTTTTTTCTCCAGAAAATAGGTGCAGGAACTTAACTATGACCCCCTCCCCCCAAAATAGGTGCAGGAACTTAACCATGACCCACCCCAACTGGAAATACAGTGACTAGTATGGTGTGGGTCTTCAGAGATGGTCGGAGCTGTGCCTAGATGTGGCCAATGCCAACTGAGAGTCAATCAAGTTGGAGAGAGGGGAGTGCAGGGCTTTTTTTTCTCCAGAAAATAGGTGCAGGAACTTAACCATGATCCCCTCCCCCCAATTAGGTGCAGGAACTTAACCATGACCCCCTCCCCCCCAACTGGAAATACAGTGACTGGTATAGTGTAGGTCTTCGGAGATGGTCGGAGCTGTGCCTAGATGTGGCCAATGCCAACTGAGAGCCAATCAAGTTGGAGAGAGGGGAGTTCAGGGCTTTTCTTTTCTGCAGAAAATAGGTGCAGGAACTTAACCAAGATCCCCTCCCCCCAAAATAGGTGCAGGAACTTAACCATGATCCCCTCCCCCCAAAATAGGTGCAGGAACTTAACCATGACCCACCCCAACTGGAATTACAGTGACTGGTATGGTGTGGGTCTTCAGAGATGGTCGGAGCTGTGCCTAGATGTGGCCAATGCCAGCTGAGAGTCAATCAAGTTGGAGGGAGGTAGTGTTGAGCGGAATACGCCATATTCGATTTCGCGATATATCACGAATATATAGCCGAATATTCGTGAAATATTCGCTAAAATCGAATATTCGTGATATTTAAAAAAAAAAAAAAATTGCGAAATTTCGCTAATGCGAATATATTGCGAACATTTTGCGAATTTTCGCAAAATGTTCGCAATAAATTCGCATTAGCGAAATTTCGCAATTTTTTTTTTATATTCGGAATAGCGAATATTGGCCGCGAAATTCGAGATATTCGCGAATACTCGAATATGCCATATTCGAGCCGAATATTCGCAATACGAATATTCGTGAGCAACACTAGCTCTGATGCAAAAGAAGGGCGGAGAAAGTATTCTCGAATATTCGGAAATCGAATATTCTGAATATTTTATCAAAATAAAAAATGTTGTGAAATATTTTGACAACTGTGGTAGGAGAACTCTGATTGGCTCTGATGCAAAAGAAGGGTGGAGAAAGTATTTGCGAATATTCGGAAATCGAATATTCGCGAATACTTTCTCCACCCTTTTTTTGCATCAGAGCCAATCAGAGTTGTCAAAATCTCGCAATCAATTTCGCATTCGCATTAGCGAAATTTCGATAAAATATCACCAATATTCGATTTCCGAATATTCGCGAATACTTTCTCCGCCCTTCTTTTGCATCAGAGCCAATCAGAGAAAAAAAAAAATTCGCAAAATGTTCGCAATAAATTCGCATTAGCGAAATTTCGCAATTTTTTTTTTATATTCGGAATAGCGAATATTGGCCGCGAAATTCGAGATATTCGCGAATACTCGAATATGCCATATTCGAGCCGAATATTCGCAATACGAATATTCGTGAGCAACACTAGAGGGAGGGGAGTCCAGGGCTTTTCTTTTCTCCAGAAAATAGGTGCAGGAACTTACCCATGGCCCCCTCCTCCCAGAATAGGTGCAGGAACTTACCCATGGCCCCCTCCTCCCAGAATAGGTGCAGGAACTTACCCATGGCCCCCTCCTCCCAGAATAGGTGCAGGAACTTACCCATGGCCCCCTCCTCCCAGAATAGGTGCAGGAACTTACCCATGGCCCCCTCCTCCCAGAATAGGTGCAGGAACTTACCCATGGCCCCCTCCTCCCAGAATAGGTGCAGGCACTTACCCATGATTCCCTCCTCCCCAAATAGGTGCAGGCACTTAACCATGACCCCCCAACTGGAAATACAATGACTGGTATGGTGTGGGTCTTCGGAGATGGGCGGAGCTGTGCCTAGATGTTGCCAATGCCAGCTGAGAGTCAATCATGTTGGAGTAAGGGCAGTCCAATTTTTTTTTGCAGGAACTTAACCAGGACCCCCCCCCTTCATTTTTTATTTTCTAAATAGGTTCCTTTAAGCTAGTGCATTGTTGGTTCACTTATCTTTTCCTTCGATTTCCCTTCTAAATGTTTTTTTTTCTTTGTCTGAATTTCTCACTTCCTGTTACTCCTCAGTAAGCTTGCCCCCATCATCCGAGCCGTTCTGGCTGGGGGGTAGTCAGCGTGCTCGCCCCCTCCCTTGGGACTACATTCCTGTGTTCACAGCATCTTCCGACAGGGATGTCCCAAGGGAGGGGGCGAGCACGCTGACTAACCCCCCGGGCAGGACGGCTCGGATGATGGGGGCAAGCTTACTGAGGAGGAGAACAAACCTTTACAACCCCTTTAAGAAATTAAATAAAAAAATAGTTTCACTTTTTTTTTTTTTTTACATCCTGTCACCAAGGCAGTCCAGCGTCATCATATGATTGGAGCGGCGGTGATCAGGGACACTGACTGGAGAGTCAAATGTCCATTATGAATATTTATTATTTCCCAGCCAACGCCTAGAGAGAGGCATCCAGAAGGTGGCTGGGAAGGTGATAAATATTTGGGAGACCTTTCCTGAGTGTTCTTTCCTCTCCATAGAGGGTTCCAGTTCTGGGGCTACAGTCCCTGGAAGCAGGGGCGGATCCAGGGGGGGGGGGGACAACAGGGCAATTGCTCCCCCCAAAAAAATAATGAGCGGGTGAGTGTCAGCGGGTGAGCGAGAGGATGGCAGGCTGGTGAGTGAGCAATCATGCCGGGCGGTAAGGCTGGTGAGCGGGCTGGAGTGTCACTGAGGGAGCAGGCAGGTGTTCTGTCAGGAAGCCGCCACTACCCATCAGAATATGCAACCAAAGTGATGTTGCAGAGCGGCCATCTTGGTACACCCGGACTTGTCCACAGTAAGCCTAGGGTTAGAAGTCGGCAAGCGGACATCTTTATACACCCACCGGAGTCTGGCTTTTTACAGTTATTTTTAACAGTAAAATCAACTTATATTTCACTATATAAGCCGAGTTTACTGTTAAAAATAACTTTGAAAAGCCAGACTCCGGTGGGTGTATGAAGATGTCCGCTTGCCGACTTCTAATGCCGCGTACACACCATCACTTTATGTGATGAAAAAAAATGACGTTTTTAAAAACGTCACTTTAAATGACCGTGTGTGGGGGAAAACGTCGTTTTATGTCTTGTGAAAAACGACAAAAAAAAAATTGAAGCATGCTTCAATTTTATGTGTCGTTTTTCAAAACGTCGTTTTTTACTTCACAGAAATTGACCGTGTGTAGCAAAAAACGACGTTTAAAACAACGTTTTTTCACCCACGGATGCCCAGAAGCTAGTTATGAAGCGAGCTTCAATGGAAAAACGTGGTGAACGTAACCTCACTTTGCAAGATCATTGTGAGAAAACGATGGTGTGTAGGCAACTTCGTCTTTGAAAATTGAAGTTTCAAAAACGTCGTTTTTTACTTCACAGAAAATGTCGTTTTTCTTCATCACATAAAGTGATGGTGTGTATGCGGCATAACCCTAGGCTTACTGTGGACAAGTCCGGGTGTACAAAGATGGCCGCAATGCAACATCACATTGGTTGCATATTCTGATGGGTAGCGGCGGCTTCCTGACAGAACACCTGCCTGCTCCCTCAGTGACAGGCCAGCCCGCTCACCAGCCTTACCGCCCGGCATGATTGCTCACTCACCAGCCTGCCCGTCCTCTCGCTCCCCGCTGACACAATAAACTATCAACACAAACCCCCCTGTCAAGAGAGCTCTCCTCTACTCGCGTCCTGTTTACATTGGGATCAGCCATGATTGGACACGGCTGATCACGTGGTAAAGAGCCTCCGCCGGAGGCTCTTTACCGAGACCAGTGTAGCGGTGTGTCAGACTGACACACCGCATCACCGATCGCCGCGATGCGCGCTCCCCCGAGCGGGTGGATGGTAGGGTGGATGAGCCTGGCAGCAGCATTCATGATGGATTGAAGGGGGAGGAGACTATGTAGAGGTAAGCCAATGAGAAGGGAGTTGCAAAAGCCAAGGTGAGAGATGACCAGTGAATTAAGAGCTTTGTAGTTATTGGTTAGAAAGGGCCGTATTTTGGAGATGTTTTGCAGAGGTTGAGGCGGCAAGATTTGGACAATAATTGGACGTGGTGCTTAAAGGAGAGTTCAGAGTCCAGGAGTACTCCTAGGACCCCCCCCAATCTCCTTACGGTTCCCCTCCCTCCACCTCACATGACACCACAGTGCCCTGGGCAGCCGCTCCCTCCTGCCCACCCCTTGTCCTGGCCCTGTTGGGTAAAATGATACACGTAATGCAGATCCCTCCAGCAGGCCGATCGCAGCGCCACGTACGGCATTTATGACTTGATGCCAAATGCAATTCTAAGAACCAACAGTTGACGATATTTTTTCGAAGGGCGTGCAAATGCCACCGGAACGATTCCCGGAAATTCTCTCCCGGAGGAGTCAACATTTAGCTCGTCCTGGATTTCCGATTGTTTACTAAAGTTTACAATGTGATTGTTAGGCAAACGCGGCTTCAAAGAGAAAGTGATATAAACTATCTGCTCAGCGAGTCTTCCCAACCTGACAGGAACGTTTTATCACACTGGAGACAGAGAGTGATTTATTACATTCACTTTCTGCTAGACAAACAAACTCAGTATATACATCCGTATCTGCCATTCCTAAACTGAAACATTAGCAAAGTGTTGGGAGACTTACTTTATTTGGGACTTATTACCATAGGAGAGGAGGGGAGGAGCGGAGGGGAGGAGCGGAGGGGAGGAGGGGAGGGGAGGAGCGGAGGAGAGGAGCGGAGGAGCGGAGGGGAGGAGCGGAGGGGAGGAGAGGAGGGGAGGGGAGGAGCGGAGGAGAGGAGCAGAGGGGAGGAGCGGAGGGGAGGAGCGGAGCGGAGGAGAGGAGCGGAGGGGAGGAGGGGAGGAAAGGAGCAGAGCGGAGGAGAGGAGCGGAGGAGCGGAGCGGAGGGGAGGAGCGGAGCGGAGGAGAGGAGCGGAGGGGAGGAGCGGAGCGGAGGAGAGGAGCGGAGGGGAGGAGCGGAGGACAGGAGAGGAGCAGAGAGGAGGAGAGAAGCGGAGGAGAGGAGCTGAGGAGAGGAGCGAAGAGGAGGAGAGGAGCGGAGGAGAGGAGCTGAGGAGAGGAGCGAAGAAGAGGAAGAGAGGAGCGGAGTGGAGGAGAGGAGCAGAGGAGCGGAGGAGCGGAGGGGAGGAGCGGAGCGGAGGAGAAGAGCGGAGGAGCGGAGGGGAGGAGCGGAGCGGAGATGAAGAGAGGAGCGGAGGAGAGGAGAGGAGCAGAGCGGAGGAGAGGAGCGGAGGAGAGGAGCTGAGGAGAAAAGTGAAGAAGAGGAGGAGAGGAGCGGAGGAGAGGAGCGGAGGAGAGGAGCGAAAAAGAGGAGAGGAGCGGAGGAGCGGAGTGGAGGAGAGAAGCGAAGGAATGGAGGGGAGGAGCTGAGTGGAGCAGCAGAGTGGAGGAGAGGAGCGGAGGGGAGGAGCGGAGGAGAGGAGCAGAGCAGAGGAGAGGAGCGGAGGAGAGGAGCTGAGGAGAGGAGCGAAAAAGAGGAGGAGAGGAGCGGAGGGGAGGAGAGGAGCTGAGGAGAGGAGCGAAGAAGAGGAAGAGAGGAGCGGAGTGGAGGAGAGGAGCGGAGGGGAGGGGAGGAGCAGAGGAGAGGAGCGGAGTGGAGCAGTGAAGCGGAGGAGAGGAGCAGAGGAGAGGAGCTGAGGAGAGGAGAGGAGTGGAGGAGAGGAGTGGAGGAGAGGAGCGAAGGAGAGGAGCGGAGGAGAGGAGCGAAGAAGAGGAGGAGCGGAAGAGAGGAGCGGGAAGGCTAAACTGGCCCTCTGGTACAAGGTGAGCACTATTATGATTGGATCTGGGGATGCCTATCTGCCTAGGGGCACTGGGGCAAGATCCAGTGTGTGCTACTAGAGTTAGGAGACTTACTTTATTTGGGACAGTCACCATAGGAGTGGAGGAGAGGAGCGGAGTGGAGGGGAGGAGAGGAGAGGAGCAGAGCGGAGTAGAGGAGCGGAGGAGAGGAGCGGAGGGGACGGGTGGAGTGGAGGGGAGGAGCAGAGCGGAGTAGAGGAGAGGAGCGGAGGAGAGGAGCGGAGGAGAGGAGCAGAGGAGAGGAGCGGAGCGGAGGAGAGGAGCGGAGGAGAGGAGCAGAGGAGAGGAGCGGAGGAGTGGAGGGGAGGAGTGGAGTGGAGGAGCAGAGTGGAGGAGCGGAGGAGAGAAGCGGAGGAAAGAAGCGGGAAGGCTAAACTGGCCCTCTGGTACAAGGTGAGCACTATTATGATTGGATCTGGGGATGCCTAACTGCCTAGGGGCACTGGGGCAAGATCCAGTGTGTGCTACTAGAGTTAGAGTAGGCAAACTATAGCCCGGTGTTCTGTCAATATCTCCAACCCATCAGAAACTCCAACCACACGGTGTTGCCAACCGCCCGTATTTTTAAAGGCCCCCCCGAAAAAAGGGCACTGTTTTCCACACCCGCAAATGCTCGTAGTAGCAGGAATGTGCCAGTAAAAAATAGCCGTGATCGGTCCGGCTTGGAACTGCGCAGTTCCGGAGCTTGCCGAGCAGATCCTGTATTCGGCCAGCGAGGGGCGGATCTCAAAGAGGCTGTGGGGCGCTGGTGCGCTTTACTGGCGAGACGAGTCACAGGTGATGTATTGGCACATCCCGCCAGGCGCGCCAGCATTTAAAATCTCTACCAGGAGCACTGGAGCAGGACTCGGAGGCTGAGCAGCACGCAACGGCGGAATGGAGGAGCCCTGCAATACGGATTCCAGAGTCCGCGGGGATCGGGGGGAGTCGGGGACGGAGTGACAGCCCAGCCGACGGTGACGACAGGTGATGGTGGCAGAGGGGGGTGGAGCAGGTGGTATTGGTGGCAGAGGGGGATGGTGGCCGGGTGTGATGGTGGCAGGTGGTACTGTGGCAGAGGGGGAGGGTGGCTAGGGTTGCCACCTTTTCTTCGAGCCAAACCCGAACACTTTAGCGGCACAGGGCACGTTTTTTCCCGTAGTATACACAATCGTATAATAAAAGACCTGGGGCACCTTAGGGTGCCTCAAGGACAGTGGTATTGCAGCGCGCTGCGGCAAACAGTGGGTGTGGCCAAACTGCTCTTGCTGACATCATGGCTCCCCCTCAGTGATGCCAAACCTGCCCCCAGACAGCGGCCCGCATCTCCCGAATGGCAACAGATTTTTGTGTGACTACCTCAGTTACTTGGAGAGCCACAGCCCAGTCTAAATAATGTGTCCGGGTTTCAGGCAGACTGAAACCTGGACACAAGATCCCAAACCCGAACTGTCCGGGTGAATCCTGGACAGGTGGCAACCCCAAGGGTGGCACAGTGGGGTGGTGGCAGAGAGAGGGTGATGGTGGCAGTAGGGTGACCACATTTCCAAACTACAATTCAGGGACACCCCCCTTCCCAAAAATCAGCTTGTGCTGTAACGAATCACAGCAGGGGGCGGGGATTGTGCTCCCCCAGGCATTCCCGGCCAGGACAAGTACTGTCAGTGAGTAAAGCGGTGATGTGGCGGCCTTTTTTGGGGGCATTAGATTGGCACGGGGGTTGTCAGTTTCATTCTGGGACACTGTATTGTCCTGGAATGAAGGTGCCCGGGACAGACCTGCAAAATGTGGGACTGTCCCGGGCAGTCCGGGACACGTGGTCACCCTAGGTGGCAGGGGGTGTTGGAGGCAGGGGGCGATGGTGGCAGAGGGGGGTGGTGGCAGAGGGGGGTGGTGACAGAGGGTGTTGGAGGCAGGGCATGATGTTGGCAGGGAGGCATGGTGGCAGGGGGCGATAGGTGGCACTGGTGGGCACTGTGGACACCGGCAGGGGGTACTGTTAGCACAGATGAGGCAGGATTGCCTCTTCCTCTTCAGGACTGATGTCCCTTTCACATAAGCCAGCGATCGATTACCGAGATTTTGTTAACATCACGTGATCAGCTGTCATTGGCTGAAAGCTGATCACGTGGTAAGGGGCCGCTCCCGAACCCCTTACTCGGATCCGCGATCGCCCGAGTCTCAGTGACTCTGTGATCACAGCGCGCTATAGCCGAATGACGGCCGCAGCGCTCACCTGAATTTCCGGGAGGCCGTCATTAGACGTCCCCCCCTTTGCACGTGCCCCGCGCACGCCCAGGGGAGGACGCAAAGGGGAGGATGTCTATTGACGGCCTCCAGGAAATTCAGGCGCGCGCTGCGGTCATCATTCGGCCGTAGCGCTGGCGCCAAGTGGTTAAAGTTCATGGCCCGGATTCACAAAGCACTTACGCCGACGTATAACAAGTTACGCCGACGTAAGTGCAAATGTGCGCCGTCCTATCTGTGCGCCAGAACCACAAACTAAGATGCGCCTAAAAATAGGCTTCACCCCGCCGACGTAACTTGCCTACGCCGGCGTAGGGTGGGCGCACATTTAGGCTGAACGCATGGTGGCTCTCCCATTGATTAGCCATTCAAATATGCAAATGAGGGAAATACGGCGATTCACGAGCGTACGTGCGCCCGGCGCAGTGCGCGTAAGTCGTACGTCCGGCGTAAAGTTATTCCCCATAAAGGAGGCGCAACCCAGGAGCAGACATGCAAAGGTCTGCACCAGGGAACACAAGCCGGCGTATTTTACGTTGGACGTGCGTCTGGCTGGGCGTAGGTTACGTTCACGCCGTACGCAGTGATCCGGCGTCGTTTAGGCAGTTGTTCCGACGTGGTCGTGAGCATGCGTCCACGTCTCGGCGCATGCGCAGTTCGTGATACGTACCCGTCCGCCGCGCTCGGGCCCATCATTTGCATGGGGTCACGCCTCATTTGCACGGCTCACGCCCGCTTCCGCCTACGCCGGCGTGCACCTTCAGAAACCCAGCGCAGCGTCGGGAGGACTGGCTTGGTCAATTCCATGCTTTGGCATAGCGTAAATTGTTTTCCGCTGCGGCGGCGTAACGTGCGCCCGCTCTCTGTGAATCTGGGCCCACGTGCGCGTGTGTGAAGGCAGGCGGCGTCCCAATACTTTCGGGACTGAGTGGGAACGCATAACAATCGCATTCCCGAATCTGACCTAAAACAAAAAACAAAAAGTGGAAGTTCAGCGTCTTCCGTGCTTCAGCATTTTGCATCTGATCGGTACCCATGGGGGGGGTGGTACATTTAAATCATCTGATCCTCAATTACAACCCCCCCCCCCCCCCCCCAGTTTTGCGCACACACCATATGCTTTCACCCTATGAGCTTCTTCTGCCCCACATTTGCCCCGGGGCAGTTGGGGATCCGGTGACCTCTGGTGTCCCTCTCTCCCCTCCCTTCCCCTCTCCTCCCCTCCCTTCCCCTCTCCTCCCCTCCCTTCCCCTCTCCTCTCTCCACTCCTCACTGCTCTGACCTTTAAAAAGCCTTGGTCCTTCCCTCCCCTCCATCCATCTCGCAGTCCCCTGTCTACGCCGCCGAACTCCCGCCGCGAGATTAATTGTTCCCATCACCCCTAATCCATCACACTTCCCCAAGATTGTTTTGACATTTAGTTAATTTTTTGGCTGATGATTTATCAAATTCTTATTACCATGCTCTGAAGGGGTTCATTTATTGTGTTGATTCATGGTAATGCTAAAAGCGGAAGCCTGCGGAATTTTAAATACTTCTGCTGCCTCGGCTCGCCGCCGCCGCCGTGGCCGCCGCGTTCTCTTATTCCAGCGGCGGGGGAAAATGGACCGCGATACTGCGGAGGCCTACAAAGGAAAAAGAGCGGAAAATAAGGAGATGGAGAAAAAAAAAAAAAAAAAAAAGAGAAGCGGCGATACCGAGCGCAAAATTATAAAACAAGGAGAAACCATGACAACGGGACGCGCAATTGTTTTTCTCATTATTTCTTTCTTTTATTACTTTTTTTTTTTTTTTTTAGATATCTAAAATCACAGAAGCGAGTAAACGTTTTTTTTTTTTTAAAGAAGGTACACAAATGAGGTATTATGATAATCGCCGCGCTCGTTCGCGATGCAACATCCAAAACAATTGGCGTGAAAGCGCGCGGCAGAATTTATTAACCGCTTAAGACCCGGGCCTTTAGGCAGGTAAAGGACCCGGCCGTTTTATTGCGATTGGGCACTGCGTCGCTTTAACTGACAATTGCGCGGTCGTGCGACATGGCTCCCAAACAAGATTGATGTCCTTTTTCTTTTGCCCTCAAATAGAGCTTTCTTTATCTAGAATCTATTTTCTAGATCACCTCTGCGGTTTTTATTTTTTATTTTTTGCGCTATAAACAAACTTTCTGGGGGCTTCGGGAGTATAAATTGTCCCAGCACCAGGAAACAGTGCCCCATCTCTGGTGTCAGTGGGAGGAATAGTGTCCCATCATTGGTGTCAGTGGAAGGAATAGTGTCCCATCACTGGTGTCAGTGGAAGGAATTGTGTCCCATCATTGGTGTCATTGGGTCCCATTGTTGGTGTCATTGGGTCCCATTGTTGGTGTCACTGGGTCCCATTGTTGGTGTCACTGGTTCCCATTGTTGGTGTCATTGGGTCCCATTGTTGGTGTCACTGGGTCCCATTGTTGGTGTCACTGGGTCCCATTGTTGGTGTCACTGGTTCCCATTGTTGGTGTCACTGGGTCCCATTGTTGGTGTCACTGGTTCCCATTGTTGGTGTCATTGGGTCCCATTGTTGGTGTCATTGGGTCCTATTGTTGGTGTCATTGGGTCCCATTGTTGGTGTCATTGGGTCCTATTGTTGGTGTCATTGGGTCCCATTGTTGGTGTCATTGGGTCCCATTGTTGGTGTCATTGGGTCCCATTGTTGGTGTCATTGGGTCCCATTGTTGGTGTCATTGGGTCCCATTGTTGGTGTCATTGGGTCCCATTGTTGGTGTCATTGGGTCCTATTGTTGGTGTCATTGGGTCCCATTGTTGGTGTCATTGGGTCCCATTGTTGGTGTCACTGGGTCCCATTGTTGGTGTCACTGGTTCCCATTGTTGGTGTCACTGGGTCCCATTGTTGGTGTCACTGGGTCCCATTGTTGGTGTCACTGAGTCCCATTGTTGGTGTCATTGGGTCCCATTGTTGGTGTCACTGGGTCCCATTGTTGGTGTCATTGGGTCCCATTGTTGGTGTCATTGGGTCCCATCACTGGTGTCACTGGGTCCCATTGTTGGTGTCACTGGGTCCCATTGCTGGTGTCACTGGGTCCCATTGTTGGTGTCACTGGGTCCCATTGTTGGTGTCACTGGGTCCCATTGTTGGTGTCACTGGGTCCTATTGTTGGTGTCACTGGGTCCCATTGTTGGTGTCATTGGGTCCCATTGTTGGTGTCACTGGGTCCTATTGTTGGTGTCACTGGTTCCCATTGTTGGTGTCACTGGGTCCCATTGTTGGTGTCACTGGGTCCCATTGTTGGTGTCACTGGGTCCCATTATAGGTGTCATTGGGTCCCATTGTTGGTGTCACTGGGTCCCATTGTTGGTGTCACTGGGTCCCATTGTTGGTGTCACTGGGTCCCATTGTTGGTGTCACTGGGTCCCATTATAGGTGTCATTGGGTCCCATTGTTGGTGTCATTGGGTCCCATTGTTGGTGTCACTGGGTCCCATTGTTGGTGTCACTGGGTCCTATTGTTGGTGTCATTGGGTCCTATTGTTGGTGTCATTGGGTCCCATTGTTGGTGTCACTGGTTCCCATTGTTGGTGTAGCTGGGTCCCATTGTTGGTGTCATTGGGTCCCATTGTTGGTGTCACTGGGTCCCATTGTTGGTGTCACTGGGTCCCATTGTTGGTGTCACTGGTTCCCATTGTTGGTGTCACTGGGTCCCATTGTTGGTGTCACTGGTTCCCATTGTTGGTGTCACTGGGTCCCATTGTTGGTGTCACTGGTTCCCATTGTTGGTGTCATTGGGTCCCATTGTTGGTGTCATTGGGTCTCATTGTTGGTGTCACTGGGTCCCATTGTTGGTGTCACTGGGTCCCATTGTTGGTGTCACTGGGTCCCATTGTTGGTGTCATTGGGTCCCATCATTGGTGTCATTGGGTCCCATCATTGGTGTCACTGGGTCCCATTGTTGGTGTCATTGGGTCCCATTGTTGGTGTCATTGGGTCCCATTGTTGGTGTCACTGGACGCCTGGCTGGAGGAGAAGTGCAGGAGATAGGAAGGACCCCGCTCGTCACCGTCACCCACTGCCCCACAAGACAGAGTAAGTGCTGGGCAGACAGCGAGCGGACGGGGGGCACGCTGGCACACTGGCAGCATTTGGCACAGTCACAGCGTTTGATGGGCACAGTCACAGCGTTTGATGGGCACAGTGGCTGCGTTTGATGGGCACAGTGGCTGTTTTTGATGGACACAGTGGCTGCGTTTGATGGCACAGTGGCAGAGATTGATGGGCACAGTGGCAGCGTTTAATGACACAGTGGCAGAGATTGATGGGCATAGTGGTAGCATTTGATGGCACAGTCGCAGCGTTTGATGTGCACAGTGGCAGCGTTTAATGTGCACAGTGGCAGCGTTTGATGGGCACAATGGCAGAGATTGATGGGCACAGTGGCAGTGTTTGATGGCACAGTGGCAGCGTTTGATGGCACAGTGGCAGCTTTGATGGGCACAGTGGTTGCGTTTGATGGACACAGTTGCTGCGTTTGATGGCACAGTGGCTGCGTTTTATGGGCACAGTGGCAGCGTTTGATGGCACAGTGGCAGCGTTTGATGGCACAGTGGCAGACATTGATGGGCACAGTGGCAGCGTATGATGGGCATAGTGGTAGCATTTGATGACACAGTCGCAGCGTTTGATGGGCACAGTGGCAGCGTTTGATGAGCACAGTGGCAGCATTTGATGGGCACAGTGGCAGCCTTTCATGTGCACAGTGGCAGCGTTTGATGTGCACAGTGGCAGCGTTTGATGGACACAGTGGCAGCTTTGATGGCACAGTGGAAGAGATTGATGAGCACAGTGGCAGCGTTTGATGGGCACAGTGGCAGCGATTGATGGACACAGTGGCTGTTTTTGATGGACACAGTGGCAGCGTTTGATGGCACAGTGGCAGAGATTGCTAGGCACAGTGGCAGCGTTTGATGGCACAGTCGCAGCGTTTGATGGGCATAGTGGTAGCATTTGATGGCACAGTCGCAGCGTTTGATGGGCACAGTGGCAGAGATTGATGGGCACAGTGGCAGCGTTTGATGGCACAGTGGCTGCGTTTGATGGGCACAGTGGCATCTTTGATGGGCACAGTGGCTGCGTTTGATGGACACAGTTGCTGCGTTTGATGGCACAGTGGCTGCGTTTGATGGCACAGTTGCGGCGTTTGATGGCACAGTGGCTGCGTTTGATGGGCACAGTGGCTGCGTTTGATGTGCACAGTGGCTGCATTTGATGGGCACAGTGGCTGCATTTGATGGCACAGTGGCAATGTTTGATGACACAGTGGCTGCATTTGATGGGCACAGTGGCTGCGTTTGATGGGCACAGTGGCTGCATTTGATGGCACAGTGGCTGCCTTTGATGGGCACAGTGGCTGCGTTTTATGGGCACAGTGGCTACGTTTGATGGGCACAGTGGCAGCGTTTGATGAGCACAGTGGCAGCCTTTCATAGGCACAGTGGCAGCGTTTGATGGCACAGTGGCTGCATTTGATGGGCACAGTTGCAGCGTTTGATGGCACAGTGGCTGCATTTGATGGCACAGTGGCTGCGTTAGATGGACACAGTGGCTGCGTTTGATGGGCACAGTGGCAGCGTTTGATGAGCACAGTGGCAGCCTTTCATAGGCACAGTGGCAGCGTTTGATGGCACAGTGGCTGCATTTGATGGGCACAGTGGCTGCGTTTGATGGGCACAGTGGCTGCATTTGATGGGCACAGTGGCTGCGTTTGATGGACACAGTGGCTGTTTTTGATGGACACAGTGGCTGCGTTTGATGGCACAGTGGCAACGTTTGATGGGCACAGTGGCTGCGTTTGATGGGTACAGTGGCAGCATTTGATGGGCACAGTGGCAGTGTTTGATGGCACAGTCACACCGTTTGATGGGCATAGTGGTAGCATTTGATGGAACGGTCGCAGCGTTTGATGGGCACAGTTGCAGCGTTTGATGGCACAGTGGCTGCATTTGATGGCACAGTGGCTGCGTTAGATGGACACAGTGGCTGCGTTTGATGGGCACAGTGGCAGCGTTTGATGAGCACAGTGGCAGCCTTTCATAGGCACAGTGGCAGCGTTTGATGGCACAGTGGCTGCATTTGATGGGCACAGTGGCTGCGTTTGATGGGCACAGTGGCTGCATTTGATGGGCACAGTGGCTGCGTTTGATGGACACAGTGGCTGTTTTTGATGGACACAGTGGCTGCGTTTGATGGCACAGTGGCAACGTTTGATGGGCACAGTGGCTGCGTTTGATGGGTACAGTGGCAGCATTTGATGGGCACAGTGGCAGTGTTTGATGGCACAGTCACACCGTTTGATGGGCATAGTGGTAGCATTTGATGGAACGGTCGCAGCGTTTGATGGGCACAGTGGCTGCGTTTGATGGGCACAGTGGCTGCATTTGATGGGCACAGTGGCTACGTTTGATGGCAAGTATCAATCTTCTGTTTTTCTGTTGGAAGTCGGACAACTTGACGGGCAGAGGGCGGTTCTCGGCGCAGAGTTTGAAATGTTGCCGACGCGGCGCAGGTTAACCGGAGATCAAACATCACGCAGGTGATTAGGGAACGCAGATAATCAGCCAATCTGTGAAGTGACAGCCGCCCAACATGAGTTTTTTCCCCCCATCCAGAGATCGTTAGTGTCATCGGTAATGACGGGCAGAACGCGGAGCGCGCTCGGAAAGATCTCGGGGCCCCTCGAGTTTCAGAGAATGATCACAGGCAGGAAAGAAGAGAAGAATGCGGCGGCGTTTGATCTCCTTCATGTCGCCGTGTCACCGGAGTTTGATATCACAGAAGAGAAATCAAAGGCGGGATGCGCTGCTGTTTCATATTTATTTTCTACAACGCTAACAAGTTTTTTTTTAGATTATAATAATCTACAGAATATTACATCTGCGTGTCTGGAAGTGCGCGGCTGCCAAGCGACGGAAACCCAACATTTTGTAACAACCATCCGAGCCGCAACCATCCCCCGAGACTGCCAACGGGTTCCCGTTTTAGGTGTGACAATCGTGGTTTATGTATATGCTATATTGTCAAAAGTATTGGGACGCCGGCCTTTACACGCACATGAACTTTAATGGCCTCCCAGTCTTAGTCCGTAGGATTCAATATTGAGTTGGCCCCGCCCTTTGCAGCTATAACAGCTTCACCTCTTCTGGGAAGATCTGTCCACAAGGTTTAGGGGTGTGTCTATGGGAAGATCCGTCCACAAGGTTTAGGGGTGTGTCTATGGGAAGATCTATCCACAAGGTTTAGGGGTGTGTCTATGGGAAGGTCCGTCCACAAGGTTTAGGGGTGTGTCTATGGGAATATCCGTCCACAAGGTTTAGGGGTGTGTCTATGGGAAGATCCGTCCACAAGGTTAAGGGGTGTGTCTATGGGAAGACCCATCCACAAGGTTTAGGGGTGTGTCTATGGGAAGGTCTGTCCACAAGGTTTAGGGGTGTGTCTATGGGAATATCCGTCCACAAGGTTTAGGGGTGTGTCTATGGGAAGATCCGTCCACAAGGTTAAGGGGTGTGTCTATGGGAAGACCCATCCACAAGGTTTAGGGGCGTGTCTATGGGAAGGCTGTCCACAAGGTTTAGGGGTGTGTCTATGGGAAGGCCGTCCACAAGGTTTAGGGGTGTGTTTATGGGAAGGCCGTCCACAAGGTTTAGGGGTGTGTCTATGGGAAGGTCTGTCCACAAGGTTTAGGGGTGTTCAGGGTGATGTGCAGTGTTAGTTTTCCCCACACACATAGCGGAAAAGTTGAATTTTGGTGTCATGTGACCAGAGCCACTTCTTCCCCATGTTTGCTGTGTCCCCTCCCCCACATGTTTGCTGTGTCCCCTCCCCCACATGTTTGCTGTGTCCCCTCCCCCACATGTTTGCTGTGTCCCCTCCCCCACATGTTTGCTGTGTCCCCTCCCCCACATGTTTGCTGTGTCCCTTCCCCCACATGTTTGCTGTGTCCCCCTCCCCCATATGTTTGCTGTGTCCCCTCCCCCACATGTTTGCTGTGTCCCCTCCCCCACATGTTTGCTGTGTCCCCTCCCCCACATGTTTGCTGTGTCCCCTCCCCCACATGTTTGCTGTGTCCCCTCCCCCACATGTTTGCTGTGTCCCTTCCCCCACATGTTTGCTGTGTCCCCCTCCCCCATATGTTTGCTGTGTCCCCTCCCCCACATGTTTGCTGTGTCCCCTCCCCCACATGTTTGCTGTGTCCCCTCCCCCACATGTTTGCTGTGTCCCCTCCCCCACATGTTTGCTGTGTCCCCTCCCCCACATGGCTTCTCACAAACTACAAACAGGACTTCTTATGTCTTTCTTCCTCCAATGTCTTTCTTCTTGTCACTCCTCCATAAAGGGCAGATTTGTGGAGAGACCACTAATAGTTGTCCTGTGGACAGATTCTCCCCCCTGAGCTGTGCAGCTCCTGTGCAGCTCCTCCGGAGTTACCATGGGCCTCTTGGCTGCTTCTCTGATGAACGCTCTCCTTGCCCGGCCCGGTCAGTTTAGGTGGACGGCCGTGTCTTGGTAGGTTGGCGGTTGTGCCATTCTCTTTCCATTTTCCGATGATGGATTGAACAGAAGCTCCGTGAGATCTTTAAAGCTTGGGAGATTTTTTTTTTTATAACCGAACCCTGCTTTATACTTCTCCACAACTTCATCCCTGACCTGTCTGGTGTGTTCCTCGGCCTTCATGATGCTGTTTGTTCTCTAAGGTTCTCGAACAAACCTCTGAGGGCTTCACAGAACAGCTGTATTTATACTGAGATTAAATGACACACAGGTGGACTCTATTTACTAATTAGGGGACTTCTGGAGGCGATTGGTTCCACTAGATTTTAGTTATCAGAGTAAAGGAGGCTGAATACAAATGCCCCTCCTCCCCACACTGTTCACAGATTTATTTGTATCATTTTCCTTCCACTTCACAATTATGTGACACTTTGTGTTGATTTATCACATAAAATACATTTACGTTTTTTGGTTGTAACATGAGAGAATGTGGGGTATGAATACTTTTTCCAGGCACTCCTAAACTAATCCAAAATCAATTCTGCTCCCTTTTATTGGCACAATAACTAAAAACCTAAACTCATTCCAGTTACATTAAATAAACACCCATAAACCTAATACCTAATACCTATCAATACATAAATAGGCAGAAAATAAAGAAACTATTTGATACAAAACATAAATCTCAAACTCAAGTTTCTTTATCAAAAGAAATTATAATTATTACTAATAATAATAATAATAATAATAATAATAATAATAATAATAATAATAAAAAAAAATAATCAATTCATTCATACAGTGCAATAGATCATTCATTTTATATCAATTAATGAATAAATTCTCCAAAATCGTGTCAATTAATCATTATAAAAAATACAGAGCTATAAATTATTGATTCCTATAGGAAAAATAATTAATCATCAATAACTAATCATCAATAACGTGTAATAAAGGAAATTCATCAAAAGTGCTTCCCAAGATGATCCAATAAATAATAAAAATCAGTTCAGTAATATTAACAAGTCATCCGCACAGTGCAATCAAAGTCTCCACAACATAAAGCTTGTGAGTGAATGTAGAGGGTTGGACCCCCTTTATTAGGACCCCCTTGCTAGTAGCGGGGTTGGACCCCCTTTATTAGGTCCCCCTTGCTAGTAGTGGGTTGGACCCCCTTTATTAGTTCCACCTTGCTAGTAGCGGTTGGACCCCCTTTATTAGGTCCACCTTGCTAGTAGAGGGTTGGACCCCCTTTATTAGGTCCACCTTGCTAGTAGCGGGGTTGGACCCCCTTTATTAGGTTCCCCTTGCTAGTAGCCGGTTGGACCCCCTTTATTAGGTCCCCCTTGCTAGTAGCGGGTTGGACCCCCTTTATTAGGTCCACCTTGCTAGTAGAGGGTTGGACCCCCTTTATTAGGTCCACCTTGCTAGTACCGGGTTGGACCCCCTTTATTAGGTCCCCCTTGCTAGTAGCAGGTTGGACCCCCTTTATTAGGTCCCCCTTGCTAGTAGCGGGTTGGACCCCCTTTATTAGGTCCCCCTTGCTAGTAGCGGGTCGGACCCCCTTTATTAGGTCCTCCTTGCTAGTAGCGGGTCGGACCCCCTTTATTAGGTCCCCCTTGCTAGTAGCAGGTTGGCCCCCTTTACTAGATCCCCCTTGCTAGTAGCGGGTTGGACCCCCTTTATTAGGTCCCCCTTGCTAGTAGCAGGTTGGCCCCCTTTATTAGGTCCTCCTTGCTAGTAGCGGGTTGGACCCCCTTTATTAGGTCCACCTTGCTAGTAGCAGGTTGGCCCCCCTTTATTAGGTCCCCCTTGCAAGTAGCGGGTTGGCCCCCTTTATTAGGTTCTCCTTGCTAGTAGCGGGTTGGACCCCCTTTATTAGGTCCTCCTTGCTAGTAGCGGGTTGGCCCCCTTTATTAGGTCCTTCTTGCTAGTAGCAGGTTGGCCCCCTTTATTAGGTCCTTCTTGCTAGTAGCGGGTTGGACCCCCCTTATTAGGTCCCCCTTGCTAGTGGTGGGTTGGCCCCCCTTTATTAGGTCTCCCTTGCTAGTAGCGGGTTGGCCCCCTTTATTAGGTCCTCCTTGCTAGTAGTGGGTTGGACCCCCTTTATTAGGTCCTCCTTGCTAGTAGCGGGTTGGCCCCCTTTATTATGTCCTTCTTGCTAGTAGCAGGTTGGCCCCCTTTATTAGGTCCTTCTTGCTAGTAGCGGGTTGGACCCCCCTTATTAGGTCCCCCTTGCTAGTGGTGGGTTGGACCCCCTTTATTTGGTCCCCCTTGCTAGTAGCAGGTTGGACCCCCTTTATTAGGTCCCCCTTGCTAGTACCGGGTTGGCCCCCTTTATTAGGTCCTCCTTGCTAGTAGCGGGTTGGACCCCCTTAATTAGGTCCCCCTTGCTAGTAGACGATCCCAGACCAGCAAAGAGATGGCCATAGACCAGCAAAGGGGTGGCCCCAGATCAGCAAGGATGACGGCCCCAGACCAGTAAGGCCTCGTACACACGACCGGATCTATCCGCTGGGATTGATCCGCGGATCAGTTCCAGCGGACAAATCCGGTCGTCTCTACGGCCTAGCGGATATTTATCCGCGGAGATTCCTCGGCCCGATCGATTTCAAGCGGATAGAAATTTCTTAGCATGCTAAGAAATCTATCCGCTTGAATCGTGTCCAGCGGATTGATCCGGTCGTCTGTACAGACTCACTGGATCAATCCGTCCGCTCCCCTCCGTCGCATGAGTCGTAATGATTCGACGCATGCGTGGAAGTACTTACCTTCCAGCGTCGCGGCGACGGCGCGACACCGCGGATGTATTCCGCGCGGATTTTGATCCGATGGTGTGTACAAGCCATCGGATCAAAATCCGGAGGAGGAATCTCTGCTGGAAACGGTCGTGTGTACGGGGCCTAAGGGTGACGGCCCCAGACCAGCAATGAGATGGCCCCAGTCCAGCAAAGAGACGACCTCAGACCAGCAAAGAAACGGTCCCAGACCAGTAAAGATGAAGGCCCCAGACCAGCAAAGAGACAGCCCCAGACCAGCAAAGATGACGGCCCCAGACCAGCAAAGAGACAGCCCCAGACCAGCAAAGATGACGGCCCCAGACCAGCAAGGATGACGGCCCCAGACCAGCAAAGAGACAGCCCCAGACCAGCAAAGATGACGGCCCCAGACCAGCAAAGAGACAGCCCCAGACCAGCAAAGATGACGGCCCCAGACCAGCAAAGAGACGGCCCCAGACCAGCAAAGAGATGGCCCCAGACCAGCAAGGATGACGGCCCCAGATCAGCAAAGAGACAGCCCCAGACCAGCAATGTGATGGCCCCAGACCAGCAAGGATGACGGCCCCAGATCAGCAAGGATGATGGCCCCAGTCCAGCAAAGATGATGGCCCCAGACCAGCAAAGAAACAGCCCCAGACCAGCAAGGATGATGGCCCCAGATCAGCAAAGAGACAGCCCCAGACTAGAAAATAGACGGCCCCAGACCAGCAAGGATGACGGCCCCAGACCAGCAAGGATGACGGCCCCAGATCAGCAAGGATGACGGCCCCAGTCCAGCAAAGAGACGGCCCCAGACCAGCAAAGAGAGGGCCCCAGACCAGCAAGGGTGACAGCCCCAGACCAGCAAGGGTGACGACCCCAGACCAGCAAGGATGACGACCCCAGATCAGGAAAGAGACAGCCCCAGACCAGCAAAGAGATGGCCCCAGACCAGCAAGGATGACGGCCCCAATCAGCAAGGATGATGGCCCCAGTCCAGCAAAGATGATGGCCCCAGACCAGCAAAGAAACAGCCCCAGACCAGCAAGGATGATGGCCCCAGACCAGCAGGGACGACGGCCCCAGATCAGCAAAGAGACAGCCCCAGACCAGCGAAGAGATGGCCCCAGACCAGAAAAGAGACGGCCCCAGATCAGCAAGGATGACGGCCACAGTCCAGCAAAGAGACATCCTCAGACCAGCAAAGAGACAGCCCCAGACCAGCAAAGATGACGGCCCAGACTAGCAAGGATGACGGCCCCAGACCAGCAAAGAGACGGCCCCAGACCAGCAAAGAGACTGCCCCAGTCCAGCAAAGAGATGGCCCCAGTCCAGCAAAGATGACGGCCCAGACTAGCAAGGATGACGGCCCCAGACCAGCAAAGAGACAGCCCCAGACCAGCAAAGATGACGGCCCCAGACCAGCAAAGAGACGGCCCCAGACCAGCAAAGAGATGGCCCCAGACCAGCAAGGATGACGGCCCCAGATCAGCAAAGAGACAGCCCCAGACCAGCAATGTGATGGCCCCAGACCAGCAAGGATGACGGCCCCAGATCAGCAAGGATGATGGCCCCAGTCCAGCAAAGATGATGGCCCCAGACCAGCAAAGAAACAGCCCCAGACCAGCAAGGATGATGGCCCCAGATCAGCAAAGAGACAGCCCCAGACTAGAAAATAGACGGCCCCAGACCAGCAAGGATGACGGCCCCAGACCAGCAAGGATGACGGCCCCAGATCAGCAAGGATGACGGCCCCAGTCCAGCAAAGAGACGGCCCCAGACCAGCAAAGAGAGGGCCCCAGACCAGCAAGGGTGACAGCCCCAGACCAGCAAGGGTGACGACCCCAGACCAGCAAGGATGACGACCCCAGATCAGGAAAGAGACAGCCCCAGACCAGCAAAGAGATGGCCCCAGACCAGCAAGGATGACGGCCCCAATCAGCAAGGATGATGGCCCCAGTCCAGCAAAGATGATGGCCCCAGACCAGCAAAGAAACAGCCCCAGACCAGCAAGGATGATGGCCCCAGACCAGCAGGGACGACGGCCCCAGATCAGCAAAGAGACAGCCCCAGACCAGCGAAGAGATGGCCCCAGACCAGAAAAGAGACGGCCCCAGATCAGCAAGGATGACGGCCACAGTCCAGCAAAGAGACATCCTCAGACCAGCAAAGAGACAGCCCCAGACCAGCAAAGATGACGGCCCAGACTAGCAAGGATGACGGCCCCAGACCAGCAAAGAGACGGCCCCAGACCAGCAAAGAGACTGCCCCAGTCCAGCAAAGAGATGGCCCCAGTCCAGCAAAGATGACGGCCCAGACTAGCAAGGATGACGGCCCCAGACCAGCAAAGAGACAGCCCCAGTCCAGCAAAGAGACGGCCCCAGTCCAGCAAAGAGAAGGCCCCAGACTAGCAAAGAAATCGGAGTACAGTGACCTCATTGTCCAGCGGTGAGATGATTGGAGCTTTGTGACATGGCGACATTATCCTGCTGGGAGGAGCCATCAGAAGATGGGGACACTGTAGTCACAAAGGGATGGACACCAACAATTCTCAGGGGGACCGTGGTGTGTAATCCATGCTCAATTGGTACTAAGGGGTCCAAAGTGTGCCAAGATCCCCCCCCACCATTACTCCCCCACCACCAGCCTGAACCGGTGATACAAGGCAGGATGAATCCATGTGCCAAATTCAATTCTGACCCCAGCACCCTCCCCCCAGACTAGAGGGCATCCTCAAGGACCACGACAACCTCCTCAGCACTCCATCTTCCACCCGACTCCCCTGCTGGTATGGCTCATGTCTATTTATGAGGTAAGTTCTGCCCCCTGCCGGCCCAAAGCTGGGGATTGGCTGAGGCCTCATAAATTTGCATGGCAAGCCCCCCTTACTCCCACCCTCCAGCTCTGGAAGGTTCCACACACTTCCACACCAGGGGAGAAGTAGGGCTAATACTCACTCCAGCAAGTGACGGCAGCTGCTCCTCCTGACAGGAGGGAAATTGTGATCACTCACTGTCAGAGAGGAGTGGCTCCAGGACTGCACCTGATCGGCCCACTGAGCCATCAGCCCACCGGGAAACTCCCTGTAGTCCTGATGGCCAGTACATGCCTGCATCCAGACCATGAGTCCCTAAACCATGGGGTGCTCAACCTGTGGCCCTCTAGCTGTTGCAGCACTACAAGTCCCATGAGGCTCTGCAAGGCTCACAGTTACAAGCATGGCTCACACAGGCAGAGGCATGCTGGGACTTGTAGTTCTGTAACAGCTGGAGGGCCACAGGTTGAGCACCCATGCCCTAAACCCCGACCCAAATTCACAACCCTGGCCTGGCTCTCAGCCAAGCTAAAAAAAATTACCTACACCAACAACTACAACTACAACAATTACAACTACAACTACTACAACAATTACAACTACTACAACAATTACAACTACAACAACAACTACGAGTACAACTACAACTACACTAACATTACCACTAGCACACACTAGAGCAGTGGTTCTCAACCCTGTCCTCAGGCAAATCAGCAGTCTGAATATTTATGTTGTCTCAGCCAAACCCAGGGAGAGAGCGCCCAGTAGGTGGCTGGGGAGTGCATAAATATGTAGCACCCTCTAAGAGTGCAGTGGTTCTCAACCCTGTCCTCAAGTACCCCCAACAGGCCATGTTTGCAGGTTTTCCTTTACCTTGCACAAGTGCTTTCAATCAGAGTCAACGGTTGATATTTTGGACAGCTAAGAGAAATTCCCAAAACATGGCCTGTTGGGGGTACAAGATGGTGTCACGCCGTTTACGTAAGGCTTACGACCGGCGTCAGTTTACCCCTCATAAAGCAGGGGTTAGTCATGTTAAGGTATGGACATCGGAACAGCGTCGTATTTTACGTCGTTTGCGTAAGTCGTACGTGAATGGGGCTGGGCGTAGGTTATGTTCACGTCGAAAGCATTGAGCCGACGTATCTTAGGGAGTATTTGCGACGTGATTCTGAGCATGCGCGCTGGCCCCGTTGATCGGCCATGCATTTACATGGGGTCACGCTTCACTACAATACAACATGCCCACTGCCTTGCTACTTTGAATTACGCGGACTTACGCCGGCCCATTTACGATACGCCGACGTAACTTTGGGAGCAAGTGCTTTCTGAATACAGTACTTGCCTCTCAATGTTACGTTGGCGTAGCGCATAGGAGATGCGTTACGCCCACTCAAAGATACTCCAATGTATCTGAATTGCGGCCCTTAACTTTTGCGCAAACCAATCAATAAACGCTTATTGCGATTTTTTTTTACCAAAAATATGTAGAAGAATACGCATCGGACTAAACTGAGGAAACAAATGTTTTTTTATGTATTTTTTTGGAATATTTATTACAGCAAAAAGTAAAAAATATAGATTTTTTTTCAAAATTGTCGCAATTTTTTTGTTTATAGCGCAAAAAATATAAACCGCAGCAGTGATGAAATACCACCAAAAGAAAGCTCTATTTGTGGGGGAAAAAGGACGCCAATTTTGTTTGGGAGCCACGTCGCACGACCGCGCAATTGTCAGTTTAGGCGACGCAGTGCCGAATCCCAAAAAGTGGCCCGGTCATTGGGCAGCTAAATGGTCCGGGGCTGAAGTGGTTAACCATCAGTGGAGGCATTTTTAAGATGGAGGTCCAAGAGCAATAAATAGCTACACCGCGGCTACGTTTTAACCCAATTTTATCTTTTCGCAATATTTTCGGACGCGTCTCGTATTCCTATTGCAGGTAAAATTATTTCACTTCCGCCTTTGCCGTTATTTATTCGGTCATGTTGTGAGTGAGGTCACACGATGTGACTGAAGGACGCGCCGAGCGATGAAAGGTCGTCGTTTTGCCCCCCTTTTCTATCTAATAGCGGCAGTGGCGGTGCGCGGGGACGTCTCATCAATCACCGGCTCGGTTACTCCATTAGGCCTCGGCGGCATGAAATATGTCCCCCTCTGAAAGCCCGAGCCGTACATCTCCCGTCTAGACACCTTCCTGTTGTGTGAAGATCAATGCGGCCTCCTCGTGCATCATGTGCCTTCCAGGATCCCTCACTGTAATAATCTTGTCTGTTCTCCAGTCAGCGGGATGAATGATGGCGAGGTGAGAGCGCCGCATTATTCAGGAGCCCGGCCCGCTAATGGATGAGCTGTTTATTGGCCGATAATGTGCGTTCATTTAGCTGACTCCTTATATATGACCTGGATTCCTACTCCGACTCCCCCCCCCCCCCCCCCCCCACCCCGCCCCCGGCTCATGGCAACCGGAAACGGAGGGCGCAACTTCTACCAGAATTGTTTTACCGAAAATACCGTTCTGTCTTCTTAAAGGTTCTTCCCGACGCCGTTCACATTTACAACGGGGAGGAATTTGGAGCTCATCTGATAAAACGTATATAGAAATTCCCGGTGTGGATATTTATACATTGTTTCAACTTGAATATAAACCATACCTGGTTGAGGCCCCTGGAAGCTGGAGACCACTAAAGTAGACAGCGCTACTTACACCGCTACTACACCTCTACTGCCTCATACACACGGACGGACAGTCCGCTGAAAACGGTCCGCCGGACCGTTTTCAGCGGACATGTCCGCCCGGAGATTTCTGTCTGATGGTTGTACACACCATCACACAGAAATCGGCGCGTAAACATTACGCGGGGACGCGGGCGGCCCTGGAAGTTCAAAGCTTTCACGCATGCGTCGAATCAGTACGACGCATGCGAGGGATGGCGGTCGGTCGGACGGGTCCGGTGATTCTGTACAGACGACCGAACACGTCCGACGGACAGGTTTCCAGCGGACAGATTTGTTAGCAGGCTAAGCAATTTTTGTCCGCTGGAAACTGTCCGATCCGCCGGACAATTGTCCGCTCGGGCCTACACACGACCGGATCTGTCCGCTGAAACTGGTCCGTTGGACCAGTTTCAGCTGATAGATCCGGTCGTGTGTACGGGGCCTACTACACTTCTACGACACCATTCCTACACCTCTACTACACCTGTATTTCTGCTCCTGCTCCGTCCCCCCCCCCCCAGACTCACCCGGGACATCCCCGGACCCTATTATGTCTAAAATCATCCTATGTCTACTAGGGGCATAGGGTGACTGAGAAATGATATCTTGGGCTACCTGAGATGGGATTATTATGTAATTATTATCCACAATATATGTCCAATGTGACATCACTGGTTGCTAGACGCCAGGCGGCGCGGCCCTAGCAACCAGTTTGGCAATTGTCTATTAGGGTGGCTGTGTGTCCTCATTTAGTTTGTACGCTCTAATTCATCCCAAAGGTGTTCTATCAGGTTGAGGTCAGAACAGCCAAGTTCCTCCACCCCAAACGCAGGCAGCGTTGGGGGTGGGTGGACGTGGAGTGCAGGGCAGCACTGGGTAAAGGCTTTGCTCCTACCTGCCTTGCTCCGAGACTCTGCGAATGTGACATCACTGGTTGCTAGACGCCAGGTGGGGTGGCCCTAGCAACCAGTTTGGCAATTCTCTATTAGGGTGGCTATGTGTCCTCATTTCATTTCGGGACACTGCATTGTCCCGGAATGAAGGTTGCCCGGGACACGGGACACAAATGAGAATTATGGGACAATCCCAGGCAATCCGGGACACGTGGGCACCCTACATCACAGGGCATGTACAAGTGCCAATTTACAGATCTACGGCGGCAGCTAACGATTAGAGTTGAGCGGACACCTGGATGTTCGGTTTCGGGTTCGAACCCGAATTTTAAAAAAAAAGTTCGGGTTCGGGAACCCGAACCCGAACTCCGAACCCCATTGTAGTCAATGGGACACGGACTTTTAAAAAAAAAAATGAGCGGAAGTCCCCGCAAACTCAATAACCAGACCCTCCAGGTCTGGTATGGATATTAAGGGGAACCCCGCCGTCAATTTAAAAAAAAAATGACGTGCGGTTCCCCCTAAATATCCATAACCAGACCCGTTATCCGAGCACGTTGACCTGGCCGGCCGCAGAAAAGAGGGGGGGACAGAGTGCGCCCCCCCCTCTCCTGAACCGCACCAGGCCACATGCCCTCAACATTGGGAGGGTGCTTTGGGGTGCCCCCCAAAGCACCTTGTCCCCATGTTGATGGGGACAAGGGTCTCATACCCACAACCCTTGCCCGGTGGTTGTGGGGGTCTGCGGGCGGGAGGCTTATCAGAATCTGGAAGACCCCTTTAACAAAGGGGACCCCCAGATCCTGACCCCCCCCCCTGTGTGAAATGGTAATGGGGTACACTGTACCCCTACCATTTCACGAAGGAAGTGTAAAGTCTTGTAAAAAAAAAAACACACAGACACCGTAGAATAAAGTCCTTTATTAATAAAAAAAAAAAAAAAAACTCCAGCGGTGATAATCCACTCGTTCCCGGCTTCCTGCTCCAACGTTGTCCTGATCCAGCGACGGGTGATCTCCAGCGATGAGAAGATCCATCCATCCAGAGTGCAGCATCGCCGACCTCCTCTCACCGCTGGACACAGCCCAGCGAATGAGCGGCTGCAGCTGTGACATTTCTTATATAGAGGAGGCAGGGCCACCCGTCACGTGACCCCGCCCCCTCTGACGCACCCTCTGCTACGTCACTGGGTAAGCCCAGAGTCTTCCCTCTTCCTGGGCTTCCCCAGTGACGTAGCAGAGGATACGTCAGAGGGGGCGGGGTCCCCTATATAAGTAATGTCACAGCTTCAGCGCGTCATTCGCTGGGCTGTGTCCAGCGGTGAGAGGAGGTCTGCGATGCTGCGCTCTGGATGGATGGATCTTCTCATCGCTGGAGATCACCCGCACCCGTCGCTGGATCAGGACAACGCAGGAAGCCGGGAACGAGTGGATTATCACCGCTGGAGTTTTTTTTTTTTATTAATAAAGGACTTTATTCTACGGTGTGTGTGTGTTTTTTTTACAAGACTTTACACTTCCTTTGTGAAATGGTAGGGGTACAGTGTACCCCATTACCAATTCACATAGGGGGGGGCAGGATCTGGGGGTCCCCTTTGTTGTTTTTTTTTTTTTAAATGTTTTTATTGATTTTCTGCAGGTACAACCAACAAATAGTAAGGTACATTAATTGTTACAGTATCACATTGGAATGACACAAAGTTCAAAACAGTCCTTACTAATAAACTTTTACCCCTCCCTGAGATTAAGCACCCCAGTCCCTCAACGGAGGGACACTACTCTGCGGGGTACCCCACTAGGGCCAAACTTGGCCCCCGGTCATAGATACACAACAAACAGTGGAAATAACGTTTAGAAACCCGGGGGTCCCCTTTGTTAAAGGGGTCTTCCAGATTCTGATAAGCCTCCCGCCTGCAGACCCCCACAACCACCGGGCAAGGGTTGTGGGGATGAGACCCTTGTCCCCATCAACATGGGGACAAAGTGCTTTGGGGGGCACCCCAAAGCACCCTCTCAATGTTGAGGGCATGTGGCCTGGTGCGGTTCAGGAGAGGGGGGGGGCCGCACTCTGTCCCCCCCTCTTTTCTGCGGCTGGCCAGGTCAACGTGCTTGGATAACGGGTCTGGTTATGGATATTTAGGGGGAACCACACGTCATTTTTTTTTTAAATTGACGGCGGGGTTCCCCTTAATATCCATACCAGACCTAAAAGGTCTGGTTATTGAATTTGCGGGGACCTCTGCGCATTTTTTTCCCGAACTCCGATCGGGTTCGGGAAAAACCCAAAGTCCGTACCGAACCCGAACTTTACAGTTCGAGTTCGCTCAACTCTACTAACGATCAAAAATCTGAAACGTTTAGTAGGAATTCAGCGCCGATTTTTGCGTGTGTGACGTTGCTGTTTGAAATTCGAAGGGAATTTATGACCTTCGTAACGCATTATTCCGAGTCGCAGACTTTACAACGCTGACATTTGTAACAGAAAACTGACTTTCATTACCCTCATCAAAGCGGCGAAGTTATTTGTCTATAAACGTCTATAAATCTGCATGCCGCCCCGGCGCGAATTCCTCGCGTGATAAACATCCCCGGGTCGGTGCGAATAGATCTTCCCGCCGGCGGCCTCGGGGTCTATAATCTGTCGTTGGCGTTACTTATGTTTCCTCGCCGCTTTCTGCGGCCACAAAGGACCGACGGAAGTAAACTTTGGTACCGTCCACAAGGATTGATCGAGTGCGTGTGACAACCCGAGAAATCTCCTAGGTGGGTTTTTTTTTTTATTGGGTCTAATCAGCAAAATAATTGTCTGAGGCACTTTGTCGCGGTGAAATGAAAAGGGGGGGGGGAGGGGGGCAGCGCACCGGTGAAGCCGCCATAAATCAACCCGGGTCCAGACAGAGCGAAGGAAGAGAGTGCGAAGATAGTGACTTCATTAAGGATTATGTATTGTGTCATTAAACGGCTGCAGGGGTCACCTTTAGTGCCACGGACTCCGATTCTGATGTATTGCCTCTGTCTGCCGCTAACGAAAATTAAAAAAAGAAAACGCGGACGGGGGGAAGGGGAGGTGAAGAGAATTCGCCGGGGAGCAGAGTCAGGTACAGAACGGCCGACCTGAAAATAATCACAATAACGGCGTGGAGGAAAATAATGGAAGGCGGGAGGGCAAGCTGCTCAGGGGTAAGCCGGCATTCCATTATATTCACAGCATAGCTGTGCGTTTATATCGTTGTATGTAACCCATATACGCTATATTGTCAAAAGTATTGGGACGCCGGCCTTTACACACACATGAACTTTAATGGCATCCCAGTCTTAGTCCATAGGGTTCAATATTGAGTTGGTCTTAGTCCGTAGGGTTCAATATTGAGTTGGCCTTAGTCCGTAGGGTTCAATATTGAGTTGGCCTTAGTCCGTAGGGTTCAATATTGAGTTGGTTTTAGTCCGTAGGGTTCAATATTGAGTTGGTCTTAGTCCGTAGGGTTCAATATTGAGTTGGTCTTAGTCTGTAGGGTTCAATATTGAGTTGGCTTTGGTCCATAGGGTTCAATATTTAGTTGGTCTTAGTCCATAGGGTTCAATATTGAGTTGGTCTTAGTCCATAGGGTTCAATATTGAGTTGGTCTTAGTCCATAGGGTTCAATATTGAGTTGGCCTTAGTCCGTAGGGTTCAATATTGAGTTGGCCTTAGTCCGTAGGGTTCAATATTGAGTTGGCCTTAGTCCGTAGGGTTTAATATTGAGTTGGTCTTAGTCCGTAGGGTTCAATATTGAGTTGGCCTTAGTCCGTAGGATTCAATATTCAGTTGGTCTTAGTCTGTGGGGTTCAATATTCAGTTGGTCTTGGTCCGTAGGGTTCAATATTGAGTTGGCCTTAGTCCGTAGGGTTCAATATTGAGTTGGCCTTAGTCCACAGGGTTCAATATTGAGTTGGTCTTAGTCCGTAGGGTTCAATATTGAGTTGGTCTTAGTCCGTAGGGTTCAATATTGAGTTGGTCTTAGTCCACAGGGTTCAATATTGAGTTGGTCTTAGTCCGTAGGGTTCAATATTTAGTTGGTCTTGGTCCGTAGGGTTCAATATTGAGTTGGTCTTAGTCCGTAGGGTTCAATATTGAGTTGGCCTTAGTCCATAGGGCTCAATATTGAGTTGGTCTTAGTCCGTAGGGTTCAATATTGAGTTGGTCTTAGTCCGTAGGGTTCAATATTGAGTTGGTCTTAGTCTGTAGGGTTCAATATTGAGTTGGCCTTAGTCCATAGGGTTCAATATTGAGTTGGTCTTAGTCCGTAGGGTTCAATATTTAGTTGGTCTTGGTCCGTAGGGTTCAATATTGAGTTGGTCTTAGTCCGTAGGGTTCAATATTGAGTTGGTCTTAGTCTGTAGGGTTCAATATTGAGTTGGCCTTAGTCCATAGGGTTCAATATTGAGTTGGTCTTAGTCCGTAGGGTTCAATATTGAGTTGGCCTTAGTCCGTAGGGTTCAATATTGAGTTGGCCTTAGTCCGTAGGGTTCAATATTGAGTTGGTCTTAGTCCGTAGGGTTCAATATTGAGTTGATCTTAGTCCATAGGGTTCAATATTGAGTTGGTCTTAGTCCGTAGGGTTCAATATTGAGTTGGTCTTAGTCTGTAGGGTTCAATATTGAGTTGGCCTTAGTCCATAGGGTTCAATATTGAGTTGGTCTTAGTCCGTAGGGTTCAATATTGAGTTGGCCTTAGTCCGTAGGGTTCAATATTGAGTTGGCCTTAGTCCGTAGGGTTCAATATTGAGTTGGTCTTAGTCCGTAGGGTTCAATATTGAGTTGATCTTAGTCCATAGGGTTCAATATTGAGTTGTTCTTAGTCCGTAGGGTTCAATATTGAGTTGGTCTTAGTCCGTAGGGTTCAATATTGAGTTGGTCTTAGTCCATAGGGTTCAATATGGAGTTGGTCTTAGTCCGTAGGGTTCAATATGGAGTTGGTCTTAGTCCGTAGGGTTCAATATTGAGTTGGTCTTAGTCCGTAGGGTTAAATATTGAGTTGGTCTTAGTCCGTAGGGTTCAATATTGAGTTGCCTTAGTCCGTAGGGTTCAATATTGAGTTGCCTTAGTCCGTAGGGTTCAATATTGAGTTGGTCTTAGTCCGTAGGGTTCAATATTGAGTTGGTCTTAGTCCGTAGGGTTCAATATTGAGTTGGCCTTAGTCCATAGGGTTCAATATTGAGTTGGTCTTAGTCCGTAGGGTTAAATATTGAGTTGGTTTTAGTCCGTAGGGTTCAATATTGAGTTGCCTTAGTCCGTAGGGTTCAATATTGAGTTGGCCTTAGTCCGTAGGGTTCAATATTAAGTTGGTCTTAGTCCATAGGGCTCAATATTGAGTTGGTCTTAGTCCATAGGGTTCAATATTGAGTTGGTCTTAGTCCGTAGGGTTCAATATTGAGTTGGCCTTAGTCCGTAGGGTTCAATATTGAGTTGGCCTTAGTCCGTAGGGTTCAATATTGAGTTGGTCTTAGTCCATAGGGTTCAATATTGAGTTGGCCTTAGTCCATAGGGTTCAATATTGAGTTGGCCTTAGTCCATAGGGTTCAATATTGAGTTGGCCTTAGTCCATAGGGTTCAATATGGAGTTGGTCTTAGTCCGTAGGGTTCAATATTGAGTTGGCCTTAGTCCGTAGGGTTCAATATTGAGTTGGTCTTAGTCCGTAGGGTTCAATATTGAGTTTGCCTTAGTCCGTAGGGTTCAATATTGAGTTGGCCTTAGTCCGTAGGGTTCAATATTGAGTTGGCCTTAGTCCGCAATATTTTTTACTTTTTGCTATAATAAATATCTCCCAAAAAAATATATAAAAAAACGTTTTTTTCCTCAGTTTAGACCTATACGTATTCTTCTACCTATTTTTGGTAAAGAAAAAATCACAATAAGCGTTTATCGATGGTTTGCGCAAAATTTATAGCGTTTACAAAATAGGGGATAGTTTTATAGCATTTTTATTTTTTTTTATTTTTTTTACTACTAATGGCGGCGGTCAGCGATTTTTTTTCGTGACTGCGACATTATGGCGGACACTTCGGACAATTTTGACACATTTTTGGGACCATTGTCATTTTCACAGCAAAAAATGCATTTAAAATGCACTGATTACTGTGAAAATTACAGTTGCAGTTTGGGAGTTAACCACTAGGGGGCGCTGATGGGGTTATGTGTGACCTGAAGTGTGTTTACAACTGTAGGGGGGTGTGGCTGTAGGTGTGATGTCATCGATTGTGTCTCCCCTATAAAAGGGATCACTCGATCGATGCCGCCGCCACAGTGAAGCACGGGAAAGCCGTGTTTACATACGGCTCTCCCCGTTCTTCGGGGAGCGATCGCCGCGGGTCCTGCGGTCCCAGGGCTTCAGACCGGGTCGCGGGAGCGTGCCGCGAGCGCGCACCGGCGACCCCACGGCAGGGCTTAAAGAGCAACGTACCCATACGTTGATGTGCCCAGCCGTGCCATTCTGCCGACGTATATCGGCGTGAAGGGGTCCTTAAGTGGTTAATATATATATTTTTTTTACAAGTAATGGCGGCGATCAGCGATTTTTCATCGTGACTGCGACATTGCGGCGGACACATCGGACACTTTTGACACTGTTTTGGGACCATTGTCATTTAAAAAAACGCGCTGATTACTGTAAAAATTGGCAGTGAAGGGGTTAAACTGTAGGGGGCGCTGAAGGGGTTAAGTGTGTCCTAGGGAGTGATTCTAACGGGTAGGGGGCGTGGCTACGAGTGACACATCACTGATCGCTGTTCCCGATGACAAGGAACAGACGATCAGTGTCCTGTCACTAGGAAGAATGGGGAGATGTTGGCCCAGATTCACAGAGAGCATGGCGCACAATACGCCGCCGTAGAGAAAACACCATACGCCATGCCAACGCAGCGCGGAGAGGCAAGCATTGCATTAAGCAAGCCAGTGCTCCCAACGCTGCGCCAGCGTGGGTTTCGAAGGCGCACGCCGGCGTAGGTTGAAGTGGGCGTGACCCCATGCAAATGATGGGCCGAGCGCCAGACAGGTACGTATCACGAACTGTGCATGCGCCGTGACGTGGACGCATGCACAGCACCCCCCTGCGCCTGCTCACAACCACGCCGGCAAAACTGCCTAAAATACGCAGGATCACCGTGTACGCCGTGAACATAACGTACGCCCAGCTAGACACACGTCCAACGCACAATACGCCGGCTTGTGTTCCCTGGTGCAGACCTGTGCATGTCTGTTGCCGGGTTGAACCTCCTTTATGGGGAATAACTTGGGAGCGGCACCATGCACCCAGCCTAAATGTGCGCCCACCCTACGCCGGCGTGTGCAAGCTACGTCGGCGGGGTGTAGCCTGTTTTAGACGCATATTGGTTTGTGGGTCTGCCGCACACATACGCCGGCGCACATTGGCACTTACGTCGGCGTAACGTGCTATACGTCAGCGTAAGTGCTTGGTGAATCTGGGCCGTTGTGTTTACACTTACCTCTCCCCGTTCTTCAGCTCTGTGACCCGATAGCGGGACACCGACGGAACGTCGAGTCCGCAGGTCATGGTCATAGAGCTCGCGGCGCGGCCGGCAAATTAAAGGGAACGTATATATACGCCCATTTGCCCAGCCGTGCCATTCTGTCAACAAGCAGTTAAAGTGGCTCGTAATCTCCTCCGCCATTGGTAAGCGATTCCTCCAAGGAGCCGATCGATGGGAAAATAAAGCGGAAAATTACCAGAAGGGGGCGATAGAAACCCAACACAATCCGGCCCGGAATATTGGGGTAGATTCAGTAAGCAATTGTGTCTGCGTATCCATAGATACGCAGCGTAATTGCTTAGTTGCGCCGGCGTATCGACTTCTCCTGATTCAGAGAGCTCGATACGCCGACTGCAGCCTAAGATATGACTGGAGTAAGGCTCTTATGCCGTCGTACCGTAGGCTGCATTCTTACGCTGGCCGCTAGGTGGCGTTCCCGTAGTGGTCAGCGTAGAGTATGCAAATTGCATACTCACGCCGATTCACAACCGTACGCGCGCCCGGCGTTCGCATTTTACGTCGTTTGCGTTCGTCGGTTTCTGCGTAAGGCTGCCCATGCTATTAGCAGGAGCAGCCAATGCTAAGTATACCCGTCGTTCCCGCGTCGCGATTTTTAAAAATTACGTCGTTTGCGTAAGTGAATCGTGAATGGCGCTGGACGCCATTTACGTTCACGTTGAAGCAAATGACGTCCTTGCGACGTCATTTACCGCAATGCACGTTGGGAAAGTTTCCCGACGGAGCATGCGCACTACGTTCGGCGCGGGAACGCGCCTAATTTAAATGATCCACGCCCCCTACGGGATCATTTAAATTACGCGCGCTTACGCCGGCCAGTTTTACGGAGCGCCCGCGCAAATTACAGAGCTACTGCTTCGTGAATGAAGCGTAGTGCAAGTAATTTTCGGAGGCGTATCGTTAAAATGGTACACTGCGCCTCCGTAAGAGTGCGCAGCCCTACCTGAATCTACCCCACTATTATTATTATTATTATTAGTAGTGCGGAATTGAAGTGGTTGTTGTTTCCATGTTATGCATTATTAAAGTGGCTCGCCAATAAATGTAGATTGAAGTATATAGCGGCTGTGTAAGTACCTCTGTGCGCTCCTCCTGGAGTGGGATTTGGGACTCCGGTGCCGGCACAGATGATGTTTACCAATAGTGTTTTTTATTTGCATTTATATAGTATTGTAATAGTTACCATCCCGGAGGGAAGGAAATATCCGGGGGGGAGCGGGTTCAAATGAAGAGATCGTAGGATGGATCAGGAGGGAATACAGACCCACTGCACAGGAGGAGACCCGATCTACAACTACACAAATCAGGAGATTGCGTTCATTCTCCAGCACGATGAAAGCTGCAACGTGATTGGTTGGTTGCTAAAGACAACAACACCAATTTTCTGTACACTTTTTTTTATATTTAA
Organism: Rana temporaria; assembly: GCF_905171775.1. Taxonomy (NCBI): domain Eukaryota; kingdom Metazoa; phylum Chordata; class Amphibia; order Anura; family Ranidae; genus Rana; species Rana temporaria. The sequence goes on from NC_053491.1 coordinate 4,299,706, forward strand.
CCCCTTAGAGTCAGTGCCTGCCGGCCAGTGGTGGCAACTACATAAGGGGCTTCACCCCCCAAATCCGTGCCTCCGGCCCCTAACCTCCATGCGGATTTTTATTTATTTTTTAAAAGCGGAGGTCCACACAAAAATGGAACCTCCGCTTTTTGGAATACTCCCTCCCTCCGGTGTCACATTTGGCACCTTTCAGTGGGGAGGGGGTTCAGATACCTGTCTAATACAGGTATTTGCGCCCACTTTTGGGCATAGTCACGCCCCTTCCCGCCCCCCCCTGCTGTCTCCTGGGAAACACACAGGTCCCAGAAAGACAGCGGGGACCAGTTAGGACACGCCTGAGGCTCTAATTGGCTTTGAAAAAAAAGGTGGGCTCGGGGGCGCAGCGCACTGTGCCCCAATCCCACCCACTTGTGTGACATTAGCGAATCAGCTCTCAGAGCTCTGCAGTGTGCAATTTCAGCTCTCCACCCCCTCTGTTTTCTGAAAGCTCAGACGAGGGTTATAAATTCTTTATTTTGATGGGCTGTAGAGAAGAGAAGACTGCAGATAAACAAGTACAACTTATGTAGTAGTATTTCTTTCATCTCTGTGTATCCCCTGAGGTCTGTCACTTCGCTGGGGACATGGAGGGTTTACAACCACTTTAAAGTATAACTAAAAGCAATAATGTTTTTTTTTTTGTGTTAGAGAGGGATTAGAACCCCTGTCAGGTTTTTTTTTGTCTGTGTCCCCCATTAGGGAGATTCATCCTTTCTATTTGTCCAGTTTGTCTTGGGGGAGGCAAATAGTATGACACCCCCGTCAGTCGGTCAGTCAGTCAGTAGCACTTACCCCATCACCGGCGGCTTCCCCTGCTCGGCGGCGGCCTCCCATTTTCCTGCTCTATATCACCGGTGGCTTTCCGTTCTTCTGCTCTCTATGTCGGCGGCTTCCCGTTCTTCTGCTCTCTATGTCGGCGGCTTCCCGTTCTTCTGCTCTCCACGGCGGCGGCTTCCCGTTCTTCTGCTCTCCACGGCGGCGGCTTCCCGTTCTTCTGCTCTCCACGGCGGCAGCTTCCTGTTCTCCTTCTCTCCGCGGCGGCGGCTTCCCGTTCTTCTGCTCTCCACGGCGGCAGCTTCCTGTTCTTCTGCTCTCCACGGCGGCGGCTTCCCGTTCTCCTGCTCTCCACAGCGGCGGCTTCCCGTTCTTTTGCTCTCCACGGCGGCGGCTTCCCGTTCTTCTGCTCTCCACGGCGGCGGCTTCCCGTTCTTCTGCTCTCCACGGCGGCGGCTTCCCGTTCTTCTGCTCTCCACGGCGGCAGCTTCCTGTTCTCCTTCTCTCCGCGGCGGCGGCTTCCCGTTCTTCTTCTCTCCGCGGCGGCGGCTTCCCGTTCTTCTGCTCTCCACGGCGGCGGCTTCCCGTTCTTCTGCTCTCCACGGCGGCAGCTTCCTGTTCTCCTTCTCTCCGCGGCGGCAGCTTCCTGTTCTCCTTCTCTCCGCGGCGGCGGCTTCCCGTTCTCCTGCTCTCCACAGCGGCGGCTTCCCGTTCTTTTGCTCTCCATCACCAGCGGTTTCCTATTTTCCTGCTCTCCATGGTAGCGGCGGCTTCCCGTTCTTATGCTTCCCATCACCAATTCCCATTTTCCTGCTCTCCATTACCAGTGGCTTCCTGTTCTCCTGCTCTCCACGGCGGCGGTTTCTCGTTCTCTTGCTCTCCATCACCGATGGTTTCCCATTTTTCTGCTCTCCATCACCAGCAGCTTCCCGTTCTCCTGCTCTCCATGGTAGCGGCTTCCTGTTCTCCTGCTCTCCATCACCGGCGGCTTCCTGTTCTCCGGCTCTTCACGGCAGCAGCTTCCCGTTCTCCTGCTCTGCACGGTGGCGGCTTCCCGTTCTCCTGCTCTCCATCACCATTGCCCTTCCGTTTTCTTGCTCTCAATTACCGGCCGCTTCCTATTCTTCTGCTCTCCATCACCAGCGACTTCCTGTTCTCCTGCTCTCCTTTACCGGTGGCCTCCCGTTTTCCTGCTCTCCATCACCGGCGGCTTCCTGTTCTCCTGCTCTCCTTTACCGGTGGCCTCCCGTTTTCCTGCTCTCCATCACCGGCGGCTTCTCGTTCTGCTCTCTACGGCGGCAGCTTCCATTTCTTCCCTCCTCCTCGATGGCCAATTGGTGAGTCTTCTCTTTTCGGCCAATCGGAAAACGGGTCTCACACCCGCTTCTGATTGGCCGGATTGAGAATTAGTGTTTCAACAGCAAATATTCAGTCTCTGGCTCTATGGGGAAACTCGCTTTGATATGCGAGTGCTTCGCCATAATGTCGCAGTCACGAAAAAAATCGCTGATCGCCGCCATTAGTAGTAAAACATTTTTGTTATAAAAACGCTATAAATTTTGCGCAAACCAATCGATAAACGCTTAGGTGATCAAATACCACCAAAAGAAAGCTCTATTTGTGGGAAAAAAAGGACGTCAATTTTGTTTGGGAGCCACGTCGCACGACCGCGCAATTGTCAGTTAAAGCGACGCAGTGCCGAATCGCAGAAACTGGCCGGGTCCTTTACCTGCCTAAAGGTCCAGGTCTTAAAGGGACACTAAAGACAAGATTTTTTTTGTTTAAAAATAACAAACATGTTATACTTACCTCCGCTGTGCAGTTCGTTTTGCACAGAGTGGCCCCGATCCGTGTCTTCTGAGGTCCCTCGGCGGCTGTCTCTGCTCCTCCTCGCAAAAGCTTTTCACCTTCATGCAAGCTCCCTCACATGAATGTGGAAAGCTTTTGCGAGCGCGCTCCCGTGATACATCGGCACCCATAGCCACTGACTGTATCACTCGGCCCCGCCCCCCGGCGCGCCGCGTCATCCGCTGTGATTGACAGCAGCGCCAATCAACGGCCAGGCTGGGAACCGAATGGAAGACGAGAACGTGCATGGAACTTTCGAGTGGAGAGATAAGTAAAACGGGGGCTCAGGGGGGCGGTGCTATCAGATGTTTTTTTACCTTAACCACTTAAGGACCGGACCAATATGCTGCTAAATGACCCAAGGGGTTTTTACAATTCGGCACTGCGTTGCTTTAACAGACAATTGCGCGGTCGTGCGACGTGGCTCCCAAACAAACTTGGCGTCCTTTTTTCCGCACAAATAGAGCTTTCTTTTGGTGGTATTTGATCACCTCTGCAGTTTTTATTTTTTGCGCTATAAACAAAAATATAGCGACAGTTTTGAAAAAAATGCAATATTTTTTACTTTTTGCTATAATAAATATCCCCCAAAAACATATATACATTTTTTTATTTCCTCAGTTTAGGCCGATACGTATTCTTCTACCTATTTTTGGTAAAAAAAAATCGCAATAAGCGTTTATCGATTGCTTTGCGCAAAATTTATAGCGTTTACAAAATAGGGGATAGTTTTATTTTTTTAAATTTTTTTACTACTAATGGCGACGATTAGCGATTTTTTCAATGACTGCGACATTATGGCGGACACTTCGGACAATTTTGACACATTTTTGGGACCATTGTCATTTTCACAGCAAAAAATGCATTTAAATTGCATTGTTTATTGTGAAAATGACAGTTGCAGTTTGGGAGTTAACCACAGGGGGCGCTGTAGGAGTTAGGGTTCACCTAGTGTGTGTTTACAACTGTAGGGGGGTGTGGCTGTAGGACTGACGTCATCGATCGAGTCTCCCTATAAAAGGGAACACACGATCGATGCAGCCGCCACAGTGAAGCACGGGGAAGCCGTGTTTACATACGGCTCTCCCTGTTCTTCAGCTCCGGGGAGCGATCGCGAGGGGGCGGCTAGAAACAAATAGCCGCGCCGTCGTCCCGGATCGCTCCCCGCGGGTTTCCGACCGCCGCATGTACCGGGGGGGTCCCGATCGGACTCCCGACCCACGTCTAGGCAGGGACGTACAGGTACGCCAATGTGCCTGTCCGTGCCATTCTGCCGACGTAAATGTACATGCGGCGGTCCGGAAGTGGTTAAGGTAAAAAAACTTTTACCTTTACAACCCCTTTAAGCGGTTAAAATAAAAATAAAAATAACTTTAGTGATCCTATAAAACATGTAGAAGTCGTTGCTCTCCCCTCGGCCCCTCCGTAATTTCCTTGACAAGCAATTGCAGTGAGTGATTTAGAAGGAAGCGGTGATGGACAAGGTCGATGAAAAGGGGATTTTGGTGAGCGCATTGGAAATTCCCTCAAATCGGTGGATGTGTCTGGTTTAATTTCTAACAGCAGCTGAAATGAAAACGGGAAGAAGGGTGGAAAAAAAAAAAAAGCGAAGAGGGGAAAAAAATACTAATTTGGAACAGATGTCCAGAAAGCAAACTTCCTGTCCGCACTTTGCGAAGGGAGAGGACAGAACCGGCGCGGCCAAATAAGTCAGGCCGTTTTCAGAGAACGATCAAAAGCAATTGGGTTTGGTGGAAATAATAACATCTAATTGCACCCTGCAATGACACCCGGGGGACCCGCGTTTGATGGTCAAATGGTCCGTAACGTTTTTTTCGAGAGTGGTTCCCAGGCCTGATGTCAGATTTTCCATAAAACTTGTGTGCCCGATTCCCGAAGGTAATTACCAGTTCTTTTGAAGGAGTGCGGTTTATTTGGAAATAACTTCCACAGACATGTCAGGAGTACGAGCGCGCAGCGAAACTCTTGCCAAGGACTGCGGGGAGTTTCCACTCTACGGAGAGCAGAAAAAGAAGCCTTCAGCTTCACGGAAGATTTTTTCTTTTTATTTACAGCTCATAAGTAAGGTTTGTGCTGCGCGCTCAGTAAACCTGTCAAATTACAGAAAAACCGCAGCGAAACCGACAACTGGTGAGCAATAAGAGAGCACCGTCAGTACCGTGTGTGCACATCATATACACTATATTGTCAAAAGTATTGGGACGCCTGCCTTTACACACACACAGGGCCAGATTCACAAAGAGATACTCCGGTGTATTATCTCCTGATATCTCCTGATCCCCCATCGTATCTCTGACTTACACTGGTCCTATCTATGCGCCTCGTTCATAGAATCAGATACGCATAGATAGGGCTAAGATCTGACAGTGTTACACCGTCGGATCTTTTTTTCAATTTAAAAATGGCGCCGGGGGCGTTCCCGCTGATTTACGATAAATAATATGTAAATCAGCGAGATACGAAAATTCACGAACGTACGCGGACCCGTCGCAGTGTTCTTACGTCGTTTTCCGTAGCGGTTTTCCGTCGTATACTTACCCTTTCTTTTATCAGGCGCAGCCAATGTTAAGTATAGCCGACGTTCCCGCTTCGAATTTAAATTTTTTAACGTCGTTTGCGTAAGTCGTTCTCGAATACGGACGGACGTCGTTTACGTAAGCGTCGCAACCACTGACGTCCTAGCGACGTCAGTGGGAGCAATGCACGCCGGGAAATTTCACGGACGGTGCCTGCGCATTTAAATCGGCGCGGGAACGCGCCTGATTTAAATAGTACACTCCCCTAGCCGCGGAATTTGAATTCCGCCGGGGGATTTAGGATCCGCCGCCGCAAGTTTGGAGGTAAGTGGTTTGTGAACTTGCGGGAGCGGATCTTAATTCACGTAGATCGAGCGGATCTATAGATCCGCTGAGCTACGTGAATCTGGCCCATGAATTTTAATGGCCATCCCAGTCTTAGAACCGTAGGCTCAGCCCTACTTGGAATTGCTCTGAAGACATGGATGAAGGTACATACACTATATTACCAAAAGTATTGGGATGCCTGCCTTTACACACACATGAACATAGGCAGGGGCAGACTGACAACTCATGGGGCCCCCGGGCAATAGAAGATTGTGGGGCCCCTGGGCTTACAGATGGCCACCATGCCAGGAGGCAGCGCAGAGGCAGGGCAGGTAAAATCTCTGGATTTTCACATCAAAAGCATGTCGGTTTCAGACATATCAGGGACAGGTGTAAAAAAACACAGATTTTGACATACTGTCCCTGGTTTTATTGAGCCTGGCAACCCTGATGGGGCCCCCTAGTGGCATGGGGCCCTCGGGCAGTACCCGAGAGCCCCTATGGTCAGTCCGCCCCTGAACATAGACGTGCACACAGGGTGTGCCAGGTGTGACTGGGCACACCCAAATCACCCTATGCTGTGCAGTTTCCCCGTGCTGCTTGGCTACAGAGGAAGGGACTGGGGAATCTCTGGGCCAGATTCTCAAAAGAGTTACGACGGTGTATCTCGGAGATGTTTAGTTTGTGCTGTTGCCAGTTTGGAACTGCCTCCTAGGTCGGTCTGCGTGCCAGGGGAGTGTTGTCACCCCTGGACGACAGTTGGCGCTAGAGGGGTTCTGATGGACCTATCTTTCCCAGCAGCCAATCAGAAGGGTTTTTCACTCTTTTGGGCATGCTGGCGGGGGGTATATCTGTGGCAGCCGCCATGAGTAGACGTGCTATGCGGGGCCCGAGTCCAGGTGCGGCATCCACCTTCAGGGTGCGCGCATCCATGGGCCCCGCCATCGAGGCTCGCCTGACCGGAGCTGCATACCAGGCAGAGTCTCACCTTGATGCCGAGAGGGACCCCAGCGGCTTGCTGGGTTCCAGATCCTAAGCTGGGAGCTGTACGATGGGGGGTCTGCTCGGGAGAACCTAGATACAGAGGTTGTCTGCGAGGTTGGGACATGCCATCGGGGATCCGGTCACCACGCCACACGACAGGTACATTGCAACTGTCCATGGGTGGCCCTAAATTGTGCTTACTGGGAGGATTCGCCAGTTCTAATCTTTAACCATTGGCAAATACCTATCAGGCCTGTCCAGAGGCCTTGTTTCCTCCCAGTGACTTTATTTGCAAGTGACCCACCGGCTGCCAGGCTAAAGTTAACTCCCTGTCCGGGGGCACTTTACCCACTCCGGCGGGAGTGGCGACGTTTGAGCTATCTGTACTGAGAGCAGGCTTGCTCTCCATGCTTTGATATCCAAGGCCTGATACCGGTTTCCTATTGCTCATTAACCCTGAGCCATATTCTCATAGAAGTTACGATGGAGTATCTCAGGATACTCCATCGTATCTCCCTTTTTTGGCCCGTGTATCTATGCTCTTGATTCTCAGAATCATTTTCGCATAGATACACTTAAGATCCACCATCTGTAAGCCACTTACACTGGCGGATCTTAAATGTAATGACGCCGGCCGCCTCTAGATGGCATTTACGTGAAGAACTCATTTGCGTATGCAAATGATCCTTCTACGCCGATTCCCGAACGAGTTCGCGTCGCGTAACCGTCGCTAACGTCGTTTGCGTAAGCGGAAACTTACTCCTGCTATATGAGGGGTAAGTTTCCGCAAGTCCCACGTAGGCCATGTTACGGATGGCGTCGGGTCCGTGTCGTGTTCTTTCGTCGGGTACGTCGTTTACGTAAGTCGTTCTTGAATACGACTTTACGTCAATGACGCACACGTCGGCGTCATTGACTTTTTCCGCCGAGAACTGGAGCATGCGCACTGGGCGCATGCGCAGTTCATTAGAATCGGGGGCGCGCTTAATTTGAATACAAGCCGCCCCCTTGGAGATCCGCCAGGCTACGCCGGGGCATTTACACTCCGCCATCCCAACTTATGGAGCAAGTGTTTGGGGAATACAACACTTGCTCCTGTAAGTTGGGACAGCGGAGTGTAAATGCCTTAAGCGCAGCCCGCGGATTTTTAGAGAGAATATGGGCCCCTTTCTCTACTGTTGATGTTGGCTATGTTGGCCTTGGAATAAAGCATTGGAAAATCCACGCTGTTGTCTGGACATTCGCTCCCTATCCACACTCACAAGTTATCTCCCTAGACAAGAGAACTTGGTAACTTAATACGCCGATCCCAAACTATTCAGGGGCTCCTTCGGGGGTGAGCGCTACATGAGTGTCACCAAGAACCAATACTAGGGGTGCAACGGATCACAGTTGATCCGTGATCCGAACGGGTCACCCCCCTTCGGATCGGAACACACTGTGATCCGCGGATTGCCACGGCTCCGGAGCTAGGCCAAAGCCGCGGCCTTTCCTAATGTTACGGCGGCGGCTCCCGAGCTAGGCCGAAGCCGCAGCCTTTCCTAATGTCGCGACCATAACGGGGAGTGTCTGTCGGTACTAGCTGGGGGGGGGGTCACTGAACTGAGAGGAGGGGGGTCACTGTCCTGAGAGAAGGGGGGGGGTCACTGTACTGAGAGAAGGGGGGTCACTGTCCTGAGAGAAGGGGGGTCACTGTACTGAGAGAAGGGGGGTCACTGTCCTGAGAGCAGGGGGGTCACTGTACTGAGAGCAGGGGGGTCACTGTACTGAGAGAAGGAGGGGGGTCACTGTACTGAGAGAAGGGGGGTCACTGTCCTGAGAGCAGGGGGGTCACTGTACTGAGATAAGGGGGGGGTTACTGTCCTGAGAGAAGGGGGGTTACTGAACTGAGAGAAGGGGGGTCACTGTCCTGAGAGCAGGGGGGTCACTGTACTGAGAGCAGGGGGGGCACTGTCCTGAGAGAAGGGGGGTCACTGTCCTGAGAGAAGGGGGGTCACTGTCCTGAGAGCAGGGGGGTCACTGTACTGAGAGCAGGGGGGTCACTGTCCTGAGAGCAGGGGGGGCACTGTCCTGAGAGAAGGGGGGTCACTGTCCTGAGAGCAGGGGGGTCACTGTCCTGAGAGCAGGGGGTCACTGTCCTGAGAGCAGGGGGGTCACTGTACTGAGAGAAGGGGGTCACTGTCCTGAGAGCAGGGGGGTCACTGTCCTGAGAGCAGGGGGTCACTGTCCTGAGAGCAGGGGGGTCACTGTACTGAGAGAAGGGGGGTCACTGTCCTGAGAGCAGGGGGGGCACTGTCCTGAGAGAAGGGGGGTCACTGTCCTGAGAGAAGGGGGGTCACTGTCCTGAGAGAAGGGGGGTCACTGTACTGAGAGAAGGGGGGTCACTGTCCTGAGAGAAGGGGGGGGGGTCACTGTCCTGAGAGAAGGGAGGTCACTGTCCTGAGAGAAGGGGGGTCACTGTCCTGAGAGCAGGGGGGTCACTGTACTGAGAGAAGGGGGGTCACTGTACTGAGAGAAGGGGGGTCACTGTCCTGAGAGAAGGGGGGTCACTGTCCTGAGAGAAGGGGGGTCACTGTCCTGAGAGAAGGGGGGTTACTGTCCTGAGAGGAGGGGGGGGTGTCTGCACCGAGGGGGTACTATAGTTGGTGGGGGGGGGGGCTGTGGATATTACAGTGGGGGAGTTTTTTTTTTTTTGCCGATCCGAAAAATGATCCGATCCGTGACTCCTGATCCGAGGAACGATCAGAACCCTGAGTTTTTTGATCCGTTGCACCCCTAACCAATACAGACGGATCTTTAGGCCACCTGGGTCACCTCTTTACCAGCCTTTGAAGGGACATTTCCCCATTTTTTTAATGCTCCTGGACAAATATTGGACGGGTAACACGAGAGTGACAGGGGATCAGATCACACCGGGTGGAAAGTGACGAAGAATGAAGGAAGTGCTACAAAGCTGGTTCCTCATCCTGCAAATGAATATAATTGACTCCTAAAGTCGGAATCTGAAGGGAACATCTGACGGAGCCGGAGATGTCATCGGCTAATCTCACTCAGAAGTAGCACTCCCCATTCCTCCTGATTGTTCTATTCCATGGAGAGAGCGGCTGGTCAAGGAGAAACCAAAATGAACCTGTCAACACTCTTGTAGTTCTCAACCTTTCCTGAGCAACCGGCAAATGAAGACAAATGCACTTCTAAATACTTCAAAGGTACTTTTATCTGATGCTGGGACTGTTCTGTATTTATGTGGAGCTCTTCTTCATTAGCCTTCACAACTCTAAATAGGCAACAGTGGCGGCTGGTGCACAAACATTTTTTGGGGGGGGGACTCAAACAAACCAAAAAAAACATCATTTGCAGACTCACTGTGCCCATCAATTGCCACCACCCTGCCCATCAAACGCAGCTACTGTGCCAAAAAATTGTCGCCACTGTGCCATAAATTTGTCGCCACTGTGCCATGCCATCAAACGCAGCCACTGTGCCATCAATTGTCGCCACTGTGCCATGCCATCAATTGTCGCCACTGTGCCATGCCATTCTCGCCACTGTGCCCATCAATTGTCGCCACTGTGCCCATCAATTTTTGCCACTGTGCCATGCCAAACGCAGCCACTGTGCCATCAATTGTCGCCACTGTGCCATGCCAAACGCAGCCACTGTGCCATGCCATTGTCGCTACTGTGCCCATCAATTGTCGCCACTGTGCCATGCCAAAAGCAGCCACTGTGCCATGCCATTGTCGCCACTGTGCCCATCAAATGCCACCAGATTGCCTCCCTCCCCCACCTGGCACTTACCTTTCTCGGTCAGCCATCCTCGGATCCTCCTCCACGATTCCTCGATGTAGTCCAGCCCTTAATGTCGCTTCAGCCAATCAGGTTACCGGTAATCAGATCCGGTGAACCTGATTGGCTGAGACGCCTGTCAATGTAAGCCAGGGAACGCACACCCTGTCATGGACACAGTGAGGCATGGGCACAGTGAGGCATGGGCACAGTGAGGCATGGGCACAGTGGGGCATGGGCACAGTGAGGCATGGGCACAGTGAGGCATGCACATGGACACAGTGAGGCATGCAGATGGACACCCTAGGCCAGGGGTGTCCCGGGGGCCACATGTGGCCCGCGGAGCCCTCTGATGTGGCCCGCGACCTCCTGCTCTGGAATAGCGGGTTGGCAAGCCCAGATCACAGGTTGCCGATTTGCCATACCACAGCATCAGTGTTGTGAATGAAGCTGGTGGTAGAGGAAGAAAGCGGCTGCGCACCAGAGCCCCATAAGCTGATATTTCCTCTACAGCGCCGGCTTTGCCACAGAAGGAGTCTATGGCAAAGTTCAGCTAACCCGCAGGATAGACACAGGTGCACTACGCTGCACTCGCAATGTGGGCAAACCGCAGCACATCAGTTGAAAGCAGTCTTAGGCCCTATTCAGCCCGACCAAATGGGACCCTCAATTCACCTCTACAGAGCGACAGATGTCCATTTACGCCCGCCTACCTCCAATCCAAAAAACAGAAAAACAGAGGGCCCATAGAGTAGCCGTGACCTGTCATCCGCACGCCCTCGCTCATTGTGGCCCACGACTGGTTGCTTAAGTGGCCCTCGCTATTGAAAAGGTTGGGCACCCCTGCCCTAGGCTTATACTCGAGTCAATAAGTTTTCCCAGTTTTTTTGTGGGCGTCGACCGTACAACCAGGGCGCCGACCGTACAACCAGGGCGCGGACTGTACAACCAGGGGGGCCGACCTTACAACCAGGGCACCGACCGTACAACCAGGGGGCGGACCGTACCACCAGGGGGGCGGACCTTACAACCAGGGCGCCGACTGTACAACCATGGCGCGGACCGTAAAACCAGGGGGGCGGACCATACAACCAGGGCGCCGACTGTACAACCAGAGCACGGACGGTACAACCAGAGCACGGACGGTACAACCAGGGTACGGACTGTACAACCAGTTGGAGGACCGTACAACCAGGGGGCGGACCGTACAACCAGGGCGCGGACCGTACAACCAGGGGGCGGACCGTACAACCAGGGCGCCGACTGTACAACCAGGGCGCCGACCATACAACCAGAGCACGGACTGTACAACCAGGGGGCGTATCGTACAACCAGGGGGCGGACCGTACAACCAGGGGGGCAGACCGTACAACCAGGACGCTGACTGTACAACCAGGACGCTGACTGTACAACCAGGGCGCGGACCGTACAACCAGGGGGGCGGACCGTACAACCAGGGCTCCGACTGTACAACCAGGGGGAGGACCGTACAACCAGGGCGCGGACTGTACAACCAGGGGGGCGGACCGTACAACCAGGGTGCCGACTGTACAACCAGGGGGAGGACCGTACAACCAGCGGACCGTACAACCAGCGGACCTTACAACCAGCGGATCGTACAACCAGGGCGCGGACCGTACAACCAGGGGGCGGGCCGTACAACCAGGGGGGCGGACCTTACAACCAAGGCGCGGACTGTACAACCAGGGCGCGGACTGTACAACCAGGGCGTCGACCGTACAACCAGAGCACGGACCGTACAACCAGGGGGCGAACCGTACAACCAGGGGGCGGACCGTACAACCAGGGGGCGTATCGTACAACCAGGGGGCGGACCGTACAACCAGGGGGGCAGACCGTACAACCAGGACGCTGACTGTACAACCAGGACGCTGACTGTACAACCAGGGCGCGGACCGTACAACCAGGGGGGCGGACCGTACAACCAGGGCTCCGACTGTACAACCAGGGGGAGGACCGTACAACCAGGGCGCGGACTGTACAACCAGGGGGGCGGACCGTACAACCAGGGTGCCGACTGTACAACCAGGGGGAGGACCGTACAACCAGCGGACCGTACAACCAGCGGACCTTACAACCAACGGATCGTACAACCAGGGCGCGGACCGTACAACCAGGGGGCGGGCCGTACAACCAGGGGGGCGGACCTTACAACCAGGGCGCGGACTGTACAACCAGGGCGCGGACTGTACAACCAGGGCGTCGACCGTACAACCAGAGCACGGACCGTACAACCAGGGGGTGAACCGTACAACCAGGGGGCGGACCGTACAACCAGAGGATGGACCGTACAACCAGGGGGAGGACCGTACAACCAGGGGGTGGATCGTACAACCAGGGGGAGGACCGTACAACCAGGGGGCGGACCTTACAACCAGGGGGCGAACCGTACAACCAGGGCGCGGACCGTACAACCAGGTTGAAAGGGCTCTTAAGGCAGGCGTCCCAATACTTTTGGTAATATAGAGTAGGTGCTTGTCTTTGTCAGCATTGATTATGTTACTTTGTGTGCATTTCAATACGAATATAAACTCTTATGTATAAAAAAATAAATAAATAAATACCACATCCCCCATCCCCCGCTTTTTTTCTTTTCCATCAGATTTTGAAATCTTGGATTTTCGGCGTGCCGTTGTCACAGGGAGACAAATCGGGATCTGATTTCGGCGCGCACACACCCCGAGGTGGATGTAATAGCCGGAGACGAAGATTAATGGGCTGTAAACCAATAAAAAACAATCAGAATTGTAACTTTCATTAGTCTAATGAGCACTTTACCAATCAGCCGGTCGGCGGTTGCCATGGCGTTCCCCCCGCAGAATATCGATCGGCGTGTTTTTCTTCTTTTTTTCCGATGTTTGTTCTAATTTAAACTTTCGCAGCATTTTTTTTTTTTCTTTTATTATTATTTTTTTTTTTTACGTCGGGTCCCGAGTGTGCCATTAGATGGTAATTTGTTACAAGCGGCATCATGACACATTTAACGCCGTAACAAATGCCGCGGCTCCTTTTGATTCGTACGATACGACGACCCGGCTTACAAAATGAATAATACGAGATAAAGTGTTTGTAACGACTTCATTTCATTGACATTTATTTTATTTTTTTTCCTTCATGATTACCAGAAGTCATTTCTTTACATATTTACCGTTACCTTCCTCATTGCCATAATCATAAATGACCGTCCTACGCCAAAATCAATGGAGCTCCCCCCCCCTCCCCATATAGGATCCATTATAATGGCCACCCCTCCCCTCCCCCACCCCTCGGGACTTGTACCATTTGTGAAATAATAGTTAGCATATCAGCACAATGATTGCTTTAGTATAGGTCTGTCACCGGTGCCGGAATTATCTTTACATTGATTTGTTGCCGGCATAAATCATAATGTAACTTAGATTAATGGGATCGGTGAGGCGGATTTTTTTGCATGTCGAGGTTATTTATTTATTTATTCTTTTTTTTCCGTTGGCCTCCTTGCTCCAGTGCTGACAATGACAACGTAGTCTTGGCTTCATTGACTTCGGTGACGATTCCCATTTCCCCCCAAAGTGTTACCCAACCGACGCTACAAGGATCCATTACTATGGTAAGAAGCTGGCTATAACTTATACGCCTATCCACTCTTGTATACCTTAATAAATAACCAGACGACACCCTTTTTGGGGTAAAATTGGCCGTACCGGCCATTTTATTGACCACTTCAGCCCCTGGACCATGACTATGCCCCCCACCCAACCGACGCTACTCCGATCCATGACTATGGTAAGAAGCTGCCGATAACTTATACGCCTATCCACTCTTGTATACCTTAATAAATAACTAGACGACACCCCTTTTTGGAGTAAAATTGTCCGTACCGGACATTTTATTGACCACTTCAGCCCCTGGACCATGACTATGCCCCCCACCCAACCGACGCTACAAGGATCCATGACTATGGTAAGAAACTGCCCATAACTTATATGCCTATCCACTCTTGTATACCTTAATAAATAACCAGATGACACCCTTTTTGGAGTAAAATTGGCCGTACCGGCCACTTTATTGACCACTTCAGCCCCTGGACCATGACTATGCCCCTCACCCAACCGACGCTACTCCGATCCATGACTATGGTAAGAAGCTGCCGATAACTTATATGCCTATCCATTCTTGTATACCTTAATAAATGACCAGATGACACCCCTTTTTGGAGTAAAATTGTCCGTACCGGACATTTTATTGACCACTTCAGCCCCTGGACCATGACTATGCCCCCCACCCAACCGACGCTACAAGGATCCATGACTATGGTAAGAAACTGCCCATAACTTATATGCCTATCCACTCTTGTATACCTTAATAAATAACCAGATGACACCCTTTTTGGAGTAAAATTGGCCGTACCGGCCACTTTATTGACCACTTCAGCCCCTGGACCATGACTATGCCCCTCACCCAACCGACGCTACTCCGATCCATGACTATGGTAAGAAGCTGCCGATAACTTATATGCCTATCCATTCTTGTATACCTTAATAAATGACCAGATGACACCCCTTTTTGGAGTAAAATTGGACGTACCGGCCATTTTATTGACCACTTCAGCCCCTGGACCATGACTATGCCCCCCACCCAACTGACGCTACTCCGATCCATGACTATGGTAAGAAGCTGCCTATAACTTATATGCCTATCCACTCTTGTATACCTTAATAAATAACCAGACGACACCCCTTTTTGGAGTACAATTGGCCATACTGGTCATTTTATTAACCACTTCAGCCCCTGACCATTTGGCTGCCCAATGGCCGGGCCATTTTTTGTGTTTTTTTTTAACTATCGACGCCCCCCCACCCAACCGACACTACTCCGATCCATGACTATGGTAAGAAGCTGCCTATAACTTATATGCCTATCCATTCTTGTATACCTTAATAAATAACCAGATGACACCCTTTTTGGAGTAAAATTGGCCATTTTATTGACCACTTCAGCCCCTGGACCATGACTATGCCCCCCACCCAACCGACGCTACTCCGATCCATGACTATGGTAAGAAGCTGCCGATAACTTATATGCCTATCCACTCTTGTATACCTTAATAAATAACCAGACGATGCCCCTTTTTGGAGTAAAATTGGCCGTTTTATTAACCACTTCAGCCCCTGGACCATTTGGCTGCACAATGGCCAGGCCACTTTTTGCGATTTTTTTTAAACTATCGACGCCCCCCCACCCAACCGACGCTACTCCGATCCATGACTATGGTAAGAAGCTGCCGATAACTTATTTCTCTATCCACTCTTGCATACCTTAATAAATAACCAGACGACACCCCTTTTTGGAGTAAAATTGCCCGTACCGGCCACTTTATTGACCACTTCAGCCCCTGGACCATGACTATGCCCCTCACCCAACCGACGCTACTCCGATCCATGACTATGGTAAGAAGCTGCCTATAACTTATATGCCTATCCATTCTTGTATACCTTAATAAATAACCAGATGACACCCTTTTTGGAGTAAAATTGGCCATTTTATTGACCACTTCAGCCCCTGGACCATGACTATGCCCCCACCCAACCGACGCTACTCCGATCCATGACTATGGTAAGAAACTGCCGATAACTTATATGCCTATCCATTCTTGTATACCTTAATAAATAACCAGATGACACCCTTTTTGGAGTAAAATTGGCCGTACCGGACAATTTATTGACCACTTCAGCCCCTGGACCATGACTATGCCCCTCACCCAACCGACGCTACTCCGATCCATGACTATGGTAAGAAGCTGCCTATAACTTATATGCCTATCCATTCTTGTATACCTTATTAAATAACCAGACGACACCCCTTTTTGGAGTAAAATTGGCCATTTTATTGACCACTTCAGCCCCTGGACCATGACTATGCCCCCCACCCAACCGACGCTACTCTGATCCATGACTATGGTAAGAAGCTGCCGATAACTTATTTCCCTATCCACTCTTGTATACCTTAATAAATAACCAGACCACACCCCTTTTTGGAGTAAAATTGGCCATTTTATTAACCGCTTCAGCCCCTGACCATTTGGCTGCCCAATGGCCAGGCCACTTTTTGCGTTTTTTTTTAACTATCGACGCCCCCCCACCCAACCGACACTACTCCGATCCATGACTATGGTAAGAAACTGCCTATAACTTAAATGCCTATCCACTCTTGTATACCATAATAAATAACCAGACGACACCCCTTTTTGGAGTAAAATTGTCCGTACCGGCCATTTTATTGACCACTTCAGCCCCTGGACCATGACTATGCCCCTCACCCAACCGACGCTACTCCGATCCATGACTATGGTAAGAAGCTGCCTATAACTTATATGCCTAGCCACTCTTGTATACCATAATAAATAACCAGACGACACCCCTTTTTCGAGTAAAATTGGACGTACCGGCCATTTTATTGACCACTTCAGCCCCTGGACCATGACTATGCCTCCCACCCAACCGACGCTACTCCGATCCATGACTATGGTAAGAAGCTGCCGATAACTTATATGCCTATCCATTCTTGTATACCTTAATAAATGACCAGATGACACCCTTTTTGGAGTAAAATTGGCCATTTTATTGACCACTTCAGCCCCTGACCATGACTATGCCCCCCACCCAACCGACGCTACTCCGATCCATGACTATGGTAAGAAGCTGCCGATAACTTATATGCCTATCCACTCTTGTATACCTTATTAAATAACCAGACGACACCCCTTTTTGGAGTAAAATTGGCCATTTTATTAACCACTTCAGCCCCGGACCATTTGGCTACCCAATGGCCGGAGCCAATTTTTGCGTTTTTTTTAAACTATCGACGCCCCCCAACCAACCGACGCTACTCCGATCCATGACTATGGTAAGAAGCTGCCGAAAACTTATATGCCTATCCAGTCTTGTATACCTTATTAAATAACCAGATGATACCCTTTTTGGAGTAAAATTGTCCGTACCGGCCATTTTATTGACCACTTCAGCCCCTGGACCATGACTATGCCCCCCACCCAACCGACGCTACTCCGATCCATGACTATGGTAAGAAGCTGCCGATAACTTATACGCCTATCCACTCTTGTATACCTTAATAAATAACCAGACGACACCCCTTTTTGGGGTAAAATTGGCCATTTTATTAACCACTTCAGCCCCGGACCATTTGGCTGCCCAATGGCCGGGCCACTTTTTGCGATTTTTTTGAAACTATCGACGCCCCCCCCCACCCAACCGACGCTACTTCGATCCATGACTATGGTAAGAAACTGACAATAACTTATACGCCTTTCCACTCTTGTATACCATAATAAATAACCAGACGACACCCCTTTTTGGGGTAAAATTGGCCGTACCGGCCATTTTATTAACCACTTCACCCCCTGGACCATTTGGCTGCCCAATGACCGGGCTATTTTTTGCCATTTTTTTTTAACTATCGACGCCCCCACCCAACCAACGCTACTCCGATCCATGACTATGGTAAGAAGCTTCTGATAACTTATTTCCCTATCCACTCTTGTATACAATAAATAACCAGACAACACCCCTTTTTGGGGTAAAATTGGCCATTTTATTAACCACTTCGGCCCTGGACCATTTGGCTGCCCAATGGCCGGGCCATTTTTTTTGCCCCCCCGCTGAGACCCACTGCCTGTGGAAGGGAATTCCACATCCTTGCCACTCTTACAGTAAAGAACCCTCCACGTAGTTTAAGGTTAAACCTCTTTTCTTCTCATTTTAATGAGTGGCCATGTGTCTTGTTAACCACTTTAGCCCGGACCATTTGGCTGGCCAAAGACCGAGCCATTTTTTTGCTATTCGGCACTGCTGTCGCTTTAACTGACAATTGCGCGATCGTGCGACGTGGCTCCCAATCAAAATTGACGTCCTTTTTTTCCCACAAATAGAGCTCTCTGTTGGTGGTATTTGGTCACCTCTGCGGTTTTTATTTATGGCATTTTTATTTATTATTTTTTACTAGTAATGGCGGTGATCAGCAATTTTTAGCGGGGCTGCGACATTGCAGCGGACAAATCGGACACCTAATGCCGCGTACACACGGTCTGACTTTTCAGCGGGCAAACCCCCGTCGGAATTTCCAACGGAAAAATAGAGAACCTGCTCTCTATCGAAGTCTAAGTCCGTAAGTCCGATGGGAGATTTTCATCGGGTATTCCGACCGTGTGTACGCCCCATCGGACTTTTTCTGTCGGAAATTCCGATGGACTTAGATAGAGAGCAGGTTCTCTACTTTTCCGTTGGAAATTCCGATGGCGGTTTGCCCGCCGAAAAGTCAGACCGTGTGTATGCGGCATAACTGACCCTTTTGACACTTTTTGGGGACCAGTGACACTAATAAAGTGACTAGTGCTAAAAATATGCACTGTCACTGTACTAATGACATTAGCAGGGAAGGGTTTAACATCAGGGGTGAGCAAAGGGTTAAGCGTGTCCCTTGGGGGTGCTTTCTTACTGTGTGTGGGGGGGGGGTGGATTCACCTGATGGACGGAGTGATCCATGTTCCTGGTTAGCAGGAACACAAGATCACTCTGACAGAACGGCGGTCTGCCTTGTTTACATCTGCAGACTAGGGTGACCACGTGTCCCGGATTGTCCCGCATTTTGCAGGTCTGTCCCAGGTCCCGGGCACCTTCATTCCAGGACAATACAGTGTCCCAGAATGAAGCTGACACAGCCACCCCCCCTTCCCTCTATCTGTTGCCCCCCAAAAAAGGCCGCCACATCACTCAGCACTTGTCCTGGCCGGGAATGTCTGGAGAGGCACAATCCCCCCCCCCCCCGCCCCCCGCTTGTGATTGGAGAACTCATAAATCCCACCTCTTGTGCCTAATCACAGCCGGGCAGTGTAAAGCCAGCGGTGGAACGAGGTAAAACGGATCTCAGCCAGTCAGAACAAGTGCTGTCAATGAGTAAAGTGGCAGTGCGGCTGCCTTTTTTGGGGGTGTGATCAGTTCTTCTGGGTAGAGCGCGCACCCGCCGCCCCCCGGCTGTGATGTGATTCATTACAGCACAAGCTTATTTTTGGGAAGCGAGTCTTGCCGTTTGGGAATGTGGTCACCCTACTGCAGACTGTTGTTCTGTCACGGTGCTACTGGTGTGAGCCCACAGGCGAGCAGGTGACATGGGATGCCCCAGGGCGTGGAACCTAAGGGCCATCCGGTATTCTGCCAGGGATTCCCCAGGGCGTGGAACCTAAGGGCCATCCGGTATTCTGCCAGGGATCCCCCAGGGTGTGAAACCTAAGGGCCATCCAGTATTCTGCCAGGGATTCCCCAGGGCGTGGAACCTAAGGGCCAGCCGGTATTCTGCCAGGGATCCCCCAGGGCGTGGAACCTAAGGGCCATCCGGTATTCTGCCAGGGATTCCCCAGGGCGTGGAACCTAAGGGCCAGCCGGTATTCTGCCAGGGATCCCCCAGGGTGTGGAACCTAAGGGCCAGCCGGTATTCTGCCAGGGATCCCCCAGGGCGTGGAACCTAAGGGCCAGCCGGTATTCTGCCAGGGATCCCCCAGGGCGTGGAACCTAAGGGCCAGCCGGTATTCTGCCAGGGGCCCCCCAGGGCATGGAACCTAAGGGCCAGCCGGTATTCTGCCAGGGATCCCCCAGGGTGTGGAACCTAAGGGCCAGCCGGTATTTTGCCAGGGATCCCCCAGGGTGTGGAACCTAAGGGCCAGCCGGTATTCTGCCAGGGGCCCCCCAGGGCGTGGAACCTAAGGGCCAGCCGGTATTCTGCCAGGGATCCCCCAGGGGCGTGGAACCTAAGGGCCATCCGGTATTCTGCCAGGGATCCCCCAGGGGCATGGAACCTAAGGGCCAGCCGGTATTCTGCCAGGGGCCCCCTCACGAAGGGTTTGGGCTTAGCTGCTTGCTGACTTCATGTCACCACCCCCAAGTTCACCCCGCTCGCAAGGAGAGTACCAGAAGACACAGTCAGACACGGATGGATGGATGAAGCAAAGGAGAGCAAGGGAGAGCCGGGTAGCGAGCCAAGGTCAGGGTGGGCTGCAGACAACGTAATCAGGAGAACTAGCCGAGTCGGCACACAAGAGATCATTTAAATTTAATTTAAATAGAGAAGCACATGGGAGGCTGGACAGGAAGTAGCAGGAAGGAAAGGATATAAAAGGTAACAGGTCACTACCGGGTACCTGGAAGTGACCTGGAAGCCTGGAGGAGAGATGTGAGGGGAGGGGGAGGTCTTATTGACCCCACCTCTCTCCATAAAGAGGACCTGTCACACACTATTCATATTACAAGGGAGGTTTACATTCCTTGTAATAGGAAAAAAAGTGATAAAAAAAAATGTAAAAGAAGTGTAAAAAGAAAAAAAAAATAAGTAAAAAAAGAAAAAAATGTAAATAAAAATATTTAAAACACCTTTGTCCCTAGCAGCTCGCGCTCAGAAGCGAACGCGCACATAAGTCCCGCCCACATATGTAAACGCTGTTCAAACCACACATGTGAGGTATCGTCGCGTGCGTTAGAGCGTGTGCAACAATCCTAGCACTAGACCTCCTCTGTAACTTCAAACTGGTAGCCTGTAAAAAAAAAAAAACTGTAAGCGTCGCCTATGGAAATCTTTAAGTACCAAAGTTTGGCGCCATTTTTCCCAAAAATAAGCCATTTGAAAAATTATTGCACAAATACTGTGCGAGATAAAAAAAGTTGCAATGACAGCCATTTTATTTCCTAGGGTAAAAATTAAAAATTTCAATAAAAAATGTAAAAAATAAAAATATATATAATGTTTGGTTGTTCTGAGTAATTTTCTAGCAAAAAAAATATGATGATTTTTTTCATGAAAATTTTTAAAAATATAATTAAAAATTGTAAAAATATAATTTTAAAAAAATGTAAAAATATAATTTACAATTTTTTTTAAAATATAATATTTTTTTTTAAAAAAATATAATTTTAATGATATTTTTACAATTTTGTAAATTATATTTTTACTATTTTTTAATTGTAAAAATATAATTTACAAAATTGTAAAAATTGTAAAAATATCATTAAAATTTAAAAAAATATATAAAAAAATTGTAAAAAAATATGATGAAAAAACTGTGAGAATATCATTTTTAAAATTGTAAAAATATCATTAAAAAAAATTGAAAAAATTTTGTTTAAAAATGTTTAAAATTTTTATTTTAGACTGTACTAATTTTGCATTTGTGGGGCCGGTAGTGGCAGCCCGTGATGCTATTACGATGCGCTGGTGCTCGGTCAGCCCCAATTGTATTATTAATGGTGTAAAAACAAATAGGGTGCCACAAGAAGAAATACTAATAATTAAAAAATATAATTAAAAAAATTGTAAAAATATTAATATATTTTTTTTAATTTTAATGATATTTTTACAATTTTGTAAATTATATTTTGACATTTTTTTAATTGTAAAAATATCATTTACAAAATTGTAAAAAATATCATTAAAATTTAAAAGAAAAATATTAATATTTTTACAATTTTTTTAATTATATTTTTACACTTTTTTAAATTATATTTTTACCATTTCTAAAAAATATAATTAAAAATTGTAAAAATATAATTTAAAAAAAATGTAAAAATATAATTTACAAAAATTTTAAAAACATAATTAAAAAAAATGTAAAAATATCTTTTTTTTTTTACATTTTAATGATATTTTTACAGTTTTGTAAATTATATTTTTACAATTTTTTAATTGTAAAAATATCATTAAAATTGTAAAAAAATATATAAAAAAATTGTAAAAAAATATAATTAAAAAACTGTGAGAATATCATTTTTTAAATTGTAAAAATATAATTGAAAAAATTGTAAAAATATTGTTTAAAAATGTTTTAAAAATATAATTAAAAATTGAAAAAATATCATTTAAAAAAAAATGTAAAAATATCATTTTAAAAAAATGTAAAAATATCATTAAAATAAAAAAAAAAATGTATAAAAAATTGTAAAAAATATAATTAAAAAACTGTGAGAATATCATTTTTAAAATTGTAAAAATATAATTGAAAAAATTGAAAAATTTTTGTTTAAAAATGTTTAAAAATGTAATTTTAGACTGTACTAATTTTGCATTTGTGGGGCCGGTAGTGGCAGCCCGTGATGCTATTACGATGCGCTGGGGCTCGGTCAGCCCCAATTGTATTATTAATGGTATAAAAATACATAGGGTGCCACAAGAAGAAATACTGAATTGTTGTTTTTTTAATGCTAGCTGCTGATGACTTCATCGGTACAATGTGCTGCAATGGACCCGTCGTTGTGTTGTGTTGGTAGAAATGCCTTTGGAATGAAGAAATGTTGGATGAAGATGACACAGGGCATGAGCCATGAGCGCTCCAGCGGGAGTCATTCTGACCGACATATCACCAGCCTATTAGCGTCTTCATAGAGTTCTGCATTTTATTATTAAACACAATAAGCGACATTCTTGGTTTCCAGAGCAATTTTTCAGAGCCCTAATAAATATCTATTTAGGTGACAGCCTCCCTTTCATGGGACGCGGGAAGAAAGGGGAACAATTCATCACTCTGTTGGTTAATTCCTAATGTGTGATTGATTATTCAGAATGCCTGGATTGTGTGTTCATAGTTAGAAAACAGATGTCTCCAGGCGAGGAGGAGATGTGCTTCCCAACTACAGAACTTCTCTTGTGAGAGATTGAAGAGGTTTGTGTCCAGCTGAGAAAAGCCAGAAGTCCATGTGATGTAAGAACATTAGCCGTGTCGGAGATGGGATCCAGCATGCGCCAAGTTTACAAGAAATGGACAAAACAGCTGCCCGGGCCAACGGCGCTCGCTCATTAATCGCGAGTTATGACTCTTCCAAACAACCCTCATCGGGTAATCACGCCGAGCCTTGATGCCTAGGATGATGTTTTCCTTACCTAATGCTGACGGAGCATGCTTTTCTTCTTCGTCAAATCTTTGGTCAGCAGGGCTGACAATCAAATTGGCAGATTATTAGAAGGGCCCCCCCCTGATTCGCCGCCAGCAGCGGTCATGCTGGCTGAGGGCTCCTCCCACCATCCTCCTGCTTAGGAACGATATTGGGTAAACACACCTGTAATGTCTGGTCTACAACCTTGCTTTTGTGGCCTGACACCTCCGATTTTCACCTCTTACTGACCCTGGCATGGACTCTGACCTTGCTTCTGCCTGCCGACTTGGTACTTCTGCTGCCTACCTTATATTGACCCTGGCCTGGTCTCTCACCTTGCTTCTGTTGCCTCTCTTTGTACCTCTGCTGCCTTCATGTTACTGACCCCAGACTTAACTCTGACCTTGCTTCTGCCTGTTGTCTTGAATCTTCTGTTTTCTGCCTGATATGGACCCTGGCCTGGTCTCTAACCTTGTTGCCTCTCTTTGTACCTCTGCTGGCCTCATGGTACTGACCCCAGACTTAACTCTGACTTTGCTTCTGCATTCTGTCTTTTTATCTCCGCTGCCCGAATGTTATTGACCCTGGCCTCTAATCTCGGTAATGCCTGACAACTTGGTACCTCTGTTGCCTGCCAGATATTGACTCTGGCCTGGTCTCTAACCTTGGTTCTGCCTGCTGTCTTGGTACCTCTGCTGCCTGATATTGACTCTGGCCTGGTCCTGAACATGGCTTCTGTTGCCTGTCTTGGTACCACTGCTGCCCATCTGTTTTTTCCATGGCCTAGAATCTGACTTTGCCTCTGCCTGCTGTCTTTGTGCCTCTGCTGATTGCCTCTTCTTTACCCTGGCATGGACTCTGACCTTGCTTCTGCTTGCCGACTTGGTACTTCTGCTGCCTACCTTATATTGACCTGGTCTCCTACCTTGCTTCTGTTGCCTCTTTGTACCTCTGCTGCCTTCGTGTTACCAACCCCAGATATAACTCTGACCTTGCTTCTGCCTGTTGTCTTGAATCTTCTGTTTTCTGCCTGATATGGACCCTGGCCTGGTCTCTAACCTTGTTGCCTCTGCTGCCTCATGTTACTGACCCCAGACTTAAAGTGTAAGTAAACCCTCCTATCGTTTTCAGCCAAGGAAGCTGCCATCTTTTCCTCTGTTTAATCTACAACTGCCATGGTGCTGCACATGTGATCAGTTTTGACACCAGCCGTTGGATGGTTTGACAGTTTGGTTGAGAGCACAACCAATGGGAGTGTTACATTTCCGGCACATGGTGGAAATGAAACTGTTTTAGGGATGGGTTTACTTCCGCTTTAACTCTGACTTTGCTTCTGCATGCTGTCTTGTTATCTCCGCTGCCCGAATGTTATTGACCCTGGCCTCTAATCTTGCTAATGCCTGACAACTTGATACCTCTGCTGCCTGCCAGATATTGGCTCTGGCCTGGTCTCTAACCTTGGTTTTGCCTGCTGTCTTGGTACCTCTGCTGCCTGATATTGACTCTGGCCTGGTCCTGAACATGGCTTCTGTTGCCTGTCTTGGTACCACTGCTGCCCACCTGTTATTACCATGGCCTAGAATCTGACTTTGCTTCTGCCTGCTGTCTTTGTGCCTCTGCTGATTGCCTCTTCTTTACCCTGGCATGGACTCTGACCTTGCTTCTGCTTGCCGACTTGGTACTTCTGCTGCCTACCTTATATTGACCCTGACCTGGTCTCTAACCTTGCTTCTGTTGCCTCTCTTTGTACCTCTGCTGCCTTCATGTTACCTACCCCAGACTTAACTCTGACCTTGCTTCTGCCTGTTGTCTTGAATCTTCTGTTTTCTGCCTGATATGGACCCTGGCCTGGTCTCTAACCTTGTTGCCTCTGCTGCCTCATGTTACTGACCCCAGACTTAAAGTGTAAGTAAACCCTCCTATCGTTTTCAGCCAAGGAAGCTGCCATCTTTTCCTCTGTTTAATCTACAACTGCCATGGTGCTGCACATGTGATCAGTTTTGACACCAGCCATTGGATGGTTTGACAGTTTGGTTGAGAGCACAACCAATGGGAGTGTTACATTTCCGGTACATGGCGGAAATGAAACTGTTTTAGGGATGGGTTTACTTCCGCCGACTTTGCTTCTGCATGCTGTCTTGTTATCTCCGCTGCCCGAATGTTATTGACCCTGGCCTCTAATCTTGGTAATGCCTGACAACTTGATACCTCTGCTGCCTGCCAGATATTGACTCTGGCCTGGTCTCTAACCTTGCTCATGCCTTCTGTCTTGATACCTCTGCTGCCTGCCTGATATTGACTCTGGCCTGGTCTCTAACCTTGGTTCTGTCTGCTGTCTTGATACCTCTGCTGCCTGCCTGATATTGACTCTGGCCTGGTCTTGAACATGGCTTCTGTTGCCTGTCTTGGTACCACTGCTGCCCATCTGTTATTACCATGGCCTTGAATCTGACTTTGCTTCTGCCTGCTGTCTTTGTGCCTCTGCTGATTGCCTCTTCTTTACCCTGGCCTGGACTCTAACCTTGCTCCTGTCTTCTGTCTTGGAATCTCTGCTGCTTGCCGGTTACTAAGCCTGACCTGAACCTTGATCTTGCTCCTGACAGCTGTCTTGGTTCCTCTACTCCCTGCCTGATATTGACTCTGTCCTGGTCCTGAACCTTGCTTCTGTTGCCTGTCTTGGTACCACTGCTGCCCACCTGTAATTACCATGGCCTAGAATCTGACTTTGCTTCTGCCTGCTGTCTTAGTGTCTCTGCTGATTTCCTCTTCTTGACCCTGGCCTGGACTCTAACCTTGCTCCTGCCTTCTGTCTTGGTATCTCCTCACAGCTGTCTTGGTACCTCTGCTCCTTGCCTGTTATTAAACCTGAGCTTGTCTCAAACCTTGCTTCTGTTGCCTGTCTTGGTACCTCTGATTCCCACCTGTCTTTAACCTCAGCCACAGTCAGTGTCTGACCTTGCGTCTGCCTGCTGTCTTGGTACCTCTGCTCCCTGCCTGTTATTGACCCTGGCCAGGGTTCTTACTTCGCTCCTACCTGCTGTCTTCTTATCTCTGCTGCCCACCTGTTATTGACCCTGGCCTTTCTTCTGCCTGCTGTCTTGGTACCTCTGCTCCCTGCCTGTTATTGAACCTGGTCAGGGCTCTTACTTCGCTCTTGCCTGCTGTCTTCTTATCTCTGCTGCCCACCTGTTATTGACCCTGGCCTAGAATCTGACCTTTCCTCTGCCTGCTGTTTTGGTACCTCTGTTGCCTGCCTCTTATTGACCCTGGCTTGAACTTTGACCTTGCTCCTACCTTATGTCTTGTTACCTTTGCTGCCCACCTGTTATTGACCCTGGCCTATAATCGGACTTTGCTTCTGCCTGCTGTCTAGTACCTCTAATGCTTGCCAGTTATTAATCCTGAACTGAGCCATGAGCCTGCTCCTGCCTGCTGTCTTGGTACCTCTGCTCCCTGCCTGTTATTGACCCTGAGCTGGTCTCAAACCTTGCTTATGTTGTCTGTCTTGGTACCTCTGATGCCCACCTGTTATTAACCTCAGCCTGGAGTCTGACCCTGCTGTCTCTGTACCTCTGTTGCCTGCCTGTTGTTGACCCTGGCCAAGGCTCTAACTTTGCTTCTGCCGGCTGTCTAGGCACCTCTTCTCCCAACCCTGGGGCTGGACTCTGTCCTTTCTTCTGCTTGCTGTATTGGTACCTCTGCTGCCAAGTTGACTATGGCTTCTCCCTTCCCACCCATCTTTTCCCACCATGCATACCAGGTTCCTGCACAAACCTGATCTGAGCATTTCCAGCAGTACAACAAGAAGTATTTTATCTTCTGCTGTGTATCTTCTGCATTTGTAATTCTGCTCTCCTTTGTTAATCTATTCTGTTTTTGTGGTTATTAACAGCTTCCCGACCGTTGCACGCCGACGTATGTCGGCAGAATGACATTAGGGTGCCCACGTGTCCCTCAATTAGAAAGTCTGTCCCTGGTCGCGGGCACCTTCATTCCGGGACAATACTGAGTCCCAGAATGATACTATAAGAGTGAGCAAGCCCCGCGGTAGTGATGGTGCTCACTCCACCTCCGCCTCTACCTGATATTCTACTGGCCACTGGTTGCTACAGCCGCCTGGCGTGTAGCAACCAGTGACGTCATGGATGCGACTCCCTGCTCAGCACTCAAACTTTGGGTGCGCAAAAGGGCGTACCCATACGTCCCTTCGTAATACCGGGCTAGCGGGCGCACGCCCGCCGAGCACCGCGGGCGCATGCCTGTGGGTCCTGTGGACTCGATGTCTCCTGGTGGCCCGTGATCTCGTCGAGGAAACAAGGCATTTCCCTGTTCTGCCTAGTGACTTGACAGAGATCTACTACTAATGTGAATGGTCCCAAAATAGTGTCAAAAGTGTCCGATGTGTCCGCCATAATGTCGCAGTCACGATAAAAATCGCAGACCTTCGCCATTACTAGTAAAAAAATAATAATAATAAAAATGCCATAAATCTATCCCCTATTCTGTAGACGCTGTAACTTTTGAGCAAACCAATCAATATTACAGTAGATATAGTATCTATCGCCTGTCTGATCAACGTATGTAGGAGGATATGTGTTGTCTCTGTGTGTCACCCGGGGTCAGACGCTTTCACCGGGGAAAAGTGAAAAATTAATGGATCTACTGGGAGCATCAACAAGGTACTAAAACTATGTTTCAGGGGATGCAAAAAAAAAGAGGGTCCCAAAGGGCGACCCAAAGTCGGACTTTAACCATTTCCGGACCACCGCATGTAGATATACGTGGGCAGAATGGCACGGACAGGCAAATGGGCGTACCTGTACGTCCCTGCCTAGACGTGGGTCGGGGGTCCGATCGGGACCCCCCCCCCACTACATGCGGCGGTCGGAAATCCTTGGGGAGCGATCCGGGACGACGGCACGGCTATTCGTTTCGAGCCGCCCCCTCGCGATCACTCCCCGGAGCTGAAGAACGGGGAGAGCCGTATGTAAACACGGCTTCCCCGTGCTTCACTATGGCGGCGCATCGATCGAGTGATCCCTTTTATAGGGAGACACGATCGATGACGTCAGTCCTACAGCCACACCCCCCTACAGTTGTAAACACACACTAGGTGAACCCTAACTCCTACAGCGCCCCCTGTGGTTAACTCCCAAACTGCAACTGTCATTTTCACAATAAACAATGCAATTTAAATGCCTTTTTTGCTGTGAAAATGACAATGGTCCCAAAAATGTGTCAAAATTGTCCAAAGTGTCCGCCATAATGTCGCAGTCACGAAAAAAATCGCTGATCGCCACCATTAGTAGTAAAAAAATAAAAATAAAACTATCCCCTATTTTGTAAACGCTATAAATTTTGCGCAATTTCGCAAAACGCTTATTTCGATTTTTTTTACCAAAAATAGGTAGAAGAATACGTATCGGCCTAAACTGAGGAAAAAAAATATTTATATATGTTTTTGGGGATATTTATTATAGCAAAAAGTAAAAAATATTGCATTTTTTTCAAAATTGTCGCTCTATTTTTGTTTATAGCGCAAAAAATAAAAACCGCAGAGGTGATCAAATACCACCAAAAGAAAGCTCTATTTGTGGGGAAAAAAGGACGCCAATTTTGTTTGGGAGCCACGTCGCACGACCGCGCAATTGTCTGTTAAAGCGACGCAGTGCCCAATTGTAAAAACCCCTTGGGTCATTTAGCAGCATATTGGTCCGGTCCTTAAGTGGTTAAAGGCACAGTAAACAAGAAGGGTCTAGAAAAATACTAGTGTTTATCAAGACATAAATAAATATATACCGTATATACTCGAGTAGAAGCCGAGTTTTTCAGCACATTTTTTTGTGCTGAAAATGCCCCCCTCAGCTTATACTCGACTCACCTTTTTGCGCCTGATCTCCTGGAATTTGGGACCCGGTACTGGCTGGCCGTAGATCCCCTGGACCCCAAACTTGGCACACATGTAGCCCCACTTTTTCTCTATAAATGTGCAAAGTTTTTAGTCCGGGGGACCTATGGCCGGGTTTTTCAAATCCGGGGACCCCTTCCATAGACTCCCATGTTAAATGGTAATTTCTCTGGTGATTTGGGGACCGACCCGGTACCGGCCAGTGGTAGGTCCCCTGGACCTATGAATTTCTCCTCTACAAGTGTGCAAAGTTTGTTGTCTGTGGGTCCTACGACTGGGGAGCACCGATTTTTCAAAGCCGGGCACCCCTTCTATAGACTCCCATGTTAAACGTCAGTCTAGTCATGGGCACAGTGAGGCATGGGCACAGTGAAGCATGGGCACAGTGAGGCAAGGGCACAGTGAGGCAAGGGAACAGTGAGGCAAGGGCACAATGAGGCACAGTGAGGCAAGGGCACAATGAGGCACAGTGAGGCAAGGGCACAATGAGGCACAGTGAGGCAAGGGCACAATGAGGCACAGTGAGGCAAGGGCACAATGAGGCATGGGCACAGTGAGGCATGCAAATGGACACCCTAGGCTTATACTCGAGTCGATACGTTTTCCCATTTTTTTGTGGTAAAATTAGGTGCCTCGGCTTATACTAGAGTATATACGGTAATATGAAAAACAGATTAACTACTTGCCGACCAGCCGCCGCAGTTATACAGCGTTAGGTTGGTTCTGCTGCGCGAGATCGCGTAGCTATACGTCATCTCGCTATGCAGCCAATGCAGCCACCACCCCCCTTCAGTTAGAACACACCTAGGGAACATAATTAACCCATTCCTCGCCCCCTAGAATTACCCCTTCCCTGCCAGTGGCATTTTTATAGTAATCAATGCATTTTTATAGCAGTGATCGCTGTGAAAATGACAATGGTCTCAAAAATGTGTCAAAGTGTCCGATGTGTCCGCCATAATGTCGCAGTCACGATAAAAATCGATGATGCCGCCATTACTAGTAAAAAAAAAAATATTAATAAAAATGCAATAAAACTATCCCCTATTTTGTAAACGCTATAAATTTTGCGCAAACCAATCGATAAACGCTTATTGCGTTTTTTTTTACCAAAAATATGTAGAAGAATACGTATCGGCCTAAACTGAGGAAAAAAAAGTTTTTTTATATATTTTTGGAGGATATTTATTATAGCAACAAGTAAAAAATATTGAATTTTTTAAAAAAATTGGTGCTCTATCTTTGTTTATAGCGCAAAAAAATAAATACCGCAGAGGTGATCAAATACCACCAAAAGAAATCTCTATTTGTGGGAAAAGAAGGACGCCAAATTTTGTTTGGGAGCCACGTCGCACGACCGCGCAATTGTCAGTTAAAGCGACGCAGTGCCGAATCGCAAAAACCTGGCCTAAAGGTCCGGGTCTTAAGTGGTTAAAGTCCGACCTTGGGCCGCCCTCTTTTTTGTATTCCCATATATTATTTAGGGATGAGGCAACGTGAGCGCTTCCTCCTCTTATTTTCATATGTTTCAGGGGGATAAAAATGGCCGCGCTCACGCCAGTGACAGACGACGCGGTTTGCTGTTATGTACTATTGATTTTGCCCGTAGTTCCACTTTAAGACACATTGTATCCATTACATATTGATAAACAGAAATGTGTTTCCATCCTCCAGGAACATTGTACGCCTGTCTAGATCGGCACACCGCGCCATCGCTCATCTTTCTCCTCGGCGAGTCGCCAAGCGTTGGTCAATGACTCTTCCATCCATCCCGAGCGTTCCTCCATTTCTAATGGAAGTCATGAAGGTGAAGAAACGATTACATGATAATCCACCTTCTCCGTCCGGCAATACGGAATGTTTTCCCGGCTAATATTTACCGTTTTCTTCTCTCTCTCCGGTGACCTTCGGCTTCCCTTCTGTCCCCATCTGTCAGAGATTTCCACTTTGCCGCGGTGCCCATTAATCACAGCTTGGCCTCCCCACACCCGACAACTCATTGCTGCTTTCCTTTTTTTTTTATTAACCCTTCCATCGGAGGGCAAAGGGGTTTAAAAAACAGGACCCTGACCCCGCTCGGAAAAGCCACATGCGTCCGGGGAGCGATGCCGAGTTCTTCTACGCTTGGAGAGGTCTATCCATCAACGTTTTCCAGCCGCGCGGTTGCTCCCCCGATCAATCTACCTCCCGACCAATCAATAAAACTCACTTTTTCTAATCTTATTTTTATTTTATTCCCTTGGATTTTGTTGGCCGTGATTTCTCGCGGAGGCGCGCACAGCCAAGCTTTAAACACAACAACGCTTTTTTGGTTTTTAACCACCTAAGGGCCGAGCCTGTTTTTCAGACTCGGTGTTAAAACATTTTTTTTTTTTTTTTGCTAGAAAATTACTTGGAACCCCTAAACATTATTAGGTAGATTCACAAAGAGTTAGGCCGACTTATCAGTAGATTATCAGTAGATAAGCCGACCTAACTCAGAATCTACGCCGCCGTATGTTTAAGCGTATGCTCAAACAGAGATACGCTTAAACATATCTGAGATACGACGGCTTGCGCTTTAAATTGCAATTTTTAGGATGGCCGCTAGGTGGCGCTTCCATTGCGGCCGGTGTAGGTTATGTAAATGAGGGGATACGCCGATTCACGAACGTACGCCAGGCCGACGCAGTACTTTTACGCCGTTTACGTAAGAGATAGGCCGCGTAAAGTTAGTGCTAGGCTCTAGTGGAATAACAACGTTAAGTATGGCCGCCGTTCCCGCCGCGAAATTCGAAATTTTTACGTCGTTTGCGTAAGTCGTCTGCGAATCGGGATTTACGTCGTTTACGTCCACGTCGAAATCAATAGGCCCGTACGGCGTACTTAGCCGCAATGCACACTGGGAAATGTAGTCGCCCAGCGCATGCGCAGTGACAAAAAACGTGAGGTCAATCCTCATTACTATGAAACACGCCCCCCCAACTCATTCGAATTAGGCGCCCTTACGCCCGCTCGTTTTAGGTTACGCCTCCGTAAATTAGCAGGTAAGTGCATTGAAAATCATTACTAGCCTAGCTAATTTACAGCGGCGTAGCCTAAACAGGCTACGCTACGCCGCCGTAACTATAAGCCAATGTACCTGAATCTATCTATTGGGGCCAGATTCACGTACAGCGGCGTATCTTTGAGCGGGCGTAGCGCAGCTCCTATGCGCTTCCCATGACGTAACATAGAGAGGCAAGACCAGTATTCACAAAGCACTTGCTCCCTAAGTTACGGCGGCGTAGCGTAAATGGGCCGGCGTAAGCCCGCCTAATTCAAAGTAGGCAGGTAGTGGGCGTGTTGTATTAAAATGAATCGTGACCCCATGTAAATGAAGCGCCGAATGAACGGCGCATGCGCGCGCATGCTCAGAATCACGTTGAATTTACGCCCTAAGATACGCCAGCTCAATGCCTACGACGTGATCGTAACCTACGCCCAGCCCCATTCACGTACGACTTACGGCCGCCAAATCCGACGGCTGTTCCGACGTCCATACCCTAACATGACTTAG
This sequence comes from Rana temporaria, assembly GCF_905171775.1. NCBI lineage: Eukaryota > Metazoa > Chordata > Amphibia > Anura > Ranidae > Rana > Rana temporaria. The sequence continues at coordinate 4,332,378 of NC_053491.1, forward strand.
ACCAACTTTTTGATGGTTTAACTTTACGCCGGACGTACGCCTTACGTAAACGGCGTAGCTTACTGCGATGGGCGCAAGTACGTTCGTGAATCGGCGTATCTAGGTCATTTACATATTCGACGCGTAAATCAATGGAAGCTCCCCTAGCGGCCAGCGTAAATATGCGCCCAAGATACGACGGCGTAGGAGACTTACGTCAGTCGGATGGAGCCGAAATTCAGGCGTATCTCCTTTGCAGAATCAAGCGCATAGATACGACGGCGCATCCGTGGACTTACACGGCGTATCATTAGATACGTCGGCGTACGTTTTTGTGAATCCGGGCCTATAATTTTTTTTTCTAACACCCTACAGAATAAAATGGCGGTCCTTGCAATACTTTTTGTCACACCGTATTTGCGCAGCGGTCTTACAAGCGCACTTTTTGGGGGGGAAAAAAATCACTTTTTTTATTATTAAAAAATAAAACAACAATAAAGTTAGCCCAATTTTTTTTTTTATATTGTGAAAGATAATGTTACGCCGAGGGGATTGATACCCAACATGTCACGCTTCAAAATTGCGCCCGCTCCTGGAATGGCGTCAAACTTTTACCCTTAAAAATCTCCATAGGCGCTGTTTAACCACTTAAGGACCCCTTCACGCCGATATACGTCGGCAGAATGGCACGGCTGGGCACATCCACGTACCTGTACGTGGCCCTTTAAGCCCAGCCGTGGGGTCCGAAGCTCCGTGACCGCGGCTGCGGGACCCGATCGCCGCTGGAGTCCCGCGATCGGTCCCCGGAGCTGAAGAACGAGGAGAGCCGTGTGTTCTTCACAGTGGTGCTGTCATTGATCGTGTGTTCCCTAATATAGGGAAACACGATCAATGACGTCACACGTCCAGCCCCGCCCCGCCTACAGTTAGAAACACAGATGAGGTCACACATAACCCCTTCAGCGCCCCCCTGTGGTTAACTCCCAAACTGCAATTGTCATTTTCACAGTAATCAGTGCATTTTTATAGCATTTTTTGCTGTGAAAATGACAATTGTCCCAAAAATGTGTCAAAATTGTCCGATGTGTTCCGCCATAATGTTGCAGTCACGAAAAAAATCGCTGATCGCCGCCATTAGTAGTAAAAAATTAATTATTAATAAATATCCAATAAAACTATCCCCTAATTGGTAGACGCTATAAATTTTGCGCAAACCAATCGATAGACGCTTATTGCGATTTTTTTTACCAAAAATATGTAGAAGAATACGTATATTAATGTTTTTTTATATATTTTTGGGGGATGTTCATTATAGCAAAAAGTAAAAAATATTGCATTTTTTTCAAAATTGACGCTCTATTTTTGTTTATAGCGCAAAAAATAAAAACCGCAGAGGTGATCAAATACCACCAAAAGAAAGCTCTATTTGTGGGGAAAAAAGGACGCCAATTTTGTTTGGGAGCCACGTCGCACGACCGCGCAATTGTCTGTTAAAGCGACGCAGTGCCGAATCGCAAAAAGGGGCCCGGTCCTTTAGCTGCAAAATGGTCCGGGGCTGAAGTGGTTAAAAAAAAAAAACAGAGCTGGAGGCAATTTAAATTTTTTTTTTCTTCTGAAAAGCAAATTGTGGCAGATGTCCGACGGGTAAATTATTATTTTGGTCTGGTGTTTATATCAGGAATATTCTCGCCGCGGCTGTGCGATGGAAAGAATAATAAACAGAGGAGACGCCATTGACGGATGTGAGACGTAGAGCAGACTCTCCTGTATGTTGTATGTCAGCGTAGAAGCAGATTCTGGTGTCCTCAGATGATTTCTGTCCAGAAGATCCGGGGATTAAATTGGGCTGAATAGAAGATGAATATTATTAATGAGTCCTGGAACATTCACTGACGTCATACAAGAGAGACGCAGAGGACGAAATACGCCTCAGGCCTCCGGCCCATAAATCTACCCCTCAGCTGTACATGTAATCTGAGCCTCTTATTGTGGTATGGAATACAGTATCTCACAAAAGTCAGTACACCCTCTCAATGGCTGGGATATGGTGCAATGTCCCATGAGGTACCGTATCTCACAAAAGTAAGTACACCCCTCACATTTTATGTAAATGTTTTCTTGTACCTTTTCACGTGACAACACTGGAGAAATGACAATGGGGTAGATTCAAAGAGCAATTGCATCTGCGTAACCATAGTTCCGCAGCGCAATTGCTTACCTGCGCTGGCGTTACGAATGCTCCTGATTCAGGAACCTCGTTACGCCGACTGCAGCCTAAGATCTGCGCGGCATAAGGCTCCTTATGCCGTCATATCTTAGGCTGCATTCTTGCGATGGCCGCTAGGTGGCGTTCCCGTTGTGTATCAGCGTGTATTATGTAAATTGCATACTAACACCGATTCACAACGTTACGCGAGCCCTGCGTACGCAGTTTACGTCGTTTGCGTACGTCGGTTTTTGCGTAAGGCTGCCCCTGCTAATAGCAGGGGCAGCCAATGCTACGTATACCCGTCGTTCCCGCGTCGCAAAATTTGAAAAGTGAATCGTGAATGGCGCTGGACGCCATTTACGTTCACTTTGAAGCAAATGACGTCCTTGCGACGTCATTTGCCGCAATGCACGTCGGGAAAGTTTCCCGGCGGAGCATACGCCCTACGCTCGGCGCGGGAACGCGCCTAATTTAAATGATTCCCGCCCCCTACGGGATCATTTAAATTGCGCGCACTTACGCCGGGCATTTTGCCGGCGCGCCCTCGCAATTTACGGAGCTACTGCTCCGTGAATCAAGGGTAGCGCAGATAATTTGCAGGGGGCGCAGGGCAAAAAAGGTGCCCTGCGCCTCCGTAAAAACTGCGCAAAGCTACCTGAATCTACCCCAATGTTGTGTAGTGAGTGTATAGCTTGTATAACGGTGTAAATTTGCTGTCCCCGCAAAATAACTCAACACACAGCCATTAATGTCTAAACCGCTGGCAACAAAAGTGAGGACACCCCTAAGTGAAAATGTCCAAATTGGGGCCCAAAGTGTCAATATTTTGTGTGCCCGCCATTATTTTCCAGCACTGCCTTAACCCTCTCGGGCATGGAGGTCACCAGAGCTTCACAGGTTGTCACCGGAGTCCTCTTCCCCTCAACATCACGGAGCTGGTGGATGTTAGAGACCTTGCGCTCCTCCACCTTCCGTTTGAGGATCCCCCACAGATGATCAATAGGGTTTAGGTCTGGAGACATGCTTGGCCAGTCCATCACCTTGGCCCAATTAGCCATTTTCCCTCCCCAGTGTCATGCAGGCATTAACTGGCCATTGAGATTACTGGGAGTTTCCCGGTGGGCCGATGGCCAGCCCTGGTGTCATGTGACTCATTAGTGTTACAAGGTCTCAGGTGTGAATGGGGAGCAGGTGTGATAAATTTGGTGTTATCGCTCTCACTCTTTCATACTGGTCACTGGAAGGACAACATGGCCCCTCATGGCAAAGAACTCTCGGAGGATCTGATATAAAGAATTGTGTCTCTACATAAAGATGGCCGAGGATATAAGAAGATCGCCGAGACCCTGAAACTGATCTGCAGCACGGGGTCCAAGACCATCCAGCGGTATAACAGGACGGGTTCCCCTCCTCCGCATCGCCATGGTCCACCAAAGAAGTTGAGGTCACGTGCTCAGCGTCATATCCAGAGGTTGTCTTTGGGAAATAGACGTATGAGTGCTGCCAGCATTGCTGCAGAGGGTGAAGGGGTGGGGGGAGGGGTTGGCCTGTCAGTGCTCAGACCATACGCCGCACCCTGCATCAAATTGGTCTGCATGGCTGTTGTCCCAGAAGGAAGCCTCTCCTAAAGATGATACACAAGAAAGAGCCGCAAACAGTTTGCTGAAGACAAGCAGACTAAGGACATGGGTTACTGGAACCCTGTCCTGTGGTCTGATGAGACCAAGATAAAGGTATTTGGTGTCAGATGGTGTCAGGCGTGTGTGGCGGCAACCAGGTGAGGAGGACAAAGACAAGTGTGTCTTCCCTACAGTCAGGCATGGTGGGGGGAGGGTCATGGTCTGGGGCTGCATGAGTGCTGCCGGCACTGGGGGGCTACAGATCATTGAGGGGACCATGAATGCCGACATGTACTGTGACATACTGAAGCAGAGCATGATCCCCCCCCCTTCAGAGACTGGACCGCAGGGTAGTATTCCAACATGATAACCACCCCAAACACACCTCCTAGACCACCACTGCCTTGCTAAAGAAGCTGAGGGTAAAGGTGATGGACTGGCCAAGCATGTCTCCAGACCTAAACCCTATTGATCATCTGTGGGGGATCCTCAAACAGAAGGTGGAGGAGCGCAAGGTCTCCAACATCCTCCAGCTCTGTGATGTCATCATGGAGGAGGGGAAGAGGACTCCAGTGACAACCTGTGAACCTCTGGTGACCTCCATGCCCAAGAGGGTTAAGGCCGTGCTGGAAAATAATGGCGGCCACACAAAATCATAAGTACAGTATAATAAAAAAATAAAAAAAAGTACCCCAAAACTTAATGGCGGCGGCGTGAGCTACGCCTGGGCCGGCCACGGCCACGGCCAACCAGGGGAGACTCCTGGGGGGGGGTGAGCAGGGGAAGGAGGAGCCTCCCCTGGTGACTGTTCTCCTGCTGGCCTGCCCTCCAAGGCCACTGCAATTCTGTTCAGACCCAGAGTGAGGGCAGCCGTATTGGCCTGGACAGCCCGGGTGTTGTCCTGGACAGCCTGGGTCAGGGCACTCACCTCCTGGGCCACGCCTGTTGTGGCGGTCTGCAGGTCACAAATGCATGTGATGACCGCCAAGGAGTTTGTGGCCACATCAGTGAGTGACTCCTTAATTGAGCCCAGGCTGTCCTCTATCTGGGTCTGAGTCTGGTTGATCTGACCCAGATGGCGGGTCTGCCGGGCATTCTCCCTCTGCAGACTGGCCGGCAGACACTCGGCCACCCCCCTGGTCTTATGGGTAGCCTTCCTGCCTGCAGCTGAGTCTTGTGGCCTGGGAGGAGGGGAGAGAGAGCCCCTTGTGGGGGAGGCCTGTTGGGGGAGGAGTGGGAGGGGCTACCTCTGATGGAGGCCTGACTGCTGCCAGCCTCAGGGGGAACCACATCCGAAGCCAAAAGGATTTCCCTGGCAATCTCCATATCTTCATCCTCACCCCCCCCCTCAACCTCCTCATGAGGAAAGGTGTGGCCACTCCCCTCCCCTGGGGACTCCTGCCATTCTTGGGGCTCTTCTGCAGCCTGTTGTCCTGGGGGTGGTGCAGCCTGGCCTGATGGCCCAGCAACCTCCTGGCCTGATGGCCCAGCAATCTCCTGGCCATCTGTGGAGGACACAAAACATTCACAGGTCGAAGGATCCACACACTTGGCACATATTCCCTTCCCCCACCCACACATGCTACTCACCAGATAGGAAAACCCAAAAATTACCTGGCCTCACAGGAGAATCAGATTCAAAGCCAGGCAGGCCCACCACCTGCTGTGTGTGGAAGCACCGGGCCACTGCCCATTCCTCCTCAGTCAGCCTGACGGAGCAGGGTGGGCCTCCTCCAGTGCCCGTGGCATGGGCATTTATTTTGGCCATCTTGTCCCGGACCAGGCTCCTAAGATCGTTGATCTTCTTTTGAATCCCACTGGGGGTCCTCGTCTCCCCCCCCCCTCCGCATTGATCTGATCAGTAATTTTCTTAATGATCTCCTTCCTCCTGGCCGGGGAGGTGTTCCGGATCTCAGGGCCATGCAAATAACGCCCTAAACGGGTGATGGCCCGAGCAAGTATCTGCTTTTCTCTGATTGAAAAATTAAGCTTCCTGCGCTTCGGTGCCATAACACCCAACACTCAGCACCAACAAAAAACAAACACAACAAACAAACACAAATACTCACACAACAAACAAACACAAATACTCACACAACAAACAAACACAAATACTCACAGAACAAACACACACAAAAATCAAACCACACAAGCAGACAGCTAATACAAATTCAAAAACAAACACCAAAAAAACAAACACCGAAAAAACAAACAGAAAAAACAATCAGAAAAAACAAACACCGAAAAAACAAACAGAAAAAAAACAATCAGAAAAAACAAACACCGAAAAAACAAACAGAAAAAACACAGCTACTACTCCTCCAAATCTTTTATCTAACACTAAACTCACCAACACACACCAACAGACGACAGAGCAAAAGCAACTTGCTCTAGGAAAGGGAACACAGGGATGTACTTTTGCAAGGGAAGTGTGTTTGCCTGGGGCTATTTATACACAGGGCGATTCTCAAACTAAGTACGCTTGGCCTTTTACCTATCTCACTGATTGCGCCGAGTTCTGCACATGCCCAGTGAGGTGCAGATTCGTGCGCGCATGCGCAGTACCGCCGGCCCTTCATTTGCATGGGGTCACGACTCATTACAATGGAGCACGCCCACTTCCTTCCCACTTGCAATAACCACGCCTTACGCCTTCGGGATTTAAGTTACGCTGGCGATAATTTGGGCGCAAATGCGCTGTGGATACGGAACTTACGACACAAAATTAAGGCGCCGTAACTTAAATGACATACGTTTGGAGTAACTTAGGGCCTGATCCACAAAAACCCGGCGTAACTTAATTTTTCCCGTTTAAGTTACACCGCTGCAAAATCTCTACCTAAGTGCCCGATCCACAAAGCACTTACCTAGAAATTTTGAGCGGTGTAACTTAAATCCGTCCGGCGCAAGGCGTTCCTAATCTAATGGGGCGAGTCCCATTTAAATTAGGCGCGCTCCCGCGCCGGACGTACTGCGCATGCTCCCGACGCGATTTTCCCGACGTGCTTTGCACGAAGTTACGTTACGCCGAGTTTTGTGAATCGCGCCGGGTAAAAAAAGTTGCGTCGGGAAAAAAAAGAGATGCGGCGGGAAAAAAAAAAAAAAATAAATAAATTGACAGCGTCGCGGGAAAGAAGGGTCTACTTTTACAAGGTGTAAACAGTTTACACTTTGTAAAAGTAGCCCTAATTTTGCGACGGCAAACTAATACTTACGGAGAAAAAACGAAGCGTAAAAGCTTTGTGGATCTCCGTAAGTGCTAATTTGCATACCCGAGGCGGCAAGTTCGACGAGAAATGCCCCCAGCGGCGGATGCGGTACTGCATCCTAAGATCCGGCAGTGTAAGTCCCCTACACATGTCGGATCTTCTGCCCAACTATGGGAAACTGATTCTGTGGATCAGTTCCAAGGATAGAAACAGTGATACGACGGCGTATCCCTTTTGTGGATCAGGCCCTTAATTTGCTAATATTTTTTTTCCCTACAGAAGTGAAGTGACCCTTGAAGTAGAAGACGATTTCCCTTAAAATCGGTGCCATGAGATGACATCACAGAGACATTTGTAAAGCGATGACCTCACTCTACTTCCCCCTTTCATCATTTAGTGATAGATTCAGGTAAACAGATCCAAAAAAAAACATCTGCGCCCGTCCTGCTCCAATCCGAGAAGAGCGCCGAGCGGCCGGCAGACAGACAGCCGGAGACGAGTCAATAACCGGCACGGAAATATTTTCTAACGGAACCTTTCATCAGCGCGGCGGCCAAAAAAGGTCAGCGTCAGCGCCGCTCCCATAGATCCTCTCCTAATGTTATTAGCAATGACTGTTTCCTGCTCAATCTCACTCCCAAAGGATTTCCAATAAAGTTTTTATGTGCCATAACTGTTACATTAAATAAAGCTGAAAAGTATCGAGCCGACTCCGAGTAAATCACTTCCCAAGCCGGGCAATTGAGTTACAAGTGAGAAGAATTGCGGATTCGGGGCGGGGATTTTATTTTCTTCCAATCTGTTTAAAGGCGAGAAAATTCTTGTGATGAATATTAACCGCTTGCCGACCGCCTCATGTAGATTTACGCCGGCAGCAGTGGCGGCTGGTGCTCAAATTTTTTGGGGGGGCCCAAAAAAAAAAAAAAAATTGCAGCCTCACTGTGCCCATCAAATGCAGCCACTGTGCCATCAATTGTCACTACTGTGCCATCCCATTAAATGCAGCCACTGTGCCATGCCATCAAACGCAGCCACTGTGCCATCAATTATCACCACTGTGCCATGCCATCAAACAAAGCCACTGTGCTATCAATTGTCACCACTGTGCCATGCCATCAAATGCAGCCACTGTGCTATGCCATCAAATGCAGCCACTGTGCCATCAATTGTCACCACTGTGCCATGCCATCAAACGCAGCCACTGTGCCATCAATTGTCACCACTGTGCCATGCCATCAAACGCAGCCACTGTGCCATCAATGATCACCACTGTGCCATGCCATCAAATGCAGTCACTATGCCATCAAACGCAGCCACTGTGCCATGCCATCAAACACAGCCATTGTGCCATCAATTGTCACCACTGTGCCATGCCAAACGCAGCCACTGTGCCCCTCAATTGTCACCACTGTGCCCATTGTTGCCACTGTGCATGTCACTGTGCCCTTTAATTGTTGCCACTGTGCCCTTTGTCACCACTGTGCCCATTGTCACCACTGTGCCCTTTGTCACCACTGTACCCATTGATGCTACTGTGCCCTTTGTCGCCTCTGTGCCCATTGTCGCCGCTGTGCCCTGTAAAATGCACTTACCTTTCTGCTTCCACGTCCCTCGATGTCTTCTCCCGCCCTCGATGACGCTTCAGCCAATCAGGTTACCGATAACCCGATTTGGTGAACCTGGTCGGCAGAATGGCACGGCCAGGCAACGCAACGTACAGGTAAAATGTTGCTTTAAATCTGCCGCCTAGCAGGCGCACGCGCGTGCCCGCCGTGGTCTCCGTGCCCGTGGGGCCCGCGGACTCCATGTCCGCCGGTGTCCCGCGATCGGGTCACGGAACGGCAGAACGGGGGGATGCCTTTGTAAACAAGGCATCTCCCTGTTCTGCCTAGTGGCAGGACATCCCTGTAATCGGGAGCAGTGATCAGTGTCATGTCAGTGGTAGCCCATCCCCCCCCCACAGTTAGAATCATTCCCTAGGACACACTTAAAGTGGTTGTAAACCCTTACAGACCACTTTCACCTACAGGTAAGCCTAGATTAAGGCTTACCTGTAGGTGCTGGAAATATCTCCTAAACCTTCACGCCATAATGTCGCAGTCATTAAAAAAAAATCGCTGATCGCCGCCATTACTAGTAAAAAAAAAATGTATTAATAAAAATGCCATAAAACTATCCCCTATTTTGTAAACGCTATAACTTTTGCGCTTACCTGTAGGTGCAACAAATATCTCCCAAACCTCCACGGTTTAGGAGACATTTACAAATCGGCGTCCGGCGATTTCTTCTGCGCATGCGCCGGAGTTAGAAAGTGTCCGATGTGTCCGCTGCAATATCGCAGTCACTATAAAAATCGCAGATCGCCGCCATTACTAGTAAAAAAATAAATTAATAATAAAAAATGCCATAAAACTATTTCCTATTTTGTAGACACCATGGGCCAGATTCACAGAAAAAGTACGCCGGAGTATCTGCTGATATCTGCTGATACTCCGGCATATTTTCAAATTTGCCGCGTCGTATCTTTATTTGTAATTCACAAACCAAGATACGACGGCATTTGGCTAAGATCCGACAGGCGTACGCCTTCGTACGCCTTCGGATCGTAGGTGTAATTCTCCGGCGGCCGCTGGGTGGAGTTTGCGTCGTTTTCCAGCGTCGGGTATGCAAATTAGCTGATTACGGCGATCCACGAAGGTACGCGCGTTCGTCGCAATCTCTTATGACGTCGCTAGTCGGTTTTTCCCGTCGCAAACATAAGGCTGCTTTTTCATGGCTTACATTTAGACCAGCCATGTTAAAGTATGGCCGTCGTTCCCGCGTCGAATTTCTATGTTTTTTTTTTTGCGTAAGACGTCCGGGAATCCGAAATTACGTTACGCACGTCACCGTTCAAAAAACACGTCGGGGCGCCGTAATTTCGCGCAAAGCACGGCAGGAAATTTCCCAATGGAGCATGTGCAGAACGTTCGGCGCGGGAACGCGCCTAATTTAAATGGTACACGCCCCATTTGAATTAGGCGGGCTTGCGCCGGACGGGCTTTACGCTACGCCGCCGCAAGTTTACACGCAAGTGCCTTGTGAATCAAGCACTTGCGGCGGTGTAACGTAAAGGGGATACGTAACGCCGCCGTAATTATTCGTGAATCTGACCCTATAACTTTTGCACAAACCAATCAATAAACGATTATTGCAATTTTTTTTTACCAAAAATATGTAGAAGAATACGTATCGGCCTAAACTGAGGAAAAAATATTTTTTTTATATATTTTTGGGAGATATTTATTATAGCAAAAAGTAAAAAATATTCATTTATTTTTCAAAATTGTCGCTCTATTTCTGTTTATAGCGCAAAAAATAAAAACCGCAGAGGTGATCAAATACCACCAAAAGAAATCTCTATTTGTGGGAAAAAAAGGACGCAAATTGTGTTTAGGAGCCACGTTGCACGACCGCGCAATTGTCAGTTAAAGCGACGCAGTGCCGAATCGCAAAAAGTGGCCTGGTCTTTGGCCAGCCAAATGGTCCGGGGGGCTGAAGTGGTTAAAAATGTTTTATTTTTTTTTATTTTTTTTACATTGTGTTTTAAAAAAAATTATCACTTTTATTGCTGTCACAAGGAATGTAAACATCCCATATGTGACAGTAGTAGGTGGCGACAGGTACTCTTTATGGAGGGATCTAAAAGACCCCAAATCCCTCCTCTACACTTCAAAGTTTTCAGATCTCCAAAAAAAACGTCGATGATGAATACTGTATATATTTTTTTTTAATCCGGCGCCATTGTCAGCCAAGTAAACTGGAAGTGACGTCGTGACGTCGCTTCCGTGTTTACTGGCTTCGTTCCAGTCTGTCTCTAGCCGCCGGAAGTGGCAGATCGAGGATCGTGTCAGCCGTAGGGCGACTACGTGTCCCGGATTGCCCGGGACAGTCCTGCATTTTGCAAGTCTGTCCCGGGCACATTCAGTGTCCCGGAATGAAACTGACACAGCCACCCCTCTGGGGCCAATCTGATGCCCCCAAAAAAGGCCGCCACATCACCACTTTACTCACTGATAGTACTTGTCCTGGCCGGGAATGCTTGGAGGAGCACAATCCCCGCCCCCTGCTTGTGATTGGAGAAATCATAAACCCCGCCTCTTGTGTCCAATCACTGTGCTGTGATTCGTTACAGCACAAGCTGATTTTTGGGAAGGGGGGGGTGCCCCTGAATGGTGGTTTGGAAATGTGGTCACCCTATGTCTGCCGGTGGGACGGGAGGCCCCGTAAGAGCGGTGGGAGGCGGGACGTCCCCTCCTACTCTGGGCCGGATTTTCTCTCCCTGCCGCCCCAAGGCCAGGTTCCACAATGCACCCCCTCCCCGCCAACCGAACCCCCCCCCCCCCCAAATCAACGGAGAATGTGCGGCACGGTTAGATCAAATATGTTGTGTTTGTTTTTTTACTTTTTTATCACTTTTTTTATTTTTATTTATTTGTAGCTTGTCACTTACTTTCTTACATTTTCGTATCATTTTCTTATTATTTTTCTTATTCTTTACTTTTTTTTATTTTATTATATTTAATTATTGGCCTGGATTCAAGAAGCAATTGCGCCTGTGTAACCATAAGTTACACAGCGCAATTGCTTACTTGCCCCGGCGTAACGAATGCTCCTGGTTCAGGAACCTCGTTACGCCGACTGCAGCCTAAGATATGCGCAGCATAAGGCTCTTATGCCCGCATATCTTAGGCTGGATTCTTGCGATGGCCGCTAGGGGGCGTTCCCGTTGTGCTCAGCGTATAGTATGCAAATTGCATACTAACGCCGATTCACAACGTTACGCGAGCCCTGCGTACGCAGTTTACGTCGTTTCCGTACGGCGTTTTTCGCGTATAAGGCTGCCCCTGCTATTAGCAGGGGCAGCCAATGTTACGTATACCCGTCGTTCCCGCGTCGCGAAATTTCAAATTTACGTAGTTTGCGTAAGTGATTCGTGAATGGCGCTGGACGCCATTCACGTTCACTTTGAAGCAAATGACGTCCTTGCGACGTCATTTGCCGCAATGCACGTCGGGAAAGTTTCCCGACGGAGCATGCGCTCTACGATCGGCGCGGGAACGCGCCTAATTTAAATGATTCCCGCCCCCTACGGGATCATTTAAATTGCGCGCGCTTACGCCGGGCATTTTGCCGGCGCGCCCACGCAATTTACGGAGCTACTGCTCCGTGAATCAAGGGCAGCGCAGTAAATTCTCGGGGGCGCAGGGCAAAAACATTGCCCTGCGCCTCTGTAAAAAAAGCGCAAATCTACCTGAATCCAGCCCATTATTTCTTATTATTTATTTATTTTTTATCAATTTTTTTTCACTTAACTTTTTTTGCTATCATACAGGAGAAAACAATTCCCTGTGTGATAGCAATTGGAGGTGACATGTTCTCTTTATTGACCCTGTCACCTCCAAAACAGGAGTCATAGCGCTGTGCTAGAACTCCTGTCACAGCTGAGATGGGAAGAGCACAGCTCTCCCCTCTCTCTGTGTACATTGGCAGCAGGGACAGGAGACAGACTCGGTGGCCGGGGGGAGGACGGAGTCCTGAAGACAGAGCCAGCAGAGAGGGGTATGTGGGGACAAGAGATTTCGGTGACCCTGCCGCAATCACTTGTTAACGAGCGAGCGGATTCCCCCCATAACTTACCGCCCTTAACTGTATCTTCCGGGCGTCGGGGGGACTCCATGCCACTGCCGCCCCTTGGCGCCCTGCCGCCCCAAGGCCTGGCCTCAGTGGCCTTGTGGGAAATCCGGGCCTGCTCCTACTCCTCCGGGATATCAACCGAGGAGCTTTAAGCCACATCGGTTGTTTTACCTGCAAAGCCGATCGCCGGCTCTAAAACACGGATACCTGGGATGGTGTCCGCAGCTGGGGATCATCCCGGTATAACCCCCGAAAGCCGAGGCCGCATATATGCGTACGCTCGGCGCGAAGGGGTTAAAATATTACAAATGAGCAGAAAACGGAAGTTACCGTATTTATCGCAGTATAACGCGCTCCCGCGTATACCGCGCACCCCTAAAGTGGCCCCCCAATCCTGTGGAAAAAAAGTTTATTTTGTACTTACAGTTTTGGTGTCTTGCGCGGCGTCCGTCGGCGGCCTCGTCGGGTCCGGCGTACGTCTGCGGCTTCGGGTGTCCTCTTCGTCGGGTCCGGCGTCCTTCTGCGGCTTCAGGGGTGTCCTCTTCGTCGGGTCCGGGGTCCGTCTGCGGGCTTCGGGTGTCCTCTTCGTCGCGTCCGGCGTCCTTCTGCGGCTTCAGGGGTGTCCTCTTCGTCGGGTCCGGGGTCCGTCTGCGGGCTTCGGGTGTCCTCTTCGTCGGGTCCGGTGTCCTTCTGCGGGCTTCGGGTGTCCTCTTCGTCGGGTCCGGCGTCCTTCTGCGGCGTCCTCGCGTCCTCCCCGCTCGTTTCCCGCGCCGAGTTTTGAATACTGCGCCGACATATACAGAGCGCAGTACACTCGTGTATTGTCGGGCAGGCTCGGCAACACTCGCGCTCACGTCCTGTACGTCCAGGACGTCAGCGTGGAAGGTGCCGAGACTGCCCGACTATACCCGAGTGTACTGCGCTTGGTATATGTCGGCGCAGTATTCAAAATTCGGCGCGGGAAAGCGGGTATCGGCGTATACCGCGCACCCACGATTTTGCCCTGATTTTCAGGGCAAAAAAGTGTGTGGTATACGCCGATAAATACGGTAATTATCCTCCTGGAGCCCTCCGACCGGCAAAGCCCATTACCCCCAACCTGGAGGACTTTGAGGACCCGTCTGATCGGCGAGTTCTCTAATGATGAAGACCACTTGACTAATGAAAGCTCTGACGTTGGGAAGACGTCTATCTGGGCATATGTGGGCCCCGGCGTGTTCTACAACCAGCGACAAGCTCTATGAATAAGTGCGGATATAATTCACATCCGTCCCCGAAGTCTCACCTCTCCCTCTCCGCTCATTAGCGCGTCGCATCGCCGTCTATAGGTTAAGGTAAGCTTTCTTTTTCGCGCAGACAGCGAAGGAGATCAATAACGGGGTTAATGTTCCTCTCGCGGTAAACAGATTGAATAATGATTTAAGGAAATTAGATGAACTGATAAGAAGGCCTAAAATGTGTGAGTGCAACTAAGTGGAAGAATAATATATTTACAGCGAGATGCGCGGATAAAGCGCGGCGAGTGTCACTTCGCTGCAACCGAGGAGAACAGATTTTTATCACAGATTATTTCCAACGCAGAGAAGATATTAATAGCGACTCCGACGATCACATCCCGATAAATTAGCATTCTTCTCTCTTTATATATTTCTATATATATTTTTTTCCGGTTGTTCTCACTCTCTGTCTGTATATACGCTATATTACCAAAAGTATTGGGACGCCGGCCTTTACACGCACTTGGGGGTAGATTCAGATAGGTGAGCGGATCTCTAGATCCGCGTAATCTATCTGATTTACGATCCACCGGTGACTTGTCCTCAATGTTCCCCTAACGGGGAAGTTCCTTCACTGACTGCGCAGGCGCAAACTTCCTGACGGAAATCTCCGAACCTCGCCCGGCATCCAGGCTCATTCTTTAACATCCCCGTGGATTGGAGGATGTTAAAAAAAGAGTCAGGAGGCCGAGCGAGCGGAGCGAGCCGTCCGAGCGCAGCGAGGACGTGAGGCCGACTGGCCACTTACCTCGAAATCCACGTCGCCCTGGATGCCGGCCGCGGTTCGGAGATTTCCGTCAGCAAGTTTGCGCCTGCGCAGTCCTTGAAGGAACTTTCCCGATAGCTGGAACCATCTCAGCACATCGGCTTGCGCATGCGCTGGAACTTCCACGATGGCTGGAACAAGCACGGCAGATCACCGGCGCAAGTTTTTGAGGCTAGTGCTGTATCCAGAAAGCACTTACCTCAAAACTTGCGGCGGCGTATCGTAAATCCCCCGGCGGAATTCAAATTCCGCGGCTAGGGGGCGTCTACAATTTAAATCAGGCGTGTCCCTGCGCCGATCCAACAGCGCATGCGCCGTCCGCGATTTTTCCCAGCGTGCATTGCTCCAAATGACGTCGCTAGGACGTCATTGGTTTCGGCGTGAGCGTAACTTGCGTCCGGCCGTATTCTGAATAGACTTACGCAAACGATGTAAAAATTCAAAACTCGGCGCGGGAACGACGGCCATACTTAACATAGGATACCCCTCACATAGCAGGGGTAACTATACACCGGAAAAAGCCGAACGCAAGCGACGTAAAAAAAAAAGCGACGGGCGGAGCGTTCGTTTCTGAATCGGCGGAACTCCTCATTTGCATATTCGTCGGGTACAGAAAACAAAACGCCACCTAGCGGCCGGCGGGAGATTGCAGCCTAAGATCCGACGGTGTAAGTCACTTACACCTGTCGGATCTTAGGGAGATCTATGCGTAACCTGATTCTATGAATCAGCCGCATAGATCCGACCGACGGAACTCAGAGATACGACGGCGTATCAGGAGATACGCCGTCGTATCTCTATCTGAATCTGGGCCATGAACTTTAATGGCATCCCAGTCTTCAGAGAGAGTCACGCCGGTGTATCAGTAGATACGCCGACGTAACTCGGAATCTGCGCCGTCGTAAGTTTAAGTGTATGCTCAAACTGAGATACACTTAAACCTATCTAAGATACGATGGCCTGCGCCGTCGTATCTTAGGGTGCAATTTTTCAGCTGGCCGCTAGGTGGCGCTTCCGTTGAGTTCGGCGTAGAATATGTAAATGCCTGGATACGCCGATTCGCGAACGTACGTGCGCCCGTCGCAGTAAAGAAACGCCGTTTACGTAAGGCGATTCCCGGCGTAAAGTTAGTCGAACAAATAGCTGGCCTAGTCAATGTTAAGTATGGCCGTCGTTCCCGCGTCGAAATTTAAAAAAAATAAACACTGTTTGCGTAAGTCGTTCGTGAATGGGGCTGGACGTAATTTACGTTCACGTCGAAACCAATACGTCCTTGCGGCGTACTTTGGAGCAATGCACACTGGGATATGTACACGGGTCACCAAACATTAACATAAAACACGCCCCCTCAGCCTCATTTGAATTAGGCGCGCTTACGCCGGCCCCATTTACGCTACGCCGCCGTAAGTTAGGAGGCAAGTGCTTTGTGAATACAGTACTTGCCTCTCTGACTTAAGGCGGCGTAGCATAAATACAATACGCTACACCGCCTTAAAAGATGCGCGCCTCTACCTGAATCTGGCTATATGTCCGTAGGGTTCAATATTGAGTTGACCCCGCCCTTCTGCTAACAGGTGTCCATCATTCCCATCTCAGAAAGTTGGGAGGTGTGAAATTTTAAGGATATACCGTATATACTCGAGTATAAGCCAAGTTTTTCAGCACATTTTTTTGTGCTGAAAATGCCCCAAAATAGCATTAAAAGTGTCCAATGTGTCCGCCGTAATGTCGCAGTCACGATAGAAAAACATCAGGTACACTGCGCCGGCAGATCGTAAATCCGCTCCCCTCCCCGGCCGGCGTCTTCATTGTCACTGTGGGCACCCGGCCGTGACAGCTTCCGGCTTCACGGCCGGGCACCCACTGCGCATGTGCGAGCGGCACTGCGCATGCGCGCGCTGCGCTGTTTGATTGGACAAGCGATCGCCTAGGACCTGTCACATGTCCTAGGCGATCGCCTACAGGGAGGGGCTGCCAAAAGGCGATTAAGCTTAATCGCCTTTGCAGCCCCTCGGCGGAAGGAGGAAGTGGGACAGGAAGTCCCCTTCTCCTGAAGCCCCCACTCCCCCCCCAAAAAAATGACATGCCAAATGTGGCATGTAAGGGAGTGAGGAGTGGGATAAGCGGAAGTTCCATTTTTGGGTGGAACTCCGCTTTAAAGTGCCATACGTGAGCGGGTCCTTAAGTGTGGTCATCGGCCTTCAAAAGGTTGGGACTTAGATTATCATGGCAGCCAGGCAACCAGTATTCTCAGAAGGAGTGGTCAGTAATGACAGACTCCTTAGTCTCTCAAGTCTGGTTTATTAGGAGGTGGTGCCATCATTATACTATTCATCGGAGCCATCCCATGTGTAGCGCCCCTCTTGGCCGGGGTAGAGGGTGGCTTACCACCAGCAAAGGTAGAGGACTGACATTACCCCAGATGGATCCACGGCTGCAGTGAAGATACAAGAAGGAAGGCTGCCACTCAGGGATCTGGTAGATCCTTGTCTGGTAGTGCAGGCAGGAAGAGAGCGTGTCTTATCTCCCCAAGTATCAACGAGAGAAAAAAAAAAGTCCTGAAAGCAAGACCCCTGTGTAAGACGTAGGAACAGCCTCAGCCTAGACTCCTTCCAGACCATGGCCCAGGTGCGTTTTACCCCACCCATGGGGCTTAGTCATGGGGATATGGGGACACAGCGAAGATAGCCGCAACAAAAAAGGGCGCCAGCCACTTTGGAGTTTTTCTTCAGTTTTATTTTTCCGACTCACAGGGAGGGGTTATGGTATGGGTGTCCATTAGCAACAGGGCTCCAGACTCTGCCAACTTCTCCTCCATCCAGGTGATACCTCAGATACCAATCTTCACCCCCCTCCAGCAGATCTTCCATCCTCTGGCTCTACCACCTTTGGTGCTATACCCTCCTCGAATCAGGTGGGGAAGCTTGAGGAATTCTGTGCAAGGCCTCAAAACAGGTCCCAGGCTTACTCGGCACACCCTCACCAGGCGGCAGTTGGGGGGGCCTGAGAACTCACCAGGCCACTCCCCAAGCTTTAATAGCCTTCCCCAGTATGCACCACAGGCATGGACCCAGGGCGGATCCTAGGGTCACAGGCGCCTGGGTGCAGAGTACTTTATTGGGACCTGGAGGGGGGCCTCTGTGATGGACACAGAGACGGCTTCTGTTAGAGAGTCTGTTGGATGTTCGGCGCCCCCACCCCTGCAGGCGCCTGGGTGCAATGCACCCTGTGCACCCTGCCTAGGATCGGCCCTGCATGAACCTCCTAGTGATTGGCAGAGAGGACATAATGCTCAATAGCACATGACTAAGGCATACCAGAGGTAGTGCCAGATGTACTCCTGAAGGCCACCATAGCACTCGGAACCCCACTTCCAACTTATAACTAAAAAGATACGACCAACACACTTTTTGGAGTAAAACTGGCCGTACCGGCCATTTATTAACCATAACAACATATACAGTGCCTTGCGAAAGTATTCGGCCCCCTTGAACTTTGCGACCTTTTGCCACATTTCAGGCTTCAAACATAAAGATATAAAACTGTAATTTTTTTTTGAAGAATCGACAAGTGGGACACAATCATGAAGTGGAACGAAATTTATTGGATATTTCAAACTTTTATGGACGCCACTGGTAGCTACACATGCAATGTTTCTGTGAATTGGCAACACCACGGCCTTCCTTTAGATGTCACTGATTGGTGCAAACAGCCTGGAATGTTCCGGTTTCATCGGTTATTATCGGCCACATATCAGGTTGTTCTCTTTTTTTCATGCAGTTGCAGCATTATTCATGCCGGTTGGTAATTGTATTCATCGCTGCCTCATGGTGACTGATTGGAGTTCCCAGCAATCCATCGTATTTTGTGTTACCAGCCGCCGTGCCGCTGTCAAGCCAATGACACTGTTTTATTCTTCAGGACCGTGTTTTATTTCCGTCGGCGTCTTCCCCACTCCTAGCCGCAGCTCACAGCGTCTTTTGCTACTGCAGGGACACGACTCTGAAGTCAAGCAGTCAGCAAATATTGATCCTGTAGAGCCAATCACTGTGATTTATGGAGCCAGAAGGTAAACATTGACCTTAGCAGAGCCAAACTCAATATTTACCTTTAAGGACAATCCATCCAAGTATTCTCTTTACAAAAGTCAATACCTGTTCTCTTACCTACTCTGCATTTCTAGTTAAACAGGTTTCGTCTCTGGAGACGCCGTCTTCTCTCATCAGCGTCTTCTCTCTCCGATATCCGCCAACAACTAAAACCGCCATTGTACGCGACGACACCAAGGTGAGAGGAGGCCGGTGAAGGACAGAGGTGGAAGGACACAATGTCTGGCTGCCCATAGAAGTCCAGTGATGGATGGTGCTTAACATTAAAAACATCAATTGCAGCCTCACTGTGCAGTCAAATACCGCCACTGTGCCATCAAATGCAGCCACTATACTCATCTATTTAAGCCACTGTGCCCATCAAATGCTGCCACTGTGCCATCAAACGCAACCACTGTGCCATCAAACACAGCCACTATACTCATCTATTTCAGCCACTGTGCCCATCAAATGCTGCCACTGTGCCATCAAACGCAACCACTGTGCCATCAAATGCAGCCACTATACTCATCTATTTAAGCCACTGTGCCCATCAAATGCTACAACTGTGCCATCAAACGCAGACACTGTGCCATCAAATGCTCCCAATGCTGCCACTGTGCCATCAAACGCAGCCACTGTGCTCATTAATTGCAGCCACTGTGCTCATTATTTGCAGCCACTGTGCCATCAAATGCAGCCACTATACTCATCTATTTCAGCCACTGTGCCCATTAAATACCGCCACTGTGCCATCAAATGCTCCCAATGCTGCCACTGTGCCATCCAATGCTCCCAATGCTGCCACTGTGCCATCCAATGCTCCCAATGCTGCCACTGTGCCATTAAATACTCCCAATGCTGCCACTGTGCCATCAAATGCTCCCAATGCAGCCACTGTGCCATCCAATGCTGCCACTGTGCCATCCAATTCTCCCAATGCTGCCACTGCGCCATTCAATGCGCCCAATGCTGCCACTGTGCCATCCAATGCTGCCACTGTGCCATCCAATGCTCCCAGTGCTGCCACTGTGCCATCCAATGCTCCAATGCTCCCAATGCTGCCACTGTGCCATCCAATGCTCCCAATGATGCCACTGTGCCATCAAATGCCCCCAATGCTGATATGTGGTGTCATTGGGAGATTGGGAGAAATTAATTAATTGTCCAATTATTGGTGTAATTGGTCCCCATTTTTGGTGTCTTTGGGAGAAATAGCGCTCCATCATTGGGCAAAACTTTTTTTTTACCAAAAATAGGTAGAAGAATACGTATCGGCCTAAACTGAGGAAAAAAAAATAGTTTTTTAATATGTTTTTGGGGGATATTTATTACAGCAAAAAATAAAAAATATTGCATTTTTTCAAAACTGTCGCTCTATTTTTGTTTATAGCGCAAAAAATAAAAACCGCAGAGGTAATCAAATACCACTAAAAGAAAGCTCTATTTGTGGGGAAAAAAAGGATGCCAATTTTGTTTGGGAGCCACTTCGCATGACCACGCAATTGTCAGTTAAAGCGACGCAGTCCCGAATCGCAACAACTGGGGCTGGATAAAAGCAAGCAAAGGGCCCCATCTGGCCCCCGGGCCGCAGTTTGGAGACCACCGATCTAACACATAAAATCCCAATAAAATACATTTTACGTTTTTGGTTGTAACGTGACAAAATGTGGGGAGATTTCAAGGGGTATGAATACTTTTTCAAGGTGCTGTAGTTACAATTACAATAATGCCCTTATTAACCATATATATATATATATATATATAAGAAAAAAGGGCCAAGGGGGGTACCACATCCATATAAACTGGCCCAGATTCTCGTAGATGGGCGTAATACAGCGGCGGCGTAACGTATCTCATTTATGTTACGCCGCCGCAAGTTTTACGGGCAAGTGCTTGATTCACAAAGCAGTTGCCTGTAAAGTTGCGGCGGCGTAGCGTAAATCCTCCGGCGCAAGCCCGCCTAATTCAAATGATCCTGGTAGGGGGCGTGGATCATTTAAATTAGGCACGTTCCCGCGCCGATCGTACTGCGCATGCGCCGTCCCTAAAATTTCCTGACGTGCATTGCGCTAAATGACGTCGCAAGGACGTCATTGGTTTCGACGTTAACGTAAATGGCGTCCAGCGCCATTCACGGAGGACTTACGCAAACGACGTAAATTTTCAAATTTTGACGCGGGAACGACGGTCATACTTAACATTGGTTGCCCCTCATATAGCAGGGGCAATTTTCCGCGGCGCAAAAGATACGGAAACGTCGTAACTTCACTGCGTCGACCGCGCGTAAGTTCGGGAATTTCGCATAAATAGCTAATTTGCATAGACGACGGGGAAAACGACGGAGGCGACACCTAGCGGCGGAAAAAAAAATTGCATTTAAGATCCGACAGCGTAAGACCTTACGCCTGTCGGATCTAATGGTTATCTATGCGTAACCGATTCTAAGAACCGGGCGCATAGATACGACGGCCCAGATTAGGACTTACGACGGCGCAAATGGCGTTGCGCCGTCGTAAGCCCTTTGAGAATCTGGGCCACAATTAACAAAAATTTGAGGACTTAGGAGCGGACTTTCTAGGTACCAAAAAAGGAATACAAGTATAAAGTTAGACAATGTAACATTTAATATTTTGTTTTTAAATGTTACATTGTCTGATTTTATAATTGTATACATTAAAATTTAAGGGCCAGATTCACGTAGCTCAGCGGATCTATAGATCCGCTCGATCTACGTGAATTAAGATCCGCTCCCGCAAGTTTAGGAGGCAAGTGGCTAATTCACAAACCACTTACCTCCAAACTTGCGACGGCGGATCCTAAATCCCCCAGCGGAATTCAAATTCTAGGGGAGTGTCATATTTAATATATTTAAATCAGGCGCGTTCCCGCGCCGATTTAAATGCGCATGCGTCGTCCGGGGAATTTCCCGGCGTGCATTGCTCCCACTGACGTCACTAGGACGTCAGTGGTTGCGACGTGAGCGGGACTTGCGACGCGCGTGTTCGTGAATCGGCGTACGCAAACGACGTAGGAAATTTCAAATTCGACGCGGGAACGCCGGCTATACTTAACATTGGCTGCGCCTGATAAAAGAAGGGGTAAGTATACGACGGGAAAACCGCTACGGAAACGACGTAAGAACACTGCGACGGGTCCGCGTACGTTCGTGAATTTGCGTATCTCGCTGATTTACATATTATTTATCGTAAATCAGCGGGAACACCCCCGGCGCCATTTTTAAATTTAAAAAAAGATCCGACAGTGTAACACAGAGTAACACTGTCGGATCTAGCCCTATCTATGCGTATCTGATTCTATGAATGAGGCGCATAGATAGGACCAGTGTAAGTCAGAGATACGATGGGGGATCAGGAGATATCAGGAGATAATACACCCGAGTATCTCTTTGTGAATCTGGCCCTATATGTTTTTTGCTATTATATTTGTATTCCTTTTCTGGTCCCTATAAAGTCCGCTCCGAAGTCCTACAATTTTTCTTAATGCCCTTATTAACCAAGTAATATGGTTTTCCTTACGCCATTCATAATAAGCGGATAGCTGGAAACGCAATAACTGTAAATTATTACTCTGCTAATATCTGAGGCCTGACGATTACATTTAGAAGGTGCCAAGTGATCCAGGTTTTTCTGAACGGCGTTTAGGCAAATGCCTAACTTATTAAATAAATACTGGCGAGCCCAGAGCGAGAGAGAATAAAATGTTAGATAGTGCAGGGCCGGCATGAAGGGGGAGCAACTATGGGGTTAGGGATTGTAGGCGGAGAATAGGGGGAGAGGCGGGATTGGTTGGAGCAACAGGATGAGGAGGGCAGGGCCGATCCTAGGGTCCCAGACGCCTGGCAGCAGAAATATTTCTGGCGCCCCCACATGGGCGTAGTCATCTTACTAACTCCTCCCCTTTACACATGTTTCTCTGGCTACGACTCAAACACAGAGGCCCGGATTCAGAGACGAGTTACGACGGCGTATCTCCGGACACGCCGTCGTAACTCTGAGTGCGCTCGGTCGTATCTATGCGACTGATTCGTAGAATCAGTTACGCAAAGATTTCCATAAGAACCGACCGGCGGAAGTCTCTTACACCGTCGTATCTTAGGCTGCATATTTACGCTGGACGCTAGGTGGCGCTTCCGTAGATTTACGCGAGGAATATGCAAATTAGGTAGATACGCGGATTCAGAAACATACGTCCGCCCCGGCGCATTTTTTTTTACGTCGTTTACGTAAGGCTTTTTCCGACGTAAAGTTACCCCTCATAAAGCAAGGGTAAGTCATGTTAAGTATGGACGTCGGAAACGACCGAACAGCGTCGTATTGTACGTCGTTTGCGTAAGTCGTTCGCGAATAGGGCTGTACGTGAGTTATGTACAGCATTGACAGTTTGCGGCGTAATTTGGAGCATGGGCACGTGGAAACGTTCACGGACGGCGCATGCGCCGTTCGAAAACAGCGTAAATTACGTGGGGTCATGAGAGTTTTACATAAAACACGCTCACTACTAGCCACATTTGAATTAGGCGGGCTTACGCCGACACATTTACACTACGCCGCCGTAACTTAGGGCGCAAGTTCTTTCTGAATACGGAACTTGCACCCTAAGTTACGGCGGCGTAGTGTATCTGAGATACGCTACGCTCGCCGAAAGATACGTAAATGTATCTGAATCCCGGCCAGAGATGCTCCCCTAAGAAGTCTTCATTAGTGTCCCCCATCAGAGTCCCCCCCAGCAGGTGTCCCCCATCAGAGCCCCCACAGCAGGTGTCCTCCATCAGAGCCCTCCCAGAAGGTGTCCCCCATCAGAGTCCCCCCCACAGCAGGTGTCCCCCATCAGAGACCCCCACAGCAGGTGTCCTCCATCAGAGCCCTCCCAGAAGGTGTCCTCCATCAGAGCCCCCCACAGCAGGTGTCCCCCATCAGAGACCCCCCACAGCAGGTGTCCCCCATCAGAGACCCCCACAGCAGGTGTCCTCCATCAGAGCCCCCCCAGCAGGTGTCCCCCATCAGAGCCCCCCCACAGCAGGTGTCCCCCATCAGAGCCCCCCCAGCAGGTGTCCCCCATCAGAGCCCCCCCTGAGCAAGAGTCCCCCATCAGAGCCCCCCCCAGCAGGTGTCCCCCATCAGAGCCCCCTCAGCTGGTGTCCCCCATCAGAGCCCCCCCACAGCAGGTGTCCCCCATCAGAGCCCCCCCCACAGCAGGTGTCCCCCATCAGAGCCCCCCACAGCAGGTGTCCCCCATCAGAGCCCCCCCACATCAGGTGTCCCCATAGATCAGTACTTATCCATTAGATCCCTGTAGCTCGGGTGCGCTGGGAGCAGAAGCACATTACAGGGGGCGGGGCATACGTGGCATCTTTGGTTACTTGGAGGGTGGCACTCGGAGAGCATTTCTGGGAGTGCACGGGATGATTGGCAGCAGCTCCGGCCAACCCAGAAGCCTCTCATCACACCGCCTATGGGAAAAGAGCCGACACACGCAGAGGGGGCGGGGCAGACAGGAGACTTCTCCATGCACACCGGACAGAATTAATTAGTGGAGCCTAGTACCGGAATGTGTTCCGGTACTAGGCTCCGCTGCGGTACCCAGCCCGGATTCCGGGGACAGCGGGAGGTATGCGCTCTTGTCAGTTGCCAGTGGAGAGAGCAAGTAGGATGGGGAACCGCAGCACCCGATACATGCGCTCCGCCTCTGTACACAGACAAGGAGGAGGGAGGGGAGCACTTTGGAGCTTTGGCGCCCCCACCTCTGCCGCGCCTGGGTGCGGAGCACCCCCGCACACCCTGCCCAGGATCAGCCCTGGAGGAGGGGTTTGTGGCAGTTAGTTATGGGATAACTGGGGTCTCCCGGACAGCAGAGAAGGGACATGTGACAAGCAGGCAGTTTCCCACCCGCCCTCCCTGTGTTTTGTTTTGTTGGTTTGCTTTATCTCTTTGCAGGTGCAATATGAGCAAAGGACGTCATGGCAGCTGATCGTGTGGCAGTGGTTGGTCTTTTGGCGGTGGAAGAAAATACAGTTGAGATGGAAGTGTGGGGGGTTTTATCGGTAGTATGTGCCCCTCTGCAGAGGCGGCTCTTTAATTATGCAAATTAGGCGGTAGCGTTATGAGCCCTGACTCAGGAGCGGGGCCGCCAGCGTCCCTAACAACCGGTGAATATCGGTGACACCGCCCCGTGTAATATCAATGACCCAGCATGCTCTCAGTCAATGTCGCCACAAGGGGCGGGTTCACCAGGTGACATCACCTCACCGGGTGGCTCCCGCCCCTTAGTTATTAAAAAGCAGGATCTGGGGGCCGCCTTGTTAAAGGGGGCTTCCAGATCCTGGTAAGCCCCCTGCAACCACCGGCCAGGGTTGTGGGGAAGAGGCTCTTGTCCTTGAATTATCATGGGCATGAGTGGGGCCCCATGTCAAGTTTTGCCTAAGGCCTCACAAAGCCTAGAGCCGCCACTGCCCCCTCTGGTGTATTCAAGTTACTAAGGTTAGCTGGAATACGGTAATGGTTGCACTGCGGGTGTGGGTTGTCTCCGGGGCCGTGTGTCACGGCTGGAGGCCTGGTGTGGTAAAAGGTCCACAAGTGGAACAAGTTGGAATTCTGGGTGCCGTCAGAAGACCAACAGGATGGTAAGTTGTTTTTGTTAATAAAAAGGCTGCTATGGCCATTTGTACTCCAATTCTTGTGTGGTCTCATTCATTTAGTTAATAGCAAGGAAGGGATGGTGAGTCCTCATGGGCGGGCAGACACAAAACAAGGTGG
The DNA here is from genome assembly GCF_905171775.1 of Rana temporaria. Lineage (NCBI taxonomy): Eukaryota > Metazoa > Chordata > Amphibia > Anura > Ranidae > Rana > Rana temporaria. The sequence goes on from NC_053491.1 coordinate 4,357,977, forward strand.
GGCATCTTATCTACACTGGTCATGCAGGGCTACCATACAGTTTTATTGGTGATATAAATGTATAATTCAGGGCTTGCCAAGTGATAGCGAGGAAAGATTAAAAAAAAGAAAGTAATACTGTCGTATTTATCGGCGTATAACAGGCGCACTTTTTTCTCTTAAAAGCAGGGGGAAATCATGGGTGCTTGTTATACGCCGAACGGCTGCCTCAGACGGAACGACCGCGGCCGAAATAGACAGAGCCAAGTGTTCTGTGTACTCGGCTCCGCTCGCAGTCACGCCTCCCAGCATTGGACTGGTGTTATGTCCAGGGGGCGGGACTGCGAGACCAGGCGAGAGGAGCAGAGTACACAGGACATCCGGCTCTGTATATCTCGGCGGCGCTCGTTCCCTCAAGGCTGCAGATTGACACTGGATGGGAGCAAGGCTGCAGATGGATGGATGGGGGCAAGGCTGCAGATGGGTGGCAAGGTGGCAAGGCTCAAGATAGATGGGGGCAAGGCTGCAGATGGATGGCAAGGTGGCAAGGCTCAAGATAGATGGGGGCAAGGCTGCAGATGGGTGGCAAGGCTGCAGATAGATGGGGGCAAGGCTGCAGATGGATGGGGGCAAGGCTGCAGATGGATGGCAAGGTGACAAGGCTGCAGAGGGATGGGGGCAAGGCTGCAGATGGATGGCGAGGCTGAAGATGGATGGGGGCAAGGCTGCGGATGGATGGCAAACCGGCAAGGCTGCAGATGGATGGCAAGGCGACAAGGCTGCAGATTGATGGGGGCAAGGCTGCAGATGGATGGCAAGGCGACAAGGCTGCAGATTGATGGGGGCAAGGCTACAGATGGATGGCAAGGCTGCATATGGATGGGGGCAAGGTGGCAGATGGATGGCATAGCGACAAGGTGGCAGATGGATGGGGGCAAGGTGGCAGATGAATGGCAAGGCTGCAGATGTATGGGGCAAGGTTGCAGATGGATGGCAAAGCGGCAAGGCTGCAGATGGATGGGGCAAAGTTGCAGATGGATGGGGGCAAGGCTGCAGATGGGTGGCAAGGCGGAAAGGCTGCAGATTGATGGGGGCAAGACTGCAGATGGATGGGCAGATGGACACTGATCATTCTGCAATGATGGGCAAGGCTGCAGATGGATGGCAAGGTGGCAGAAGGATGGCAAGGGCGGAAAGGCTGCAGATTGATGGGCAGATGGACACTGATCATTCTGCATTGACGGGCATTTAAAAAGTATGTTTTTTTTCTTAAACTTCCCTCCTAAAAGTTATTTTTTCTTAAACTTCCCTCTTACAATCAGGGTGCGCGTTATACGCCGATAAATACGGTATATAATAATAATATATTATACATTGTAATATAATATAAAACTGAACAAGACTTTTAAAACAGAGACAACATCAAGGAAGACTTTTCTACTAAATAAAGAGTTAAATAAGACGGCCGGGAGCCGGCTCTCCATTTACCATTCTCTATTTAGTTTGTCAATATTAAAGTGAAGGTTCCTCAATGAATCTTTACAGTGTTTCCACAATCGCCTGTCCACTCCTTACCATGCAATGAGAGGCCTGTCAATAGCCGCATCAATACAAACACCTGAGTATTGACCGGCCCGAGACTTACGGGGTCAACAAACTGCTGCTAGCTCAAGCCCAAAGATGACGGCATTGACGTCTCTTCCGAGAGTGCTGGAGCAGCAAAGGTTCCCCGCGGACTCCACAACACGGCTCAATTTCAATGGGCAGCCTGTCGATATCCTTTGGTTCTGAAGGTTGGATAGGACTCGTGCGTCTTGCTGACAACAACTTACTGACAGTAATTGCTCACAGAAGAAAGAAAGAAATACTGCAACCCGAGAATTAAGCACATTGCCGAAATCAAGATCAAATGGCTTCCACTGATGGTTCAATGACTTGCCAGGCGATGTCTAATAAACCGTGACATGTGAGGAGGAAGAGGGGGGAGAATGATTGACAACAAACCATGAGCTGCTCTATGGGTAGACCTGGGGACCAAGAACAGTAGAGGAAGCCATATTGTATTATTTTCATTCAATCAATTCACAAAAAAACTGGTGGGGGCGCTGTGCTGGACTCAGGAGCCACCAACCAAAAATGATTTAACTCAACGTGTTTTGTATCTATAATTTGTTTTTATTGAACAAATAGAAACAATACAATTTTTAGGTTACAAATGAGAAAGGAGGAGTGGATACATATGATATAGTACCAGGGGCGGCCCCTTTATTAGGGGGCGCACGGCGCCGCCCACCCCCCTTCCCCACCTCCCTATACATGTGCCCGGGCCATTTCAGGACACTGGGCGCATTGATTCCAATGGGGCTTTAATAGGCTCTAATAGGCTTCAAAATAGGGTGGGCTAGAGGCGCAGAGAGAGCGCTCCAATCCCAGCCAGGTGTGTTACAACATTAAATGAATATTTGCTGTTGTAACACTGATCCTCCTCCCAGCCAATCAGGAAGCAGGTCTTGACATCGGCCACCCGATTGGCTGAAAGAACAGGCGATCCTATTGGACGCTTGGGAGGAGGAGGAGGGAGGAGCTGCACGGCGGAAGACGACATGATGAAGGGAGGACACAGAAGCTGCTGCCCGCCGCTCATAGGAGCCCGCAACCTGCCAAAAGTAGGAGCCTGCAACCCGTCCATAGGAGCCCGCAAACTGCCGCAGGTAGGAGCCTGCAACCCGCCCATAGGAGCCTGCAACCCGCCCATAGGAGCCCGCAACCCGACCATAGGAGCCCGCAACCCGCCCATAGAAGCCCTCAACCCGACCATAAGAACCAGCAACCCGCCGCAGGTAGGAGCCCGTAACCCGCCCACAGGAGCCCGCAACCCACCCATAAGAACCAGCAACCCGCCGCAGGTAGGAGCCCATAACCCGCCCACAGGAGCCCGCAACCCACCCATAAGAACCCGCCGCAGGTAGAAGCCTGCAACCTGTCCATAGGAGCCCGCAAACCGCCGCAGGTAGGAGCCTGCAACCCGCCCATAGGAGCCTGCAACCTGCCCATAGGAGCCTGCAACCCGTCCATAGGAGCCTGCAACCCGCCCATAGGAGCCTGCAACCCGTCCATAGGAGCCCGCAAACTGCCGCAGGTAGGAGCCTGCAAACCGCCCATAGGAGCCTGCAACCCGCCCATAGGAGCCCGCAACCCGCCCATAAGAACCCGCCGCAGGTAGGAGCCCATAACCCGCCACCCATAGGAGCCAGCAACCTGCCCATAGTGCCCGCAACCCACCGCCGGTAGGAGCCCGCAACCTGCCCATAGGAGCCAGCAACCTGCCCATAGGATCCCACAACACGCCTCCCGTAGAAGCTGGCAACCCACACATAGGAGCCCGCAACCTGGGCGCTGCCTGCCTGCAACCAATGGGGTAAATTTCGGGGTACCGACCAATAGGGAGGTTGTTTGCCACCCCCCCCCCCCCAAAGAAACACCAGTTGCCACTGTATAGTACATTGTACAAGACAGGGGGAATGCAGTTCTGGCACCTTCAGCAATTAATGTATGTAATGGCAAAGGGTCTATGGATGCTAGCTGCTAGGGAATCTATCAGTGGTGGCTGGTGCTCCATCGGTCGGGGGGGAAGGGCGGCAGACAGATCTGACCACACACAGAAAAGCTCACTACTGCACACCATACCTACCCAAACCACCAAAGGAATGGTGCAGGAGGTGGGTAGGGGGCGGAGACAAGGAATAGTGCAGGAGGTGGGTAGGGGGCGGAGACAAGGAATAGTGCAGGAGGTGGGTAGGGGGCGGAGACAAGGAATAGTGCAGGAGGTGGGTAGAAGGTGGAACGAAGGAATGGTGAAGGAGGTGGGTAGGGGGTGGAGAGAAGATATAATAAAATACACATATTGGGCTAGATTCACAGAGAGATACGACGGTGTATCTCCTGATACGCCGTCGTATCTCTGACTTACACTGGTCGTATCTATGCGCCTGATTCATAGAATCAGTTACGCATAGATATGCCTAAGATCCGACAGGTGTAAAAAATGGCCGCGGGGGGGCATTCTCGCTGATTTACATTGAGAAATATGTAAATCAGCGAGATACGGCAATTCACGAACGTACGCGGGCCCGACGCAGTGTTGTTACGACGTTTCCGTAGCGGTTTTCCAGGCGTATACTTACCCCTGCTTCTATGAGGTGCAGCCAATGTTAAGTATAGCCGTCGTTCCCGCGTCGAATTTGAATTTTTTTTACGTCGTTTGCGTAAGTCGTTCTTGAATACGGATGGACGTCATTTACGTAAGCGTCGAACCCACTGACATCCTAGCGACGTCAGTGGGAGCAATGCACGCCGGGAAATTTCGCGGACGGCGCATGCTCATTTAAATCGACGCGGGAACGCGCCTGATTTAAATAGTACACTCCCCCTAGCCGCGGAATTTGAATTCCGCCGGGGGATTTACGATCCGCCGCCGCAAGTTTGGAGGTAAATGTGTTGTGAATTACCCACTTGCCTCTCAAACTTGCGGCAGCGGATCTTAAATCACATAGATCACGCGGATCTAAAGATCCGCTGATCTATGTGAATCTAGCCCAATCTGTTTGTTGTCATTATGAAATATGAAAATTGACTAGTTCGGGCAAAATGTGAGATAAATGGAACATAAAAGTCATGATGAAGTATTGATGAAGGTTGTCAGATCCTCGAAATTCCATCATCACAGTTCAATTTATTGAATAGTCTAATTAGCCATCCATTGTTATATTAATATCTAGTAGGCGCTATTAGCAAAGACAACTGTTCAAAGGGTTGTTTCTAAGTTCTATATATATACAGTATATAAGTACACTCACTGGCCACTTTATTAGATCCTCCTTCCTAGTAGCGGGTTGGACTCCCTTTTTTAGTTCCCCCTTGCTAGTAGCGGGTTGGACCCCCTTTATTAGGTCCCCCTTGCTAGTAGCGAGTTGGACCCTCTTTATTAGGTCCCCCTTGCTAGTAGCAAGTTGGACCCCGTTAATTAGGTCCTCCTTGCTAGTAGCGAGTTAGACCCCCTTTATTAGGTCCCCCTTGCTAGTAGTGAGTTGGACCCCCTTTATTAGGTCCCCCTTGCTAGTAGCGAGTTGGACCCCCTTTATTAGGTCCCCCTTGCTAGTAGCAAGTTGGACCCCGTTAATTAGGTCCTCCTTGCTAGTAGCGAGTTAGACCCCCTTTATTATGTCCTCCTTGCTAGTAGCCAGTTGGATCCCCTTTTTTAGGTCCCCCTTGCTAGTAGGGGGTTGGACCCCCTTTATTAAGTCCTCCTTGCTAGTAGCCGGTTGGACCCCCTTTTTTAGGTCCTCCTTGCTAGTAGCGAGTTAGACCCCCTTTATTAGGTCCCCCTTGCTAGTAGCGAGTTAGACCCCCTTTATTAGGTCCCCCTTGCTAGTAGCAGGTCGGACCCCCTTTATTAGATCCTCCTTGCTAGTAGCGGGTTGGACCCCCTTTATTAGGTTCCCCTTGCTAGTAGTGGGTTGGACCCCCTTTATTAGGTCCTCCTTGCTAGTAGCGAGTTGGACCCCCATTATTAGGTCCCCCTTGCTAGTAGCTAGTTGGACCCCCTTTATTAGATCCTCCCTGCTAGTAGCTGGTTGGACCCCCTTTATTAGGTCCTCCATGCTAGTAGTGGGTTGGACCCCCTTTATTAGGTCCCCCTTGCTAGTAGCGGGTTGGACTCCCTTTATTAGGTCCCCCTTGCTAGTAGCGAGTTGGACCCCCTTTATTAGGTCCTCCATGCTAGTAGCAGGTTGGACCCCCTTAATTAGGTCCCCCTTGCTAGTAGCTGATTGGTCCCCCTTGCTAGTAGCGGGTCGGACCCCCTTTATTAGGTCCTCCTTGCTAGTAGCGGGTCGGACCCCTTTATTAGGCCCCCTTTGCTAGTAGCGGGTTGAACCCCCTTTATTAGCTCCCCCTTGCTAGTAGTGGGTTGGACCCCCTTTATTAGGTCCTCCTTGCTAGTAGCGAGTTGGACCCCCATTATTAGGTCCCCCTTGCTAGTAGCTAGTTGGACCCCCTTTATTAGATCCTCCCTGCTAGTAGCTGGTTGGACCCCCTTTATTAGGTCCTCCATGCTAGTAGTGGGTTGGACCCCCTTTATTAGGTCCCCCTTGCTAGTAGCGGGTTGGACTCCCTTTATTAGGTCCCCCTTGCTAGTAGCGAGTTGGACCCCCTTTATTAGGTCCTCCATGCTAGTAGCAGGTTGGACCCCCTTAATTAGGTCCCCCTTGCTAGTAGCTGATTGGTCCCCCTTGCTAGTAGCGGGTCGGACCCCCTTTATTAGGTCCTCCTTGCTAGTAGCGGGTCGGACCCCTTTATTAGGCCCCCTTTGCTAGTAGCGGGTTGAACCCCCTTTATTAGCTCCCCCTTGCTAGTAGTGGGTTGGACCCCCTTTATTAGGTCCTCTTTGCTAGTAGCGGGTCGGACCCCCTTTTTTAGGTCCCCCTTGCTAGTAGCGGGTTGGACCCCCTTTATTAGGTCCCCCTTGCTAGCAGCGGGTGGACCCCCCTTTTTAGTTCCCCCTTGCTAGTAGCGGGTTGGACCCCCTTTATTAGGTCCTCCTTGCTAGTAGCTGGTTGGACCCCCTTTATTAGCTCCCCCTTGCTAGTAGCGGGTTGGACCCCCTTTATTAGGTCCCCCTTGCTAGTAGTGGGTTGGACCCCCTTTATTATGTCCTTCTTGCTAGTAGCGGGTTGGACCCCCTTTATTAGGTCCCCCTTGCTAGTAGCGGGTTGGACCCCCTTTTTTAGGTCCTCCTTGCTAGTAGCGGGTTGGACCCCCTTTATTATGTCCTCCTTGCTAGTAGCGAGTTGGACCCCCTTTATTAGGTCCTCTTTGCTAGTACCGGGTTGGACCCCCTTTATTAGGTCATCCTTGCTAGTAGCGGGTTGGACCCCCTTTATTAGGTCCTCCTTGCTAGTAGCGTGTTGGACCCCCTTTATTAGGTCCCCCTTCTAGTAGCGGGTTGGACCCCCTTTATTAGGTCCTCCTTGCTATTAGCAGGTTGGACCCCCTTTATTAGGTCCCCCTTGCTAGTAGCGTGTTGGACCCCCTTTATTAGGCCCCCCTTGCTAGTAGCGAGTTGGGCCCCCTTTATTAGCTCCCCCTTGCTAGTAGCCGGTAGGACCCCCTTTATTAGGTCCCCCTTGCTAGTAGCGAGTTGGACCCCCTTTATTAGGTCCCCCTTGCTAGTAGCGAGTTGGACCCCCTTTATTAGGTCCTCTTTGCTAGTACCGGGTTGGACCCCCTTTATTAGGTCATCCTTGCTAGTAGCGTGTTGGACCCCCTTTATTAGGTCCCCCTTCTAGTAGCAGGTTGGACCCCCTTTATTAGGTCCTCCTTGCTAGTAGCGGGTCGGAACCCCCTTTATTAGGTCCTCCTTGCTATTAGCAGGTTGGACCCCCTTTATTAGGTCCCCCTTGCTAGTAGCGTGTTGGACCCCCTTTATTAGGCCCCCCTTGCTAGTAGCGGGTTGGACCCCCTTTATTAGGCCCCCCTTGCTAGTAGCGGGTTGGACCCCCTTTATTATGTCCTCCTTGCTAGTAGCCGGCAGGACCCCCTTTATTAGGTCCCCCTTGCTAGTAGCGAGTTGGACCCCCTTTATTAGGTCCCCCTTGCTAGTAGCGGGTTGGACCCCCTTTATTAGGTCCCCCTTGCTAGTAGCGGGTTGGACCCCCTTTATTAGGTCCCCCTTGCTAGTAGCGGGTTGGACCCCCTTTATTAGGTCCTCTTTGCTAGTAGCGGTTGGACCCCCTTTATTAGGTCCCCCTTGCTAGTAGCCAGTTGGACCCCCTTTATTAGGCCCCCCTTGCTATTAGCAGGTTGGACCCCCTTTATTATGTCCTCCTTGCTAGTAGCGGGTTGGACCCCCTTTATTAGCTCCCCCTTGCTAGTAGTGAGTTGGACCCCCTTTATTAGCTCCCCCTTGCTAGTAGCGGGTTGGACCCCCTTTATTATATCCTTCTTGCTAGTAGTGGGTTGGACACCCTTTATTAGGTCCCCCTTGCTATTAGCAGGTTGGACCCCCTTTATTATGTCCTCCTTGCTAGTAGCGGGTTGGACCCCCTTTATTAGCTCCCCCTTGCTAGTAGTGAGTTGGACCCCCTTTATTAGCTCCCCCTTGCTAGTAGCGGGTTGGACCCCCTTTATTATATCCTTCTTGCTAGTAGTGGGTTGGACCCCCTTTTTTAGGTCCCTCTTGCTAGTAGCGAGTTGTACCCCCTTTATTAGGTCCCCCTTTCTAGTAGCGGGTTGGACCCCCTTTATTTGGTCCCCCTTGCTAGTAGCGGGTCGGGCCCCCTTTATTAGGTCCTCCTTGCTAGTAGTGGATTGGACCCCCTTTATTAGGTCCCCCTTTCTAGTAGCGGGTTGGACCCCCTTTATTTGGTCCCCCTTGCTAGTAGCGGGTTGGACCCCCTTTATTAGGTCCCCCTTGCTAGTAGTTGGTTGGACCCCCTTTATTAGGCCCCCCTTGCTAGTAGCGGGTTGGACCCCCTTTATTAGGTCCCCCTTGCTAGTAGCGGGTTGGACCCCCTTTATTAGGCCCCCCTTGCTAGTATCGGGTTGGACCCCCTTTATTAGGTCCCCCTTGCTAGTAGCGGGTTGGACCTCCTTTATTAGGTCCCCCTTGCTAGTAGTGGGTTGGACCCCCTTTATTAGGCCCCCCTTGCTAGTAGCGGGTTGGACCCCCTTTATTAGGCCCCCCTTGCTGGTAGCGGGTTGGACCCCCTTAATTAGGTCCCCCTTGCTAGTAGTGGGTTGGACCCCCTTTTTTAGGTCCCCCTTGCTAGTAGCAGGTCGGACCCCCTTTATTAGGTCCCCCTTGCTAGTAGCAGGTCGGACCCCCTTTATTAGGTCCCCCTTGCTAGTAGCGGGTCGGACCCCCTTTATTAGGTCCCCCTTGCTAGTAGTGGGTTGGACCCCCTTTATTAGGTCCTCCTTGCTAGTAGTGGGTTGGACCCCCTTTATTAGGTCCCTCTTGCTAGTAGCGGGTTGGACCCCCTTTATTAGGTCCTCCTTGCTAGTAGCGGGTTGGACCCCCTTTTTTAGTTCCCCTTGCTAGTAGCGGGTTGGACCCCCTTTATTAGGTCCTCCTTGCTAGTAGCGGGTTGGACCCCCTTTATTAGGCCCCCTTGCTAGTAGCGAGTTGGATCCCCTTTATTATGTCCCCCTTGCTAGTAGCGGGTTGGACCCCCTTTCTCAGGCCCCCCTTGCTAGTAGCGGGTCGGACCCCCTTTATTAGCTCCCCCTTGCTAGTAGCGAGTTGGATCCCCTTTATTAGGCCCCCCTTGCTAGTAGCGTGTTGGACCCCCTTTATTAGGCCCCCCTTGCTAGTAGCGGGTTGGACCCCCTTTATTAGGTCCCCCTTGCTAGTAGCGGGTCGGACCCCCTTTATTAGGTCCTCCTTGCTAGTACCGGGTTGGACCCCCTTTATTAGGTCCCCCTTGCTAGTACCGGGTTGGACCCCCTTTATTAGGTCCCCCTTGCTAGTACCGGGTTGGACCCCCTTTATTAGGCCCCCATTGCTAGTAGCGGGTTGGACCCCCTTTATTAGGTCCCCCTTGCTAGTACCGGGTTGACCCCCTTTATTAGGTCCCCCTTGCTAGTACCGGGTTGGACCCCCTTTATTAGGCCCCCCTTGCTAGTACCGGGTTAGACCCCCTTTATTAGGTCCCCCTTGCTAGTACCGGGTTGGACCCCCTTTATTAGGCCCCCCTTGCTAGTAGCGGGTTGGACCCCCTTTATTAGGCCCCCATTGCTAGTAGCGGGTTGGACCCCCTTTATTAGGTCCCCCTTGCTAGTACCGGGTTGGACCCCCTTTATTAGGCCCCCCTTGCTAGTAGCGGGTTGGACCCCCTTTATTAGGCCCCCATTGCTAGTAGCGGGTTGGACCCCCTTTATTAGGTCCCCCTTGCTAGTACCGGGTTGGACCCCCTTTATTAGGTCCCCCTTGCTAGTAGAGGGTTGGACCCCCTTTATTAGGCCCCCCTTGCTAGTAGCGGGTCGACCCCCTTTATTAGGCCCCCTTGCTAGTAGCAGGTCGGACCCCCTTTATTAGGTCCCCCTTGCTAGTAGCGGGTCGGACCCCCTTTATTAGATCCCCCTTGCTAGTAGCGGGTCGGACCCCCCTTTTTTTAGTTCCCCCTTGCTAGTAGCGGGTTGGACCCCCTTTATTAGGCCCCCCTTGCTAGTAGCGGGTCGGACCCCCCTTTTTTTAGTTCCCCCTTGCTAGTAGCGGGTTGGACCCCCTTTATTAGGTCCTCCTTGCTAGTAGCGGGTTGGACCCCCTTTTTTAGTTCCCCCTTGCTAGTAGCGGGTCGACCCCCTTTATTAGGTCCCCCTTGCTAGTAGCGGGTTGGAACCCCTTTATTAGCTCCCCCTTGCTAGTAGCGAGTTGGACCCCCTTAGTTATTTCCTCCTTGCTAGTAGCGGGTTGGACCCCCTTTATTAGGTCCTCCTTGCTAGTAGCGGGTTGGACCCCCTTTATTAGGTCCCCCTTGCTAGTACCGGGTTGGACCCCCTTTATTAGGTCCCCCTTGCTAGTAGAGGGTTGGACCCCCTTTATTAGGCCCCCCTTGCTAGTAGCGGGTCGACCCCCTTTTTTAGGTCCCCCTTGCTAGTAGCAGGTCGGACCCCCTTTATTAGGCCCCCCTTGCTAGTAGCGAGTTGGACCCCCTTAATTAGGTCCCCCTTGCTAGTAGCGGGTCGGACCCCCTTTATTAGGCCCCCCTTGCTAGTAGCGGGTTGAACCCCCTTTATTAGGTCCTCCTTGCTAGTAGCGGGTTGGACTCCCTTTATTAGGCCCCCCGTGCTAGTAGCGGGTTGGACCCCCTTTATTAGGTCCTCCTTGCTAGTAGCGGGTTGGACCCCCTTTATTAGGTCCCCCTTGCTAGTAGCGGGTTGGACCCCCTTTATTAGGCCCCCCTTGCTAGTAGCGGGTTGGACCCCCTTTATTAGGTCCACCTTGCTAGTAGCGGGTCGGACCCCCTTTATTAGGTCCTCCTTGCTAGTACCGGGTTGGACCCCCTTTATTAGGTCCCCCTTGCTAGTACCGGGTTGGACCCCCTTTATTAGGTCCCCCTTGCTAGTAGCGGGTCGGACCCCCTTTATTAGGTCCTCCTTGCTAGTACCGGGTTGGACCCCCTTTATTAGGTCCCCCTTGCTAGTACCGGGTTGGATCCCCTTTATTAGGTCCCCCTTGCTAGTACCGGGTTGGACCCCCTTTATTAGGCCCCCCTTGCTAGTACCGGGTTAGACCCCCTTTATTAGGTCCCCCTTGCTAGTAGCGGGTTGGACCCCCTTTATTAGGTCCCCCTTGCTAGTAGTTGGTTGGACCCCCTTTATTAGGCCCCCATTGCTAGTAGCGGGTTGGACCCCCTTTATTAGGTCCCCCTTGCTAGTACCGGGTTGGACCCCCTTTATTAGGTCCCCCTTGCTAGTACCGGGTTGGACCCCCTTTATTAGGCCCCCCTTGCTAGTACCGGGTTAGACCCCCTTTATTAGGTCCCCCTTGCTAGTAGCGGGTTGGACCCCCTTTATTAGGTCCTCCTTGCTAGTAGTGGGTCGGACCCCCTTTATTAGGTCCTCCATGCTAGTAGCCGGTTGGACCCCCTTTATTAGGTCCCCCTTGCTAGTAGCGAGTTGAACCCCCTTTATTAGATCCCCCTTTCTAGTAGCGGGTTGGACCCCCTTTATTTGGTCCCCCTTGCTAGTAGCGGGTTGGACCCCCTTTATTAGGTCCCCCTTGCTAGTAGTTGGTTGGACCCCCTTTATTAGGCCCCCCTTGCTAGTAGCGGGTTGGACCCCCTTTATTAGGTCCCCCTTGCTAGTAGCGGGTTGGACCCCCTTTATTAGGCCCCCCTTGCTAGTATCGGGTTGGACCCCCTTTATTAGGTCCCCCTTGCTAGCAGCGGGTTGGACCTCCTTTATTAGGTCCCCCTTGCTAGTAGCGGGTTGGACCCCCTTTATTAGGTCCCCCTTGCTAGTACCGGGTTGGACCCCCTTTATTAGGTCCCCCTTGCTAGTAGCGGGTTGGACCTCCTTTATTAGGTCCCCCTTGCTAGTAGCGGGTTGGACCCCCTTTATTAGGTCCCCCTTGCTAGTACCGGGTTGGACCCCCTTTATTAGGTCCCCCTTGCTAGTAACGGGTTGGACCCCCTTTATTAGGTCCCCCTTGCTAGTACCGGGTTGGACCCCCTTCATTAGGTCCCCCTTGCTAGTAGCGGGTCGGACCCCCTTTATTAGGTCCTCCTTGCTAGTAACGGGTTGGACCCCCTTTATTAGGTCCTCCTTGCTAGTAGCGGGTTGGACCCCCTTTATTAGGTCCCCCTTGCTAGTAGCGGGTTGGACCCCCTTTATTAGGTCCCCCTTGCTAGTAGTGGGTTGGACCCCCTTTATTAGGCCCCCCTTGCTAGTAGCGGGTTGGACCCCCTTTATTAGGTCCCCCTTGCTAGTAGTGGGTTGGACCCCCTTTATTAGGTCCCCCATGCTAGTAGCGGGTTGGACCCCCTTTATTAGGCCCCCCTTGCTAGTAGCGGGTTGGACCCCCTTTATTAGGTCCCCCTTGCTAGTAGTGGGTTGGACCCCCTTTATTAGGTCCTCCTTGCTAGTAACGGGTTGGACCCCCTTTATTAGGTCCTCCTTGCTAGTAGCGGGTTGGACCCCCTTTATTAGGTCCCCCTTGCTAGTAGCGGGTTGGACCCCCTTTATTAGGTCCCCCTTGCTAGTAGTGGGTTGGACCCCCTTTATTAGGCCCCCCTTGCTAGTAGCGGGTTGGACCCCCTTTATTAGGTCCCCCTTGCTAGTAGTGGGTTGGACCCCCTTTATTATGTCCTCCTTGCTAGTAGCGGGTTGGACCCCCCTTATTAGGTCCCCCTTGCTAGTAGCGAGTTGGACCCCTTTATTAGGTTCTCCTTGCTAGTAGCGGGTTGGACCCCCTTTATTAGGTCCTCCTTGCTAGTAGCGGGTTGGACCCCCTTTTTTAGTTCCCCCTTGCTAGTAGCGGGTTGGACCCCCTTTTTTAGGTCCTCCTTGCTATCAGCGGGTTGGACCCCCCTTTTTAGTTCCCCCTTGCTAGTAGCGGGTTGGACCCCCTTTATTATGTCCTCCTTGCTAGTAGCGAGTTGGACCCCCTTTATTAGGTCCTCCTTGCTAGTAGCGAGTTGAACCCCCTTTATTAGATCCTCCTTGCTAGTAGCGGGTTGGACCCCCTTTATTAGATCCTCCTTGCTAGTAGCGGGTCGGACCCCCTTTATTAGGTCCCCCTTGCTAGTAGCGGGTTGGACCCCCTTTATTAGGTCCCCCTTGCTAGTAGCGGGTCGGACCCCCTTTATTAGTCCCCCCTTGCTAGTAGCCGGTTGGATCCCCTTTATTAGGTCCCCCTTGCTAGTAGCGGGTCGGACCCCCTTTATTAGGTCCCCCTTGCTAGTAGCGGGTTGGACCCCCTTTATTAGGCCCCCCTTGCTAGTAGCGGGTTGGACCCCCTTTATTAGGTCCCCCTTGCTAGTAGTGGGTTGGACCCCCTTTATTAGGTCCTCCTTGCTAGTAACGGGTTGGACCCCCTTTATTAGGTCCTCCTTGCTAGTAGCGGGTTGGACCCCCTTTATTAGGTCCCCCTTGCTAGTAGCGGGTTGGACCCCCTTTATTAGGTCCCCCTTGCTAGTAGTGGGTTGGACCCCCTTTATTAGGCCCCCCTTGCTAGTAGCGGGTTGGACCCCCTTTATTAGGTCCCCCTTGCTAGTAGCGGGTTGGACCCCCTTTATTATGTCCTCCTTGCTAGTAGCGGGTTGGACCCCCCTTATTAGGTCCCCCTTGCTAGTAGCGAGTTGGACCCCTTTATTAGGTTCTCCTTGCTAGTAGCGGGTTGGACCCCCTTTATTAGGTCCTCCTTGCTAGTCCCGGGTTGGACCCCCTTTATTAGGTCCCCCTTGCTAGAAGCGGGTCGGACCCCCTTTATTAGGTCCCCCTTGCTAGTCCCGGGTTGGACCCCCTTTATTAGGTCCTCCTTGCTAGTCCCGGGTTGGACCCCCTTTATTAGGCCCCCCTTGCTAGTAGCGGGTTGGACCCCCTTTATTAGGCCCCCCTTGCTAGTATCGGGTTGGACCCCCTTTATTAGGTCCCCCTTGCTAGTAGCGGGTTGGACCCCCTTTATTAGGTCCCCCTTGCTAGTAGCAGGTTGGACCCCCTTTATTAGGTCCCCCTTGCTAGTAACGGGTCGGACCCCCTTTATTAGGCCCCCCTTGTTAGTAGCGGGTTGGCTGTGCCTCCGTTGTATTCTCGGTCGCTCGTGTTGTCTTTCCTCCGTCTCATTAAGTTTTGTAGAACACTCGGAGCTCGCTCTGTTATTTGGAAAACTTTTCACCTTCACTGCCGTCGATCCATAATCACCGAAAAGTATCGTTTAATCATCACGTCGGCGGAGGAGGAAAATCACAACCAGCAGGCTTCTCCCAACGCCGGCACCCGGCGCCCCCTAATTCTTCTGGCAAAGTACGAAATCATTCTTCCACTGATCTCACTTGTGGTCAGGTCGTACCCCCTTTATTAGGTCCCCCTTGCTAGTAGTGGGTCGGACCCCCTTTATTAGGTCCTCCTTGCTAGTAGCGGGTCGTACCCCCTTTATTAGGTCCCCCTTGCTAGTAGTGGGTCGGACCCCCTTTATTAGGTCCTCCTTGCTAGTAGCGGGTCGTACCCCCTTTATTAGGTCCCCCTTGCTAGTAGTGGGTCGGACCCCCTTTATTAGGTCCCCCTTGCTAGTAGCGGGTCAGACCCCCTTTATTAGGTCCCCCTTGCTAGTAGCGGGTTGGACCCCCTTTATTAGGTCCTCCTTGCTAGTAGCGGGTCGGACCCCCTTTATTAGGTCCTCCTTGCTAGTAACGGGTTGGACCCCCTTTATTAGGTCCCCCTTGCTAGTAGCGGGTCGGACCCCCTTTATTAGTCCCCCTTGCTAGTAGCCGGTTGGATGTGTCTTCGTTGTATTCTCGGTCGCTCGTGTTGTCTTTCCTCCGTCTCATTAAGTTTTGTAGAACACTCGGAGCTCGCTCTGTTATTTGGAAAACTTTTCACCTTCACTGCCGCCGATCCATAATCACCGAAAAGTATCGTTTAATCATCATGTCGGCGGAGGAAGAAAATCACAACCAGCAGGCTTCTCCCAACGCCGGCACCCGGCGCCCCCTAATTCTTCTGGCAAAGTACGAAATCATTCTTCCACTGATCTCACTTGTGGTCAGGCTGTAGAATGGGACGATCCGTCAAGGCGCTGATTTGGTTCAGCAGGTGTTGGCTGTGCAATCGTTCATTCTCGGCTAATCTGCTAGCGGCTGTCAAGGGTTATAGAGTATATATTGAGTTTGTGTCAGGCTGGGATGACCAATCGCTCCCCGCCGCGGAATGCGCTCTGACAGTGATGATATTACTGAATTAAACCGGGTGATGGATGTTCCCGGGGCCGGCAAACAAAGAGACCTTGAACTGTCTAAAAAAAAAAAAAAACAAGACGATCCATTTTACTTGATGGAGCCGCCCTTAAATAATAACGGCATAAATATATATAGGAACAGGCAGGTCTGGAGGAAAGCGAATAAAACAAGAGGAGCCGAGGAGCCGAGAAAATCTCCCCAACCCGGAGAGAGGAAAAAAAAAATCACCGGCCGAGATTTACTAAGTGAGGTTCTGAAACGTTCCAAAAATATCGGAAAGAAGGAAGAACGCCGATTATGGAGCCGTATTTAACCACTTAAGGATCGGACCAATATGCTGCTAAATGACCCAAGGGGTTTTTACAATTCGGCACTGCGTCGCTTTAACAGACAATTGCGCGGTCGTGCGACGTGGCTCCCAAACAAAATTGGCGTCCTTTTTTCCCCCATAAATAGAGCTTTATTTTGGTGGTATTTGATCACCTCTGCGGTTTTTATTTTTTGCGCTATAAACAAAAATAGAGCGACAATTTTGAAAAAAATTCACTATTTTTAACTTTTTGCTATAATAAATATCCCCCAAAAACATATCTAAATATTTTTTTCCTCAGTTTAGGCCGATACGTATTCTTCTACCTATTTTTGGTAAAAAAATCGCAATAAGCGTTTATCGATTGGTTTGCGCAAAATTTATAGCGTTTACAAAATATTGGATAGTTTTATTTATTTATTTTTTACTACTAATGGCGGCGATCAGAATTTTTTTTCGTGACTGCGACATTATGGCGGACACTTCGGACAATTTTCACACATTTTTGGGACCATTGTCATTTATACAGCAAAAAATGCATTTAAATTGCATTGTTTATTGTGAAAATGACAGTTGCAGTTTGGGAGTTAACCACAGGGGGCGCTGTAGGAGTTAGGGTTCACCTAGTGTGTGTTTACTACTGTAGGGGGGTGTGGCTGTAGGACTGACGTCATCGATTGAGTCTCCCTATAAAAGGGATCACTCAATCGATGCGCCACCACAGTGAAACACGGGGAAGCCGTGTTTACATACGACTCTCCCCGTTCTTCAGCTCCGGGGAGCGATCGCGAGGGGGCGGCTAGAAACGAATAGATCGCTCCTGAAGCCACGGGAACCGCCGCATGTACCGGGGGGGGGGGTCCGGATCGGAACCCCGACCCACGTCTAGGCAGGGACGTACAGGTACGCCAATGTGCCTGTCCGTGCCATTCTGCAGACATAAATGTTAATGCGGCGGTCCGGAAGTGGTTAAAGTGTATCCAAATGTAACATATTGCAGATCCTCGGCTAAGTGGTTACATTTGTTTCCTTTTTTTCCCCCTTTATATTCATCTGGTGATCCTGCAAATTACACACTTCCTGTGATTGGGTGGCTACGTCACTCCTCCACTGTATCCATAGAGGGCGCCATATTTAACCACTTGGCGCGTCAAGGCGTCATATGACGTCCTGGGCTTTGTGGTGATATACCGTATATACTCGAGTATAAGCCGACCCAAATATAAGCCGAGGCACCTAATTTTACCACAAAAAAATGGGAAAACTTATTGGGCCAGATTCAGGTACCACTTGCGCATTATTTGCGGAGGCACAGGGCAACAATTTTGCCCTACGCCCCCGCATATAATTTGCGCTGCCCTCGATTCACGGAGCAGTAACTCCGTAAATTGCGAGGGCGCGCCGGCAAAATTGCCCGGCGTAAGCGCACGCAATGTAAATGATCCCGCCGGGGGCGGGAATCATTTAAATTAGGCGCGTTCCCGCTCCGAGCGTACAGCGCATGCTCCGTCGGGAAACTTTCCCGACGTGCATTGCGGCAAATGACGTCGCAAGGACGTCATTTGCTTCAAAGTGAACGTGAATGGCATCCAGCGCCATTCACGATTCACTTACGCAAACGACGTAAAATTTGAACGTCGCGACGCGGGAATGCCGGGTATCCTTTAGCATTGGCTGCCCCTGCTTTTAGCATGGGCAGCCTTACGCTAAAGATGCCGTACGCAACCAACGTAACTTGCGTACGCAGGGGGCGCGCAACATTGTGAATCGGCGTAAGTATGCAATTTGCATACTATACGCTGACCACAATGGGAGCGCCCCCTAGCGGTCAACGCAAGAATGAAGCCTAAAATCTGCGTGGCATAAGAGCCTTATGCCACGCAGATTTTAGGCTGCAGTCGGCGTAACGAGTTCTGAATCAGGAGAACTCGTTACGCCGGCGCAAGTCAGCAATTGCGCTGCATAATTATGGTTACTATGGTTACGCAGGCGCAATTGCTACCTGAATCTGGGCCATTGACTCGAGTATAAGCCTAGGGTGTCCATCTGCATGCCTCACTGTGTCCATGCCTCAATGTGCCCATGCCTCGCTGTTGTTGTAATATGTTGGCCGATTTATGTGGGATGTTAAAAATTGACCAGGCCAGATTTCAGTCCAGGATAAGTCTATTTTACACATCAATAGCCAGATTCAGAGAGAGTTACGCCGGCGTATCAGTAGATACGCCGTCGTAACTCTAAATCTGCGCCGTCGTAAATTTAAGTGTATTCTCAAATTGAGATACACTTAAATCTAGCTAAGATACCACCGTGTGCGCCGTCGTATCTTAGCTGTCTATTTAGGCCGGACACTAGGGGCGTGAACGCAGATTTACGTCTAGAATGCGTAAATCAGCGAGATACGCCTATTCACGAACGTACGCCCGCCCGTCGCAGTAAAGATACGCCGTTTACGTAAGCCGTTTTCAGGCCTAAAGATATTCCACCAAAAACCTGGCCTAGCCAATGTTAAGTATGGACGTCGGACGCGCGTCGAATTTTTTAATTTTTACGTTGTTTGCGTAAGTCGTCCGTGAATGGGGCTGGGCGTAATTTACATTCAATTCGAAACCAATAAGTCTTTGCGGCGTAATTTGGAGAATGCGCACTGGGATATGTCCACGGACGACGCATGCGCCGTTCGTAAAAATACGTCAATCACGTCGGGTCACGATTGATTAGCATAAAACACGCCCACCTCTTCACGATTTGAATTAGGCGCGCTTAGGCCGGCACATTTACGCTACGCTACGCCGCCGTAACTTAGGACGCAAGTGCTTTGTGAATACAGCACTTGCCTTTCTAACTTACAGCGGCGTAGCGTATATGCGATACGCTACGCCTGCCTTACGTTAGGCTCTCCTACCTGAATCCAGCTACAAACCTGTAATTACATGTTACACATCAAAAGAGGCTTGTCGATTGTCAATATGCAAAGGTCCAGGATAAGTCTATTTTACACATCAAACCATTACTCAGGCCACATGTAACCTAATTACATATTAGAGGAAGCTTATTAGTATGCAAGAATGCAAAATCAGGAATAGGTGATGATTGAAGCCGTCTCCAGCTGGGGTCATTATCTGTCACTCGGAAAGGCAGGATGTAGATCAAAGATGGCCAATCAAATTGCTCAGCTATTCAGTGGATAGGGAATATAATCCTGGAGGTCAGTCTTGTCACTCAGAATATTCTCTGTATATTCTCTGTATGAATATGGCACAGGTCTAGGAAAAGATGGGATTCTGAATTACTCTGTTGGATTTGTATCGTCTGTGGAATTTGGACTTTATTCTGTATTGAAAGCCAAATAAATGCACTCTCTGGAGAGCCTGGTGTGTTGCTGCGGGACAATATAATTCATAGTCATCATACTAACACCTAAATATCAATTATCTAACCGGACTCCAAAATATATGACTTCACTACAGCTGTGTCCATGCCTCACTGTGCCCACGCCTCACTGTGTCCATGCCTCACTGTGTCCATGCCTCACTTTGCCTCACTGTGTCCATGCCTCACTGTGCCCACGCCTCACTGTGTCCATGCCTCACTGTGTCCATGCCTCACTTTGCCTCACTGTGTCCATGCCTCACTGTGCCTCACTGTGTCCATGCCTCACCGTGTCCATGCCTCACTGTGCCCATGCCTCACTGTGTCCATGCCTCACTGTGTCCATGCCTCACTGTGTCTCACTGTGTCCATGCCTCACCGTGTCCATGACTAGACTGACGTTTAGAATGGGAGTCTATGGAAAGGGTGCCCGGCTTTGAAAAATCGGTGCTCCCCAGCTGTGGTTCCCTCAGACAACAAACCTTTCACACTTGTAGAGGAGAAATTGGGCTACATGTGTGCCAAGTATCGGGTCAAGGGGACCTACGGCCGGCCAGTACCGGGTCCCCAAATTCTCCAGAGAAATTACCGTTTAACATGGGAGTCTATGGAAGGGGTGCCCGGATTTGAAAAATCGGTGCTCCCTGGCCGTAGGTCCCCTGAACAGCAAACTTTGAGGGGGGCTACATGTTTAAGGGCCAGGGGACCTAGGGCTGGCCGGTACCAGGTCCCCAAAATCCGGGAGATCAGGCGCAAAAAGGAAACTCGAGTATAATCTGAGGGGGGCATTTTCAGCACCAAAAAAAATTGCTGAAAAAATTCGGCTTATACTCGAGTATATACGGTATCTGAATGATGGGAGGAGCTACAGGCATCAGTCAGATATCGTCATTTTCAGCCCGGCGATTCCCTACACCATAAGAACGATCATAGCTGCTGTTTCGCCGCTTAAACGTTCTTACTGGCGGCGAAAGACGATGTCCTACCCCTCCCTCGGCCCTCCCGGTGCTTCTGCAGAGGCGCATTGCGGGCGGTATTAACCTTTTTTCGGCCGCTAGCGGTGGTTAATACCGCACCGCTAGCGGCCAAATCCCGCTGCAATTCCGACGGTATAGCGCCGCTATTTTAAGCGGCGCTATACCGCTACCGCGCCTCCCGCATCAGTGTGAAAGGGGCCTAACTGACAATTGCGCGGTCGTGCGCCGTGGCTCCCAAACAAAACTGACATCCTTTTTTTCCCCACAAATAGAGATTTCTTTTGGTGGTATTTTAATCACCTTTGCGGTTTTTATTTTTTGCGCTATAAACAAAAAAAGCGTGACAATTTCGAAAAAATATATATATTTTTAACTTTTTGCTATAATAAAAATCCCCAAAATATATAAAACAACACATTTCTCAGTTTAGGCCGATACGTATTCTTCTACATTTTTTTTGTTAAAAAAATTCGAAATAAGCGTTTATTGATTGGTTTGCGCAAAAAGTTACAGCGTTGACAAAATAGGGGATAGTTTATGGCATTTTTATTAATATTTTTTTTTTACTAGTAATGGCGGCGATCAGCGTTTTTTTTTATCGTGACTGCGACATTATGGCGGACACTTCGGACACTTTTGACACATTTTTGAGACCATTGTCATTTATACAGCGATGAGTGCTATAAAAATGCTCTGATTACTGTATAAATGACACTGGCAGGGAAGAGTTTAACCACTAGGGGATGATCAAGGGGTTAAGTGTGTCCTAGAGAGTGATTCTAACTGTGTGGGTAGTGGGGCTTACTGTGACACGACAGTGATCAACGCTCCCGATGAGTGGTTAAGGTTCTTTAACAAACCTCTGCGGGCTTCACAGAACAGCTGTATTTATACTGAGATTAAATGACACACAGGTGGTTTCTATTTACTAATTAGGTGACTTCTGAAGGCAATTGGTTCTACTAAATTTAAGTTGGGGGGTATCAGAGTAAAGGGGGCACCATACAAATGCCCCCCCCCACACTTTTCACATATTTATTTGTATCATTTTCCTTCCACTTCACAATTATGTGTCACTTTGTGTTGGTCTCTCACAGTGATGGTGAACCTTGGCACCCCCAGATGTTTTGGAACTACATCTCCCATGATGCTCAGCTACACTGCAGAGTGCCTGAGCATCATGGGAAATGTAGTTCCAAAACATCTGGGGTCGCGAGGTTCTCCATTACTGGTCTATCACATAAAATCCCAATAAAATGGGATCATAGAGATTTCCAGCAGACCAGATGGTCGCCGGAGTCTCTATGATCGTCGCGATGCTATGACGTCACGCCGGGCCTCTGCATTAAAAAAAATGGCGCTGTCTCGGCTGGGAAGCCAAGATCGTTTTTTTTTTTAGGTTCCCAGCCTAGAGGTGAGATGACGTCTTATTGACCCCCCCCCCCCCCAGTATCTCACTGTAAAGATGACCTGTCATGTCATATTCCTATTACAAGGGATGTTTACATTTCCTTGTAAAAGGAATAAAAGTGATCAATTTTTTATTTTATTTTTTTAAAATGTCAAAATGTTAAAAAATTAAGTAAAATTAACAATAATAAAATATATAAGAGGACCTGTCATGTTTTTTTCTATAACAAGAGATGTTTACATTCCTTGTAATAGGAATAAAAGTGACCCAATTTTATTTTTATTTTTGAAAACAGTGTCAAAATAAATAAAATGAAGTAAAATAAATAAGATTTTTTTTTTAAAAGCGCCCCGTCCCTGTGTGCTCGCACGATGAAGCGAACGCATACATAAGACCCGCCCACGTATGAAAACGGCGTTCAAACCACACATGTGAAGTGTCGCCGCGAACGTTAGAGTGAGAGAAATAATTCTATCACTAGACCTCCTCTGTAACTCAAAAAATGTAACCAGTAAAAAAAAAAAATTAAAGCGCCGCCTATGGGGATTTTTAGGTACCGAAATTTGGCGCCATTCCACGAGCGTGTGCAATTTCGAAGCGTGACATGTTGAGTATCTATTTACTCAGTGTAACTTCATCTTTCACATTATGCAAAAAAATTGGGCTGACTTTACTTTTTTTTCTTGTAAAGCAAGAAACTGTTTAAAAAAAACGCGTTTGAAAAATTGCTGCGCAAATACCGTGCGAGATAAAAAGTTGTAATGGCAGCCATTGTATTCTCTAGGGTCTTTGCTAAAAAAAACATATATAATGTTTTGGGGTTCTGTGTAATTTTCTAGCAAATAAATGATGATTTTTCCATGTAGGAGAGAAATGTCAGGATTGGTCTGGGTGCTCCAGAACGCCGGAAGGTTCTCCCTGCATGTTGGGGCCTCTGTATGTGGCCACGCTGTGTAAAAGTCTCACACATGTGAAGGTTCTCCCTGCATGTTGGGGCCTCTGTATGTGGCTACGCTGTGTAAAAAGTCTCACACATGGGAAGTTGCTCCCTGCATGTTGGGCCTCTGTATGTGGCCACGCTGTGTAAAAGTCTCACACATGTGAAGGTGCTCCCTGCATGTTGGGCCTCTGTATGTGGCCACGCTGTGTAAAAGTCTCACACATGTGAAGGTGCTCCCTGCATGTTGGGCCTCTGTATGTGGCCACGCTGTGTAAAAGTCTCACACATGGGAAGTTGCTCCCTCCATGTTGGGCCTCTGTATGTAGCCACGCTGTGTAAAAGTCTCACACATGGGAAGTTGCTCCCTGCATGTTGGGCCTCTGTATGTGGCCACGCTGTGTAAAAGTCTCACACATGTGAAGGTGCTCCCTGCATGTTGGGCCTCTGTATGTGGCCACGCTGTGTAAAAGTCTCACACATGTGAAGGTGCTCCCTGCATGTTGGGCCTCTGTATGTAGCCACGCTGTGTAAAAGTCTCACACATGGGAAGTTGCTCCCTCCATGTTGGGCCTCTGTATGTAGCCACGCTGTGTAAAAGTCTCACACATGGGAAGTTGCTCCCTCCATGTTGGGCCTCTGTATGTAGCCACGCTGTGTAAAAGTCTCACACATGGGAAGTTGCTCCCTCCATGTATGGCCTTTGTATGTGGCCACGCTGTGTAAAAGTCTCACACATGGAAAGTTGCTCCCTGCATGTTGGGCCTCTGTATGTGGCCACGCTGTGTAAAAGTCTCACACATGGGAAGTTGCTCCCTCCATGTTGGGCCTCTGTATGTAGCCACGCTGTGTAAAAGTCTCACACATGGGAAGTTGCTCCCTCCATGTATGGCCTTTGTATGTGGCCACGCTGTGTAAAAGTCTCACACATGAGAAGTTGCTCCCTGCATGTTGGGCCTCTGTATGTGGCCACGCTGTGTAAAAGTCTCACACATGGGAAGTTGCTCCCTCCATGTTGGGCCTCTGTATGTAGCCACGCTGTGTAAAAGTCTCACACATGTGAAGGTGCTCCCTGCATGTTGGGCCTCTGTATGTGGCCACGCTGTGTAAAAGTCTCACACATGGGAAGTTGCTCCCTCCATGTTGGGTCTCTGTATGTGGCCACGCTGCGTAAAAGTCTCACACATGTGAAGGTGCTCCCTGCATGTTGGGCCTCTGTATGTGGCCACGCTGTGTAAAAGTCTCACACATGTGAAGGTGCTCCCTGCATGTTGGGCCTCTGTATGTGGCCACGCTGTGTAAAAGTCTCACACATGTGGTATCGCCAAACTCGTGAGGAATAGCAGAATGTGTTTTGGGGTGCAATTTGTGGAATGCATATGCTGTGTGAGAGAAATAACCTGCTAATATGACAAGTTTGTGAAAAAAAAATCTTGATTTTGCAAAGAATTGTGGGAAAAAATTACAACTTCCAAAAACCCACCATTCTAAATACCTTGGAATGTCTTCTTTCTAAAAAGGGGTAATTTGGGGGGTATTTGTACTTTTCTGGCATGTTAGGGTCTCAAGAAATGAGATTGGTCCTTCAGGTGTGATCAATTTTCAGAGATTGGCACCATACATTGTGGACTTTATAACTTTCACAAAGACCAAATAATATTCACCAATTTGTACTTATTTTTACCAAAGATATGTAGCAATATAAATTTTGGCCAACATTTTTTAAGAAAAATTACAAATTTGCTAAATTTTATAACAGAAACGAGAAAAATTCATTTTTTTTTACAGAATTTTTAGTCTTTTTTCTTTTATAGCGCAAAACATAAAAAACCCAACGGTGATTAAATACCACCAAACGAAAGCTCCATTTGTGTGAAAAGAAAGGACAACATTTTCCTTTGGGTACAGTGTTGTATGACTGAGTAATTGTCATTCAAATTGTGAGAGCACCGAAAGCTGAAAATTGGACCATTATGCAGGTAAAGGACCTTGCCCCTTTTTGCCATTCGACACTGCGTCGCTTTAACTGACAATTGCGCGGTCGTGCGACGTGGCTCCCAAATAAAATTGGCGTCCTTTTTTTCCCACAAATAGAGCTTTCTTTTGGTGGTATTTGATCACCTCTGCGGTTTTTATTTTTTGTGCTATAAATAAAAATAGAGCGACAATTGTGAAAAAAATGCAATATTTTTGGCTTTTTGCTATAATAAATATCCCCCAAAAAAGTTTTAGGCCGATACGTATTCTTCTACATATTTTTGGTAAAAAAACGCAATAAGCGTTTAACGATTGATTTGCGCAAAATTTATAGCGTTTACAAAATAGGGGATAGTTTTATTGCATTTTTATTAATATTTTTTTTTTACTACTAATGGCGGCGATCAGTGATTTTTTTCGTGACTGCGACATTCTGGTGGACACATCGGACACTTTTGACACATTTTTGGGACCATTGTCATTTATACAGCGATCAGTGCTATAAAAATGCACTGGCCCAGATTCAAGAAGCAATTGCGCCTGAGTAACCATAGTTACGCAGCGCAATTGCTTGCTTGCGCCGGCGTTACGAATGCTCCTGATTCAGGAACATCGTAACGCCGACTGCAGCCTAAAATCTGCGTGGCATAAGGCTCTTATGCCACGCATATCTTAGGCTGCATTCTAGCGATGACCGCTAGGGGGCGCTCCCATTGTGCTCAGTGTATAGTATGCAAATTGCATACTAACACCGATTCACAACGTTGCGCGAGCCCTGCGTACGCAATTTACGTAGTTTGCGTACATCGGGTTTCGCGTAAGGTTGCACATCCTAATAGCAGGCGCAGCCAATGCTAAAGGATACCCGTCGTTCCCGCGTCGCGATATTTGAAATCTACGTCGTTTGCTTAAGTGATTCGTGAATGGCGCTGGACGCCATTCACGTTCACTTTGAAGCAAATGACGTCCTTGCGACGTCATTTGCCGCAATGCACGTCGGGAAAGTTTCCCGACGGAGCATGCGCTCTACGCTCGGCGCGGGAGCGCGCCTAATTTAAATGATTCCCGCCCCCTACGGGATCATTTACATTAGGCGCCCTTACGCAGGGCAAGTTTACACAGCGCACACGCAATTTACGGAGCTACTGCTCCGTGAATCGCGGGTAGTGCAGTAAATTTGCGGGGGCGCAGGGCCCTGCGCCTCCGTAAATAAGGGGCAAATCTACCTGAATCCGGGCCACTGATTACTGTGAAAATGACAATTGCAGTTTAGGAGTTAACCACTAGGGGGCGCTGTAGGGGTTAAGTGTGACCTCATATGTGTTTTTAACTGTAGGGGGGCGGGGCTGGACATGTGACATCACTGATCATCTTTCCCTATATCAGGGAACAGACGATCACTGCCACAGTGAAGAACGGGGAAGCTGTGTTTACACTCGCCTCTCGGCGATTGGGTCGGCGGGTCCCGCGGGCGCGGTCACGGAGCTTCGGACCGGGCACTTAAAGGGGACGTACCCTTACGTGATTGTGCCCAGCCGTGCCATTCTGCCGACGTATATCGGCGTTAGGAAATGGCGGCCTCTCCTGCGCTCCGAGGAAAGACTCCACTTGGTTTCATGCCAAGGTTTGTTCGTTTTTCGATTGATTAAGTGTAAAGTGGTGGCGTACGATCGGGGGGCGTTCAAACCTGAGCCAATACCGCGGAGATCTGTTGTCTGAATGAGAAGATCCGTCGTCTCGGATCGTTGTGCGGCCGGAATCCGATGAGCACGGCTCTTGTTTGCCGCGTTCGCTGTTCCTCCCGGCGCTTAATGAGTTTTTATTTGGAATTCCCTCTCGCTGCTTATGATTGGAGCGTCGGGTTGACCCCCCCCCGGCACATCCTTACAGTACGACTTAACTGTCACAGGCAAAAAAAAAAACATCTGGCCGCTCATTACTGCGATATTTATAAGCGGTCCCCTGATTTCTTCTTCGCTCTCACGGCCGCATTTCTCAGCCAATTTGACATTGAAACAATCTGTAATTGCCTAATCTATGTGCGTCTCTCAAGCCAGGAACAGGAAAGCACTTTAAGGAATATCAATCATTAAAAATCATAGAGCGACATCTTGGCAGCCGCTCCCCGTAGCCTCCCTCCCACCAGCTGGGAAGATGACGAGGAATAATCCGTCTTCGGGAAGGCTTCCTGCATTCTCCAGCACTCTGGTGGATCTCTGAGGGGGGGATCCACGGCTCCCGCTGCACATACAAGTCTATTGAAGCCACATGGGAAGAGTTCATTATTCAGCAGGACCCAAAAATATCTCCAGTAATCATCCCGCCATGGAGAGGACCTCGGCGTCCCTCAAGCATGCCGAGAAAACCTAAACCAGGTTTTAGCCAAGTTGATTGAAATTTTTTTTTTTATCTTTCTTTTGATCAGTGGCGGCTGGTGCTCAAATTTTTTTTGGGGGGGGGGTGCAAACAAACTGAAAAAAAAAAAAATCAATTGCAGCCACTGTGCCATCAATAGCCCCCACTATGCCATCAAATGCAGCTACTGTACCCATCAATTGCCTCTACTGTGCCCATCAATTGCCTCAAATGTGCCCATCAATTGCCTCTACTGTGCCCATCAATTGCCTCTACTGTGCCCATCAATTGCCTCTACTGTGCCCATCAATTGCCTCTACTGTACCCATTAATTGCCTCTACTGTACCCATTAATTGCCTCTACTGTACCCATCAATTGTCTCTACTTTACCCATCAATTTCCTCTACTGTGCCCCATTAATTGCAGCCACTGTGCCCAACAAACGCAGCCACTGTGCCCATCATCAATAGCCGCCACTGTGCCCATCAAGTGCAGCCACTGTGACATCAAACGCAGCCACTGTGCCCAACAAACGCAGTCACTGTGCCCATCATCAATAGCCGTCACTGTGCCCATCAAGTGCAGCCACTGTGCCCATCAAACGCAGCCACTGTGCCCATCAAGTGAAGCCAGTGTGCCCATGAAACGCAGCCACTGTGCCCATTAAGCACAGCCACTGTGTCCATCAATCGAAGCCAATGTGCCCATCAAGCGCAGCCACTGTGCTCAACAAACGCAGCCACTGTGCCCATCAAACGCAGCCACTGTGCCCATCAAGCGCAGCCACTAAGCCCCTCAAACGCAGCCACTGTGCCCATCAAGTGCAGCCACTGTGCCCATCAATTGCTGCCAGTGTGCCCATCAATTGCTGCCAGTGTGCCCATCAATTGCTGCCACTGTGCCCAATTAATTGCTGCCAGTGTGCCCATCAATTGTTGCCAGTGTGCCCATCAATTGCTGCCAGTGTTCCCAATTAATTGCTGCCAGTGTGCCCCATCAATTGCCGCTTCTCTGCCCCATCACTTGCTGCCACTGTGCCCCATCAATTTATGAAGGAATTTTAGTTTAATCTGATTTTGTTATTATAATAAAATAAAGAAATCCTTGTTTTTATTTTTTTTTATTTTAGAATTGATAAAGAAATTAGATTTTATTTTTATTATTATTGGATATGTTTTATAGTTTGTTTTTTTGCAAAATTTTCTTTTTTTTTTTGTTTATAGCGCAAAAAAAAACAAAAACGCAGAGGTGATCAAATACCCCCAAAAGAAATCTCTATTTGTGGGGAAAAAAATGACAAAGATTTACAGTAATTTATGTACAGCGTTGCACAACCACGCAATTGTCAGTTAAAATAAGGCAGTGCCGTATCGCAAAGTATGGCCTGGTCATGAAGGGGGGGTAAACTTTCTGGAGGTCAAGTGTTTATGGAGATGAGGTCATTGACAAGAGTCACCAAGGAGAAGACATTGCTCATCAATGGTGTCCTCTCCGTAAACATTCTGTAACCTTCTGTGGATGTCGGACATCCTGCCCCCTCCTTCATCAACAACTCAATGGGGGCACATTGCTTCTGCTGGAATCCATTATTTACCTGCAATGAGAAAGAAGAAGAGTTACTATAGAGGAAGAGTTACTATAGAGGAAGAGTTACTATAGAGGAAGAGATACTATAGAAGAAGAGTTACTATAGAGGACGAGTTACTATAGAAGAAGAGTCACTATAGAGGAAGAGTCACTATAGAGGAAGAGTCACTATAGAGCAAGAGTCACTATAGAGCAAGAGTCACTATAGAGCAAGAGTCACTATAGAGCAAGAGTCACTATAGAGCAAGAGTCACTATAGAGCAAGAGTCACTATAGAGCAAGAGTCACTATAGAGCAAGAGTCACTATAGAGCAAGAGTCACTATAGAGCAAGAGTCACTATAGAGCAAGAGTCACTATAGAGCAAGAGTTACTATAGAGCAAGAGTTACTATAGAGCAAGAGTTACTATAGAGCAAGAGTTACTATAGAGCAAGAGTCACTATAGAGCAAGAGTCACTATAGAGCAAGAGTTACTATAGAGCAAGAGTTACTATAGAGCAAGAGTTACTATAGAGCAAGAGTTACTATAGAGCAAGAGTCACTATAGAGGAAGAGTCACTATAGAGGAAGAGTCACTATAGAGGAAGAGTCACTATAGAGGAAGAGTCACTATAGAGGAAGAGTCACTATAGAGGAAGAGTTACTATAGAGGAAGAGTTACTATAGAGGAAGAGTTACTATAGAAGAAGAGTTACTATAGAAGAAGAGTTACTATAGAGGAAGAGATACTATAGAGGAAGAGATACTATAGAGGAAGAGATACTATAGAGGAAGAGTTACTATAGAAGAAGAGTTACTATAGAGGAAGAGTTACTATAGAGGAAGAGATACTATAGAGGAAGAGATACTATAGAGGAAGAGATACTATAGAGGAAGAGATACTATAGAGGAAGAGATACTATAGAGGAAGAGTTACTATAGAGGAAGAATCACTATAGAGGAAGAGTTACTATAGAAGAAGAGATACTATAGAGGAAGAATCACTATAGAGGAAGAGTTACTATAGAGGAAGAGTTACTATAGAGGAAGAGTTACTATAGAGGAAGAGTTACTATAGAGGAAGAGTTACTATAGAGGAAGAGTTACTATAGAGGAAGAGTTACTATAGAGGAAGAGATACTATAGAGGAAGAGATACTATAGAGGAAGAGATACTATAGAGGAAGAGTTACTATAGAGGAAGAATCACTATAGAGGAAGAGTTACTATAGAGGAAGAGTTACTATAGAGGAAGAGATACTATAGGAGAAGAGTTACTATAGAAGAAGAGTTACTATAGAGGAAGAGTTACTATAGAAGAAGAGATACTATAGAGGAAGAGTTACTATAGAGGAAGAGATACTATAGAGGAAGAGTTACTATTGTCAGGAACGTTACTTACCGAGGCCGAGATGCCAAGGGCGGCTCACCTTTGCGACTCAATGCGATCCACCCACTGGTGTTTGAGACAGAAGGAAGGACGCACCAAGAGGCACCGGGTCCAGTGGCAGGAGGGAATCCAAGATGGACCGGGAACTGGATAGCCGAAGCTCACTGGAGGCTGTTCAGAAGCACACAGGAAATAGTCCAAACAGAAGGTGCTCAAACAGGGACAAGGCTGAAGAATAATCCAGAGAACAAGCCGAGGTCAAGGGGTTGAGAAGTCAGATAGTCCAAAGTTCAAGCCGGGGTCACAGGGTTGAGGAGAGCAGCAATCCAGAGAGCAAGCCAAAGGTCAGGTAAAACAGGATATCCACAAATAAGGTTTCCAGTAGCAAATACTCCAAACACTGACAACGAACCAGCAATTTGCAAGGAGGAAGGGGCTGGCTTAAATAGGCCGCACTGGCCACTGATTGGTCCACAGAAGTACAGGTTCAGGACCAGGTTCCAACGGACAGCAAGCAAACTAACACTTGAGCAGTGGCTCAGATGCAAAGAGCTGGGCTTATAATGGATAGGTCCTAGGTTCAATTCCACCCAGAGCCAACTGGGGAATGTGACCGTAAAGGGCAGTGCCCTGACACTATAGAGGAAGAGTTACTATAGAGGAAGAGTTACTATAGAGGAAGAGTTACTATAGAGGAATAGTTACTATAGAGGAAGAATCACTATAGAGGAAGAGTTACTATAGAAGAAGAGTTACTATAGAAGAAGAGTCACTATAGAGGAAGAGATACTATAGAGGAAGAGATACTATAGAGGAAGAGATACTATAGAGGAAGAGTCACTATAGAGGAAGAGTCACTATAGAAGAAGAGTCACTATAGAGAAAGAGTTACTATAGAGGAAGAGTCACTATAGAGGAAGAGTCACTATAGAGGAAGAGTCACTATAGAGGAAGAGTCACTATAGAGGAAGAGTCACTATAGAGGAAGAGTCACTATAGAGGGAGAGATACTATAGAGGAAGAGTTACTATAGAGGAAGAGTCACTATAGAGAAAGAGTCACTATAGAGGAAGAGATACTATAGAGGAAGAGTTACTATAGAGGAAGAGTTACTATAGAGGAAGAGTCACTATAGAGGAAGAGTCACTATAGAGAAAGAGTTACTATAGAGGAAGAGATACTATAGAGGAAGAGTTACTATAGAGGAAGAGTTACTATAGAGGGAGAGATACTATAGAGGAAGAGATACTATAGAGGAAGAGATACTATAGAGGGAGAGATACTATAGAGGAAGAGATACTATAGAGGAAGAGATACTATAGAGGAAGAGTTACTATAGAAGAAGAGTCACTATAGAGGAAGAGTTACTATAGAAGAAGAGATACTATAGAAGAAGAGTTACTATAGAGGAAGAGATACTATAGAGGAAGAGATACTATAGAGGAAGAGATACTATAGAGGAAGAGTTACTATAGAAGAAGAGTTAGGCCTCGTACACACGATAGGATAGCCAGAGGATAACGGTCTGAAGGACCGTTGTCATAGGTTAACCGATGAAGCTGACTGATGGTCCGTCGTACCTACACTCCATCAGTTAAAAAAACGATCGTGTCAGAACGCGGTGACGTAAAACACAACGACGTGCTGAAAAAAACGAAGTTCAATGCTTCCAAGCATACGTCAACTTGATTCTGAGCATGTGTGGATTTTTAACCAATGCTTTTGCATACTAAAGATTGGTTTTGACCTGTCCATCGGTAAAATTTTAAAGCAAGTTCTAATTTTTTTATCCTAAGGTTAACTAACCTATGGGGCCTACACACGATCGGTTTGGACTGATGAAAACGGTCCTTCAGACCTTGTCCTCTGGCTATCCTATGGTGTGTACAAGGCCTTACTATAGAGGAATAGTTACTATTGAAGAAGAGATACTATAGAAGGAGAGTTACTATAGAGGAAGAAATACTATAGAAGAAGAGTTACTATAGAGGAAGAGCTACTATAGAGGAAGAGATACTATAGAAGAAGAGATAGTATAGGACAAGAGTTACTATAGAGAAGAAGTTACTATAGAGGAAGAGTCACTATAGAGGAAGAGTTACTATAGAGGAAGAGTTACTATAGAAGAAGAGTCACTATAGAGGAAGAGTCACTATAGAGGAAGAGTCACTATAGAGGAAGAGATACTATAGAGGAAGGGATACTATAGAGGAAGAGTTACTATAGAGGAAGAGCTACTATAGAGGAAGGGATACTATAGAGGTAGAGTTACTATAGAGGAAGAGCTACTATAGAGGAAGGGATACTATAGAGGAAGAGTTACTATAGAGGAAGAGATACTATAGAGGAAGAGATACTATAGAGGAAGAGTTACTATAGAGGAAGAGTTACTATAGAGGAAGAGTTACTATAGAGGAAGAGTTACTATAGAGGAAGAGTCACTATAGAGGAAGAGATACTATAGAGGAAGAGTTACTATAGAGGAAGAGTTACTATAGAAGAAAATATACTATAGAGGAAGAAATACTATAGAGCAGTGGTCATCAACCTTGTCCTGCAGGGCCCACTAACAGGCCAGGTTTGCAAGATAACTGAAATGCATCACAGCTGATATCATTTGCTCCTCAGTGATTGCAGTATTCTAGACTGCATCTCCCCAAGGTAATACATAAAACCTGGCCTGTTAGTGGGCCCTGCAGGACAGGGTAGATGACCACTGCTATAGAGGAAGAGTTACTATAGAAGAAGATTTACTATAGAAGAAGAGTTACTATATAAAAAGAGTTACTATAGAAGAAGAGTTACTATAGAGGAAGAATTACTATAGAGGAAGAGTTACTATAGAAGAAGAGATACTATAGAGAAGAAGTTACTATAGAGGAGAAGTTACTATAGAGGAGAAGTTACTATAGAGGAACAGTTACTATAGAGGAAGAGTCACTATAGAGGAAGAGTTACTATAGAGGAAAAGTGACTATAGAAGAAGAGTTACTATAGAGGAGAAGTTACTATAGAGGAAGAGTTACTATAGAAAAAGAGTTACTATAGAGGAGAAGTTACTATAGAGGAAGAGTTACTATAGAGATAGAGGAAGAGTTACTATAGAGGAGAAGTTACTATAGAGGAAGAGTTACTATAGAGGAGAAGTTACTATAGAGGAAGAGATACTATAGAGGAAGAGATACTATAGAGCAGTGTTTCTCAACTCCAGTCCTCAGGGCACACCAACAGGTCATGTTTTCAGGATTTCCCTCAGATAAAACAGCTGTGGTAATTACAAGGCAGTGAAACTGATAAAATCACCTGTGAAAAATAATGGAAAGCCTGAAAACAAGACCTGTTGGTGCGCCTTGAGGACTGGACTTGAGAAACACTGCTATAGAGGAAGAGTTACTATAGAGGAAGATTTACTATAGAAGAAGAGTTACTATAGAGGAAGAGTTACTATAGAGGAAGAGTTACTATAGAAGAAGAGTTACTATAGAGGAGAAGTTACTATAGAGGAAGAGTCACTATAGAGGAAGAGTCACTATAGAGGAAGAGTTACTATAGAGGAGAAGTTACTATAGAGGAAGAGTTACTATAGAGGAAGAGATACTATAGAGGAAGAGTTACTATAGAGGAAGAGTCACTATAGAGGAAGAGATACTATAGAGGAAGAGTTACTATAGAGGAAGAGTTACTATAGAGGAAGAGATACTATAGAGGAAGAGTTACTATAGAGGAAGAGTCACTATAGAGGAAGAGATACTATAGAGGAAGAGTTACTATAGAGGAGAAGTTACTATAGAGGAAGAGATACTATAGAGGAAGAGATACTATAGAGGAAGAGTTACTATAGAGGAAGAGTTACTATAGAGGAAGAGTTACTATAGAAGAAGAGTCACTATAGAGGAAGAGTTACTATAGAGGAAGAGATACTATAGAGGAGAAGTTACTATAGAGGAAGAGATACTATAGAGGAAGAGTTACTATAGAGGAAGAGTTACTATAGAAGAAGAGTCACTATAGAGGAAGAGTTACTATAGAGGAAGAGTTACTATAGAGGAGAAGTTACTATAGAGGAAGAGTTACTATAAAAGAAGAGTCACTATAGAGGAAGAGTTACTATAGAGGAGAAGTTACTATAGAGGAAGAGTTACTCCACTAACGTGACATTTGAATGACCTCTGTAAGTTAATAAAAAGGTTTGCATTATTTTTGGTACATCCCTTGTATATGAACATTTGCGTTGTCATTGTACTATCAGGTGTAGGTGAGGGGAAGGTCCTTGTTATGACACCGGGGGAAGGGACGGGGTGACATTGCCCTCACTGCGGTGGCGTGGAAGGCAGACAGTTACAGTACGGTGTTATTTAGGAGGTGCCTCGTTATTGGGTCGCACCATTACCCGGCACAGCTTCGTCTCTGACAATCACTCCTGTAAAACACTCGCTTCCCTCGTCTTCCCTCGCCGTCACAAGGACTGGGGGGGGGGGATAATGCACAGCGGAGGTGCCGTCCTTCTGGGCCATTCGGCTGGATCTGAAAGCTGTCCGGCTGATTAATTGACAGTTTAAAAAGATTGATTCGGCATGTCAGGGCTGTAACCCGGCCAGGACAATGCTGCTGTCAGCTGGACTGTAAAATAGACGCTTCCATTAGCGGCTCTGACAGCGGAGCCACGAGTACTGAAGCACCTGCTATTATGGAGAGTTCCTGAGTCCTATACGTCCCCCGATTAATCATCTTGAAAGCAAATACTTAAAGCATCAAAAGGTTTTCATGGTCAGGGAAGATTCTTGGCAGGCCTCGTGCTTGGCGCAGAGCGCCCGCTGGGTACGGACTGAAGAACTGCTGAGGGATCTGAGAGCGGCGGCCATTGTCTGTCTGAAAAATATCATCTCAACCCAAACATGCAAGGCTGGGCCCAAAAAATATGTTTTCCTATATTTTTTTGCCAGTTTTTTTACAGGAAGTGTTACTATAGAAGAATAGTTACTATAGAGGAAGAGTTACAATAGAATAAGAGTTATTATAGAGGAAGAGATACTATAGAGGAAGAGATACTATAGAGGAAGAGTTACTATAGAGGAAGAGATACTATAGAGGAAGAGTCACTGTAGAGGAAGAGATACTATAGAGGAAGAGTTACTATAGAGGAAGAGTTACTATAGAAGAAGAGTCACTATAAAGGAAGAGTTACTATAGAAGAAGAGTTTCTACAGAGGAAGAGTTATTATAGAGGAAGAGATACTATAGAGGAAGAGTCACTATAGAGGAAGAGTTACTATAGAGGAAGAGTTACTATAGAGGAAGAGTTACTATAGAAGAAGAGTCACTATAAAGGAAGAGTCACTATAGAGGAAGAGTCACTATAGAAGAAGAGTTACTATAAAGGAAGATTTACTATAGAAGAAGAGTCACTATAAAGGAAGAGTTACTATAGAAGAAGGGTTACTACAGAGGAAGAGTTATTATAGAGGAAGAGATACTATAGAGGAAGAGTCACTATAGAGGAAGAGTTACTATAGAGGAAGAGTCACTATAGAGGAAGAGTCACTATAGAGGAAGAGTCACTATAGAAGAAGAGTTACTATAAAGGAAGATTTACTATAGAAGAAGAGTCACTATAAAGGAAGAGTTACTATAGAAGAAGGGTTACTACAGAGGAAGAGTTATTATAAAGGAAGAGATACTATAGAGGAAGAGTTACTATAGAGGAAGAGTCACTATAGAGGAAGAGTTACTATAGTAGAAGAGTTACTATAGTAGAAGAGTCACTATAGAAGAAGAAATACTATAGAAGAAGAGATACTATAGAGGAAGAGATACTATAGAGGAAGAGTCACTATAGAGGAAGAGTCACTATAAGAAGAAGAGTCACTATAGAGGAAGAGTCACTATAGAGGAAGAGATACTAGATACTATAGAAGAAGAGTCACTATAGAGGAAGAGTCACTATAGAGGAAGAGATACTATAGAGGAAGAGTCACTATAGAGGAAGAGATACTATAGAGGAAGAGTCACTATAAGAAGAAGAGTCACTATAGAGGAAGAGATACTATAGAGGAAGAGTCACTATAGAGGAAGAATCACTATAGAGGAAGAGTTACTATAGAGGAAGAGTTACTATAGAGGAAGAGTCACTATAGAGGAAGAGTTACTATAGAGGAAGAGTCACTATAGAAGAAGAATCACTATAGAGGAAGAGTTACTATAGAGGAAGAGTTACTATAGAGGAAGAGTCACTATAGAGGAAGAGTTACTATAGAGGAAGAGTTACTATAAAAGAAGAGTTACTATAGAGGAAGAGTTACTATAGAAGAAGAGATACTATAGAGGAAGAATCACTATAGAGGAAGAGTTATTATAGAGGAAGAGTCACTATAGAGGAAGAGTCACTATAGAGGAAGAGTCACTATAGAGGAAGAGTTACTATAGAAGAAGAGTTACTATAGAGGAAGAGTCACTATAGAGGAAGAGTTACTATAGAAGAAGAGTTACTATAGAGGAATAGTTACTATAGAAGAAGAGATACTATAGAGCAGTGGTTCTCAACATGGGGGTCAGGACCCCTTCGGGGGTCAAATGATGATTTGCCAGGGGTCACCGAATCCTGGGCTGTTCCTGAAGTTTGCACCGCTCTCCCAGCCTTTTTGCAACCACACAGCCGGGCTGTCCCTGGAGCCTGTGGCCACCCAGCTGGACTGTTGCTGGAGCCCGCGGCCACCCACTCAGCCTCTTCGCAGCTGCCCATTCAGTTCACGGCATGGATGGGGGACACAGACTAGAGGTCAGCTAACTGGTGAGGTATTTGAAGTTGGAGGGGCTGGAGGAGACCTCAGATTTTGGCATAGGTGAGAGAGATAAAAGGGAAAGAAAGGAGAGCAAAGAGAGAGTGGTACATCCTAAAATTTTCCATAAGGTTTTTTAATACTGTACAAGTGGAAGGGACTCAGGGAGAACTAAATATCCGTGGGTTAGGGTTGGAAAATCCTTGTCTTGCCATGGGTGCTGACAACCCATGCTACGAAAATAATTTTACTTTTAGGGGTCCCCACAACTTGGGAAATTTTATCAAGGGGTCACGGCACTAGAAGGTTGAGAACCACTGCTATAGAGGAAGAATCACTATAGAGGAAGAGTTATTATAGAGGAAGAATCACTATAGAGGAAGAGTTATTATAGAGGAAGAGTTACTATAGAGGAATAGTCTCTATAGAGGAAGAGATACTATAGAAGAAGAGTTACTATAGAAGAAGAGTTACTATAGAGAAAGAGTTACTATAGAAGAAGAGATACTATAGAGGAAGAGTTACTATAGAGGAAGAATCACTATAGAGGAAGAGTTATTATAGAGGAAGAGATACTATAGAGGAAGAGTTACTATAGAGGAAGAATCACTATAGAGGAAGAGTCTCTATAGAGGAAGAGATACTATAGAGGAAGAGTTACTATAGAGGAAGAGATACTATAGAGGAAGAGTTACTATAGAGGAAGAGTCACTATAGAGGAAGAGTTATTATAGAGGAAGAGATACTATAGAGGAAGAGATACTATAGAGGAAGAGATACTATAGAGGAAGAGTCTCTATAGAGGAAGAGTCTCTATAGAGGAAGAGTCACTATAGAGGAAGAGTCACTATAGAGGATGAGTCACTATAGAGGAAGAGTTACTATAGAGGAAGAGTCACTATAGAGGAAGAGTTATTATAGAGGAAGAGATACTATAGAGGAAGAGATACTATAGAGGAAGAGTTACTATAGAAGAAGAGTTACTATAGAGGAAGAGTTACTATAGAGGAAGAGTTACTATAGAGGAAGAGTTACTATAGAGGAAGAGTTACTATAGAAGAAGAGTCTCTATAGAAGAAGAGAGACCAGTGTGTTTCCCAGGAGACAGTGGGGGGGCGTAACTCCCACGGAAGTCTATGCCCGGAAGTGGGTGAAAATACCTGTGTTATACAGGTATCTGCACCCTTCTACCCCTGAAAGGTGCCAAATGTGACACCGGAGGGGGGGGGGGGGTTCCGAAAAGCGGAAGTTCCATTTTTGAGTGGAACTCCGCTTTAGGATAAAAGGCCTTCTGTGTGTAGCAGCCCCCCCTCCATTTCCCCCTAATACTTATGTGAGTCCCATCTCTATCCAGCGATGTTGCACGAGAGACTCGGCTGTCTGGGACTCTCCCTCCTGATTGGCTGAGACAGAGCAGCAGGCGCCATTGGCCAATGAGGAGAGAGAAGGGGCGTGGCCAAGTCGCATTCTGTGTCTGAGCACAGAGTAGCAGCTTGGTTTGGCTTGGGTGCCCCCCTAGCAAGCTGCTTGCTGTGGGGGGGGGGGTGGGCATTTGGCAGGAGGGAGGGGCCAGTAGCACGGCGGGGGACCTGAGAAGAGGAGGATTGGGGCCGCTCTGTGCAAATCCATTACAGAGCTGGTAAGTAGGTTTGTTATTTTTAAACCAAAAAAACGGAGGGGGGGGGGGCTTTAGCCTCACTTTAAATTTCTGCAGAACCGAGGGGCTCCGACTCCCACCTGTGGCCCCGGCCGCCATATTCTTCACATGGAGCTACACAGGAGATTTGTTGGCCGGGACGCTGCTATGTTCTAAACAAACATCTGTCTGGCACTTAATCATAGCTAATTCTGCATAAGAGAGACCATATTTACTCTGTAATGACATCAATTGGCCGTAAATATGGCAGCTCTTGTATACTTGCCGTGGAGGGGGGGCCTCGGCCTGACATTTACCTGTGTGCTGAGCTCCGCTCTTCTGTGTGCTGAGCTCCGCTCTTCTGTTTGTTGGCGGTTTTCCTCACTTATCAGCTGTCATCGGAGGATTTCTCTTTCTTTGCTGTGAAATGAAGGAAGAAGGAATGCAGACTGTCATGTTAAGACAGATTAGAGCGCCAATAAACTGAGCGTAACCTGCCAACCCATAATAACACCGCCATGGTATCAACCCGATAACAACCAAGCAATTCAAGAGATATTCATTTCTTCCTGAAAGAAAGAGAACCGGTCAGAAATGGACATTTGCAAGAATCTGAATTCATTCCAACATGATAACGACCCCCAAACACACCTCCAAGACCACCAAAGAAGGTGATGGACCGGCCAAGTATGTCTCCAGACCTAAACCCTACTGATCATCTGTGGGGGGAAGGGGGAGGAGCGCAAGGTCTCTAACACAGGGCTGTCTTAATGAGAGGGCACACCTGAGCACTGCCCAGGGGCCCCAGCTGCATGGGGGGGCCCCTGCACTTTTCCCAAAGCAGCTGGTCCTTGAGCCCACACTGCCCTGAAATTGGGGAGCCCGTGATGGCACTGAGAGTGATAGAGGAAAAGGGGAGGCAGTCTGCCGCCTACCTACTTAAAGGGTCACTAAAGGAAAACTTTTTTTTTTTTTTAAATAACAAACATGTTATACTTACCTCCACTGTGTGTCTCGTTTTGCACAGAGTGTCCCCTAACCCTGTCTTCTGGGGTCCCTCGGCGGCTGTCTCGGCTCCTCTTCGCAAAAGCTTTCCACCTTCATGCGAGCTCGTTTGGTGGAAAGCTTTTGCGAGCGCCCCGCGTAATCCGCTGTGATTGACAGCAGCGCCAGCCAATGGGGTTGTGCTGCTATCAATCCGTCCAGCCTAGCCAGTCAACGGCCAGGTTGGGAACCGAAGAGGATCACGTGGACGCGCGCGGGACTTTCGAGGAGGTCAGGTAAGTAATACGGGGGTTCGGGGGGCGGTACAGTCGGATGTTTTTTCACCTTAATGCAAAAAACCTTTTTACCTTTACAACCCCTTTAATGTCTGTTTTCCTGCACTGTCTCCATTGTAGGGGCCCCAGAGCATTACTTTGCCCAGGGGCCCATGATGCTATTAAGACAGCCCTGGTCTAAGGCCTCGTACACACGACCGAGTTTCTCTGCAAAAACCGGCAAGAAACTTGCTGGTATTTTTTTTTTGCCAAGGAAACCGGTCGCGTGTACACTTTTCGACGAGGAAACTGTCGAGGATCTCGTCGAGCCAAAAAGAGAGCATGTCTTCTTTTTCCTCGACGGGAATGGGGAAATTTGGCTCGCCGAGATCCTCGACAGCCTAACAAGGAACTCGACGAGCAAAACGATGTGTTTCGCCCGTCGAGTTTCTCGGTCTTGTGTACGAGGCTTAACATCCACCAGCTCCGTGATGTCATCATGGGGGAGGGGAAGAGGACTCCAGTGACAACCTGTGAAGCTCTGGTGACCTCCGTGCCTTAGAGGGTTAAGGCAGTGCTGGAAAATAATGGCGGCCACACAAAATATTGACACTTTGGGCCCAATTTGGACATTTTCACGAAGTGTCTGTTCACGCTACCGCTTCTTGGGATCCGACTTGTGTCGCCCCAAGTCGCGCGACATGAGAAATTACATTGAAGTGAATGGAGCCGTCTTAAAGTGGAGTTCCACCCATAAATATAACATTACATCAGTAGTTTTAAAAAAATTTCATTAGTCCTTTACGAAAAAAAAATTTTTTTTAGATGCCTTCAAAGTGTTGTTGCTAGGCAGAATAGTTAATCTTCCCACTTCCTGCACCTAGGTG
Source organism: Rana temporaria (assembly GCF_905171775.1). Lineage (NCBI taxonomy): Eukaryota > Metazoa > Chordata > Amphibia > Anura > Ranidae > Rana > Rana temporaria. The sequence continues at coordinate 4,398,268 of NC_053491.1, forward strand.
CTTAATGCACCGCACAGACTCCTGGGAATGTAGTGGGTGTAACTTACCAGGAGTCTGTGCACTCCCCAGTCTCAAAGAATCATGTGACTTGGACAGCACAGGTGCTGAAATCTGATCTGACACTGCTTGTGCAGCACTGAGCATGTGCGAGATCTGCAAGGCTGAAATCCAGGAAGTCATACAGTCTGGCTTCATGATGCCCACACTTAAGATGGCCCCAGTCAATTTCTATTTTATAAAGTGTCTAAATGCTGTAACAACCTAACAAAACGGACCTTAGTTTACAGACCAACTTTACTAGAATACATTAAGCTTGTGTATTACAGGGGTATTTATATATAAAAAGTGAAATTGTGGCCGGAACTTTGCTTTAAGTGGTTGATGTCTGTTTACCTGCACTGTCATCATTGTAGGGGCCCCCAAGCAGTACTTTGCCCAGGGTCCCATGATGCTATTAAGACGGCCCTGCTCTAACATCCACCAGCTCCGCGATGTCATCATGGAGGAGGGGAAGAGAACTCCAGTGGCAACCTGTAAAGCTCTGGTGACCTCCATTCCCGAGAGGATTAAGGCAGTCCTGGAAAATAATGGCGGCCGCACAAAATATTGACACTTTGGGCCCAATTTGGACATTTTCACTAAGTGTCTGTTCACGCTCCCGCTTCTTGGGATCCGACTTGTGTCCCCCCAAGTCGCGCAACATGAGAAATTACATTGAAGTGAATGGAGCCGTCTTAATGTACACTACTGAAGTTTCCCCGACTTCAGAAAAGGTTCCTCTACTACTTCAAGGCGACTTCTAGGCGACTTCTACCCATAGATTTCAATGGAAGTCACCTCCAAAGTCGGATCCCCTGTCTTAACTGAAGTAACGTTACAGGAAGAGAAAATTGTTTTCTCAGGCAAACCCCCTCCCTCCCCCCCCTCCCTCCCACAGAGCTGATTATTGCTTGATTGGCCACTGGCAAAGTCGCCTGTCCTGGAGGCGACTTGAAGTCACGTTGGAGTCATCTCGCAAAGTCGCGCTGGAAGTCGCGTTGCCCCTGTGTGAACCGGAACTTAGGGGTGTCCACAAATAGAGGTTTCTTTTGGTGGTGTTTGATCACCTCTGCGGTTTTTATTTTTTGCTTTTTGCTATAATAATTTTTTTTTACTAGTAATGGCGGCGATTTGTGATTTTTATCGTGACTGCGATATTGCGGCTGTCACATCGGACACTTTCAACGCTATTTGGGACCATTGTCATTTATACAGCGATCAGAGCAATAAAAATGCATTGATTACTGTGTAAATGACACTGGAGGCGGGGTTAAACACTAGGAGGCGATCAAGGGGTTAAGTGTGTCCTGGGCAGTGATTCTAACAGTGCACTGTTCCTTGCTTCCAACCCCTACCCACCTCCGAGCACTGTTCCTTGATTCCACCCCTACCCACCTCCGAGCACTGTTCCTTGGTTCCACCCCCTACCCACCTCCGAGCACTGTTCCTTGGTTCCACCCAATGCCCACCTCTGAACACTGTTCCTTGGTTCTGCACCCTCCCCACCTCTGAGCACTGTTCCTTGGTTCCACCCCCTACCCACCTCCGAACACTGTTCCTTGATTCCACCCCCTACCCACCTCTGAGCATTGTTCCTTGGTTCCACGCCCTGCCCACCTCCGAGCACTGTTCCTTGGTTCCACCCCCTGCCCACCTCTGAGCACTGTTCCTTGGTTCCACCCCCTGCCCACCTCTGAGCACTGTTCCTTGGTTCCACCCCCTACCCACCTCTGAGCACTGTTCCTTGATTCCACCCCCTACCCACCTCCGAGCACTGTTCCTTGGTTCCACCCCCTACCCACCTCTGAGCATTGTTCCTTGGTTCCACCCCCTGCCCACCTCCGAGCACTGTTCCTTGGTTCCACCCCCTACCCAACTCCCATTGCCACCCCTTTTAGAGAAAACAGAACCAAGTATCATTTTGTGGTGCCAAGTATTTTGTATGGATTTCATTAATAATAACAAGAAAGGCAGTAAAATAGATCTAGCAGCAATAGACATCACACTGACAATAGATCCACCCCAGCAATAATGGATCACCAATAGCCAGCTTCAATAGACCCTTCAGCAGCCAGCAACATTAGACCCCTCTCTCAACAGTAGATCCTTCCCAGCAACGATTGACCCCCCTGCAACAAAAGAACCCCCCCCCAGAACAATAGATCCCCCACAAGCAACAATATATCCTCCCCAGCAACAATAGATTTCTTCAGCAGCCAGCAACAAAGACCCTCCCCCACCTCAACAGTACATCCCTCCCAGCAACGACTGACCTCCCAGCGACAATAGACCTCTCACGAACAAAAGAAAGAACTCCCTAGCAACAATAGACTCCCTTCCTTCGCAAAAATAGATCCCCTCCAGCAACAATAGATTTCCCAGCAGCCAGCAGCAATAGACCCACAGCACCCCTTACCTTTACATACATTCAGTTCTGAAGGTGCCGGAACTCCGTTCCCCCACATTCCCGCTGAAAAAAAGCCCTGGTTATCACTAGGGATGTCCCGATACCGATACTAGTATCGGTATCGGGATCGATACCAAGCATTTCCAGAGTACTTGTACTCGGGGGAAATGCTCCGATGCTTCACCCGATACTTGTACAGTCAGGTATCGGGTGGTGGGGGGAGTTACAAGTCTTCTCTGTGTTGTCTTCCCCCCCCCTGATGTCTTCTCCCCTGTGCCGTCTTGTTCCCCCCGTGATGTCTTCTCCCCGTCAATGCCGCTCCCCCTCCGTGCCGCTCTCCCCCCGTGATGTGTTCTCCCCCCTCCATGATGTCTTCTCCCCATCCATGCCGCTCCCCCTACGTGCCGCTCTCCCCCCGTATTGTGTTCTCCCCCTCCGTGCCATCTTCTCCCCATCCATGCCGCTCCCCCTCCATGCCCCTCTCCCCCCGTGATGTGTTCTCCCCCTCCGTGCCACCTTCTCCCCAACCAATGCCGCTCCCCCTCCTTGCCACTCTCCCCCCCGTGATGTGTTCTCCCCCTCCGTGCCGTCTTCTCCCCATCCATGCCGCTCCCCCTCCGTGTCGCTCTCCCCCCGTGATGTGTTCTCCCCCTCCGTGCCGTCTTCTCCTTATCCATGCCGCTACCCCCTCCGTGCCGCTCTCTCTCAGTGATGTGTTCTCCAACTCCATGCCGTCTTCTTCCCATCCATGCCGCTACCCCTCTTTGCCGCTCTCCCCCCGTGATGCGTTCTCCCCCTCCGTGCCGTCTTCTCCCCATCCATGCCGCTACCCCTCCATGCCGCTCTCCCCCTGTGATGTGTTCTTCCCCTCCGTGCCATCTTCTCCCCATCCATGCCGCTCCCCCTCCGTGTCGCTCTCCCCCCGTGATGTGTTCTCCCCCTCCGTGCCGTCTTCTCCCCATCCATGCCGCTCCCCCTACGTGCCGCTCTCCCCCCGTGATGTGTTCTCCCCCTCCGTGCCGTCTTCTCCCCATCCATGCCGCTACCCCTCCGTGCCGCTCTCCCCCGTGATGCGTTCTCCCCCTCCGTTCCGCTCTCCCCCCGTAATGTGTTCTCCCCCTCCGTGCCGTCTTCTCCCTATCCATGCCGCTCCCCCTCCATGCCGCTCTCCCCCCGTGATGCGTTTTCCCCCCTCCGTGCCGTCTTCTCCTCATCCATGCCGCTCCCCCTCCGTGCCGCTCTCCCCCCGTGATGTGTTCTCCCCCTCTGTGCCGTCTTCTCCCCATCCATGCCGCTCCCCCTCCGTGCCGCTCTCCCCCCTCAATATGTCAGGATGGAGAGCGGAGGTAGGAGCCGCTGAATCCGGCTCCTACCTTTTCCGAATGGACAGAGTCAGTGATCACTTTCTCTGTCCATTCATATAACAGAGCATCATAACCTGTGTTTACGATGCTTCAGTTTATGAATGGAGAGGAGCTTCTCTCCATTCATTTCAGCTGAGGCTGCAGAGAAAGGGACTGGGGAATCTGTGTCCCTAGTCCCTTTCTCTGTCTTAAAGGGGAGATGTCAGAGGTCTGTTAAGACCCCTGATATCTCACCAAAGCCCCCCAACAGGGCTGATTAAAAAAAAGAAAAAAACATTTGCAATAAATAATTTAAAAAATAAAATGTAAATAATAATAATAATAATAATAATAATAATAATAATAATAATAATAATAAAAAACACACACTGACACACCTCTAAATAAAAAAAAATAGTAAAAAATAAAAATTGTAAAAAAAAAAAAATACTGTCACATGATATTAAAATACTGTCACATGATATTAAAAATTTCGGTATCGGCGAGTACTTGAAAAAAAGTATCGGTACTTGTACTTGGTCTAAAAAAAGTGGTATCGGGACAACCCTAGTTATCAGTTATCACTGGGGTAGATTCAGGTACAGCTGCGCGCTCCTTACGGAGGCGCAGTGTACCCTTTTTACCCTGCGCCTACGCAAATTATTTGCGCTACGCTTCATTCATGAAGCAGTAGCCACGTAATTTGCGTGGGCGCTCCTCAAAAATGCCCTGCGTAAGGGCGCCTAATGTAAATGATCCCGTAGGGGGCGGGAATCATTTAAATTAGGCGCGTTCCCGCGCCGAGCGTAGAGCGCATGCTCCGTCGGGAAACTTTCCCGACGTGCATTGCGGTAAATGACGTCGCAAGGACGTCATTTGCTTCAAAGTGAACGTGAATGGCGTCCAGCGCCATTCACGATTCACTTACGCGAACTACGTAAATTTCAAATTTCGCGACGCGGGAACGACGGGGATCCTTAGCATTGGCTGCCCCTGCTTTTAGCATGTGCAGCCTTACGCGAAACCCGACGTACGCAAACGACGTAAACTGCGTACGCAGGGCTCGCGTAACGTTGTGAATCGGCGTTAGTATGCAATTTGCATACAATACGCTGACCACAACGGGAACGCCACCTAGCGGCCTGCGTAAGAATGCAGCCTAAGATATGAGGGCATAAGAGCCTTATGCCGCGCATATCTTAGGCTGCAGTCGGCGTAACGAGCTCTCTGAATCAGGAGAAGTCGTTACGCCGGGGCAAGTAAGCAATTGCGCTGCGTAACTATGGTTACGCAGGCGCAATTGCTCTTTGAATCTGGGCCACTAATCCTAACTGCACCAATAAGGAAGCCATACAAGATAAACCACAGAAGACTGATACAATCCCAGTAGTATAGAGCCAATGGAGACATAGCGCCGCGTCGGTGAGTTTGGGTCACGCTCTTCCCCAAGAAATAACCTCATCCGTTTCTATCTGTTCTCTCCAGAATGGCCGCAATCTTTCTTCCTTCAGCGCTATGAGTTTTATCATGATCATATAATTCCAGTTTGGCTCGTCCTCAGAAATTCCAGCACTTGGCAATAAATCTTTCATCGCATTTTTTTTTTTTTTTTGGAAATCTGATATACTTGTGGTCTCTCCAGCTTTGTGTCTCCGATCCGCCTCACCTAAGAAAGCAGAGATAATCCTGAGATGGCAGAAAGGAAACTAAACACGCTCATTTTCTCATATTTCATTTTAGACTTAACAACACAGGAATGAGGATGACGATAAACAAAAAAAAAAAAAAACGTTCTATATTATAACCTGTTACTCCCTTGCAGGCCCAACTGCATTGTAATAATTCATCCGAAGCTCTTCGGGGGAGGGCTTTGTCAGACCTCTGTGAAGAAGAAAAAAGTGAACCCGTGAAATCGCATCGCAGAGGGTACAGAATGGCCAAACCTCTGAAGAGAAAAGGGGCTTCTAACCTTCCCGGGACACAAGGCTCCTGACAGAAGAAAGGTATGCCAAGGTCTACCTAGGCCCGAAGACAGGTGGACCCCACTCCTTAGGGACCACCCAAAGTAGGGTGCCCACATGTCCCGGATTGCCCGGGACTGTCCCGCAATTGACATGTCTGTCCCTGGTCCCGGGCACCTTCATTCCAGGACAATACAATGTCCCGGAATGTAGGGTGACCACGTGTCCCAGAAGGCCTGAAGACAGGTGGACCCACTCCTTAGGGACCACCCAAAGTAGGGTGCCCACATGTCCCGGATTGCCCGGGACATGTGGAAGGCATTAGAACCTAGAGCCTTGCCTTCAACCGGGGACAAGCCTGGTGCACCAGGCCAGAATCAACCCTGGAAGTCGAAAGGCCCTCCCACTGTTTCCACCCAATTACATCAGGAGGAATACTATGTAATGTATGTAATGTGTGCACATGACAGAGGGGACTGGGCCGGGGGGGGGGGGGCAATTTCCCACCACAGACATGACTAAAGGCTTCCTGGTGAAGAGGAGTAAAAAGTGTATCTTACGAGTATGCCTAATGAGGACGAGATCAGAACACAGGACGCCCCCCCAGCATGGACAATGTACGCTGTGTCTGAGCAGTGGCTGGCTCTGTGCCCCACCGGAGGCTCTCCTCCCCCAGGCAGTCCTGACCAAGCCACCCCGGCTGCCCCCTGCTGGCCACTTTGGGTCTGTGCAGCAGGCGCTGTCCAGCCCGACATGCCCGGTGAGCAGAAAATACCTGGGATGGAGCTTCAGCCTGGGATGCTGAGTGGAAGGAGGCAGGGAAGAGGGAGAGCAGGAGGGGGGCCAAGTCGCTGCACCATGGGCCTCTGAGTTGGACTTGCCCCCTGGGTCAAAAGCTGCCAGTCAGCCCCTGGCATACGAGGACCTTTATTCTTTTGGGATGGCTAATGCTGATACTTTGGATGTTGTTTTGGATTCGTTAAAGTCGGTTTAGCATTACTGTAGTGTAGTAACTTCCACAATATAGGCCAATGTTCACCCTATTGGGTTCAGTATGTTTAAACGTCTTCAATTGGCTGCCTACTGAATGATTTGTGCATTGTGTTTAACTTGTCTCATTACAAAATACTTACTCTATCCAACACTCAGCAGTCTGCGGCCTATTTCCTTATACTGCTGTACTAATGCTCAAGTTACACAGGTGTGAACAGCTTACAACACATAACCAGGTGTGTCGGTGGGGGCCGAGCAGTTATAAGAGTCGTGGCAGAACAGAGGACCCATCTTATAGGGTTGCCACCTCATCCCTTTAAGATCGAACACATATTAATTACACGGGTTCTGAGGCTGATTAAGGTGGTAATTAAACACTTGGTGTCTTATCTGCATTAAATTAGCCTCAGAACCTCTAATTCATATGTGTTTGGGTTTAAAGGGATGAGGGGGCAACCCTACCATCTTATCCAGCGGCTCTTGCGGGGGGGGGGAGGCGCTACAGGTGGAACCCCTCTATCGGGTTAGCAGCGCCTTTTTAACTTGCTGGTATTGTAAAATATCTTCTGGAGCGAGAGCCCGAAAGGCTTCATTGGCTTTGCCCGACAATTTCCCCGACAAAATAGTGACCCATTGGTCTGGTGGTACCTGGTGTAGTGAGCACTGCCTCTCAAAGTCCGCCAAATATCCATCGATTTCCTCCTCACTTTCTACAAAAGCTTTAAATGCAGTGAACGGTATTTTCTTTCCTGTAGCCTTGGGTGGGTGGGGGGGTAGGAACTGCATGTGTAATGGGCTGTCTCGCTCTTACCAGTTCCAGTTCTTGTCCACTCTTAGTTTGTATCTCTTCCCTTGCTTCCCGGAACAGCTGGTTTATTAGTTCCACGGACGTTTCTGGATACAAGGATAATCTACGCTGTACAATCCCAGTAATTACATCTTCCTCGCTGACCGGTACAAGGGGCTCAGTTCCTTCCATGGATCCATCCATTTCGTCCAGCTCCAGAAGGTCAGCTATCAGCTCCCTCCGTGGTCTGTTGCTGGCGCTCCTACCACGAATCTCCAATAGATCTTTCAGTGTGGGTCTTTTCAGCCTGGCGTACTGCGACTCCATTCAGCACTTGCTCTTTGGATAAAAGGACCATCCCGCTGCTGCCAACCAATGTAACGGCTACCCGGGCTAGTGAGAGGGTATCAGCCGTTGGAGACGTCCTTTTCCCTGGCAAAGTGCGATATGCAAGTAAAACCGGTATCATTCCATCCCCAAGATCCAGAGAGAGAGAGGGTCCCCCATCAGGAACGAGACGAGGCTGCGTGTTGAAGGGTCAACCAAGACTGCTTTAATGGGACATTTCCCTTAGCTTATATGTGCTTACAACTGTGACAGGAACAATGACACTCTCCGCCCCCCCTTCACACAGATACTTTGAAATAATGACATCTCCTTGAATCAATCAGTCTCTAGACATTCCGGCACCGAGATCCACTTAAAGCGGAGTTCCACCCTATTTTACAACTTCTTTGCATTCGTTTTTACACTGCCCCTTTAAATACATTTGGGATGTTTTATTTTTGTCTTTTAAAAACTCACGTTTTTATCTGTGAGTCTCTTATTCCCCCGCCGCGGCGGAATGGCCCCCCCCGCCGCATCCAGCGCTGCTATGCCTCCTGGGATATGTGTCTCTTCAATCCCAGGAGGCTGGGCTGAACATCGCAGCCGTGGATGAACATCTCGGGGGGCGGGAGGGAGGGAGGGCAGTGCCGCCCATAGAGGTGGTGTCCTTCCTCTTCTCCCTCTCCAACTCCTCCCCCGTCCTAGCTCCTCCACTCGTCCTAGCTCCGCCCCCGTCCTAGCTCCGCCCCCGTCCTAGCTCCTCCACCCGTCCGTCACCGCCGCCCCCGTCCTCCTCCCTCCACCACCCGCCCACCTGCCATCTGTCTCCGATGCACGGAGATACAGATCATCAGGCAGAGAGAGCGAGTCTCTGTCTGATAGATCTGTATGTGAGAGCACCGAGCATAGTACAGCCCCGCCTCCCTGTACATTGCAACATCGCTCTGCACTGTGTGTTACAATTCTGGTGCAGGGAGGCGGGGCTGTACTATGATCACTGTACTCACATACAGATCTACACAGACCGAGACGTGCTCTGTATGCCTGATCATCTGTACCTCCCCCACTCTGCACATAATGTCACCGCACTGTCACCGCACTGTCACCGCACCGTCACCGCACTGTCACCGCACCGTCACCGCACTGTCACCGCACCGTCACCGCACCGTCACCGCACTGTCACCGCACTGTCACCGCACCGTCACCGCACTGTCACCGCACCGTCACCGCACTGTCACCGCACTAACATCACCGCACTGTCACCGCACCGTCACCGCACCGTCACCGCACTGTCACCGCACTAACATCACCGCACTGTCACCGCACCGCACCGTCACCGCACTGTCACCGCACTAACATCACCGCACTGTCACCGCACTGTCACCGCACCGTCACCGCACCGTCACCGCACTAACATCACCGCACTGTCACCGCACCGCACCGTCACCGCACCGTCACCGCACTGTCACCGCACTAACATCACCGCACTGTCACCGCACTGTCACCGCACCGTCACCGCACCGTCACCGCACTGTCACCGCACTGTCACCGCACCGTCACCGCACTGTCACCGCACTATCACCGCACCGTCACCGCACCGTCACCGCACTGTCACCGCACTGTCACCGCACCGTCACCGCACTGTCACCGCACTAACATCACCGCACCGTCACCGCACTGTCACCGCACTAACATCACCGCACTGTCACCGCACCGTCACCGCACCGTCACCGCACTGTCACCGCACTAACATCACCGCACTGTCACCGCACCGCACCGTCACCGCACTGTCACCGCACTAACATCACCGCACTGTCACCGCACTGTCACCGCACCGTCACCGCACCGTCACCGCACTAACATCACCGCACTGTCACCGCACCGCACCGTCACCGCACCGTCACCGCACTGTCACCGCACTAACATCACCGCACCGTCACCGCACCGTCACCGCACTGTCACCGCACCGTCACCGCACCGTCACCGCACTGTCACCGCACTAACATCACCGCACCGTCACCGCACTGTCACCGCACTAACATCACCGCACTGTCACCGCACCGTCACCGCACCGTCACCGCACTGTCACCGCACTAACATCACCGCACCGTCACCGCACTGTCACCGCACTAACATCACCGCACTGTCACCGCACCGTCACCGCACTGTCACCGCACTAACATCACCGCACTGTCACCGCACCGCACCGTCACCGCACCGTCACCGCACTGTCACCGCACTAACATCACCGCACTGTCACCGCACTGTCACCGCACTGTCACCGCACCGTCACCGCACTAACATCACCGCACTGTCACCGCACCGTCACCGCACTGTCACCGCACTAACATCACCGCACTGTCACCGCACTGTCACCGCACCGTCACCGCACTGTCACCGCACTGTCACCGCACCGTCACCGCACCGTCACCGCACCGTCACCGCACTAACATCACCGCACTGTCACTGCACCGTCACCGTCACCGTCACCGCACCGTCACCGCACCGTCACCGCACTGTCACCGCACTGTCACCGCACCGTCACCGCACCGTCACCGCACCGTCACCGCACTGTCACCGCACTAACATCACCGCACTGTCACCGCACTGTCACCGCACCGTCACCGCACCGTCACCGCACTAACATCACCGCACTGTCACCGCACCGCACCGTCACCGCACCGTCACCGCACTGTCACCGCACTAACATCACCGCACCGTCACCGCACCGTCACCGCACTGTCACCGCACCGTCACCGCACCGTCACCGCACTGTCACCGCACTAACATCACCGCACCGTCACCGCACTGTCACCGCACTAACATCACCGCACTGTCACCGCACCGTCACCGCACCGTCACCGCACTGTCACCGCACTAACATCACCGCACCGTCACCGCACTGTCACCGCACTAACATCACCGCACTGTCACCGCACCGTCACCGCACTGTCACCGCACTAACATCACCGCACTGTCACCGCACCGCACCGTCACCGCACCGTCACCGCACTGTCACCGCACTAACATCACCGCACTGTCACCGCACTGTCACCGCACTGTCACCGCACCGTCACCGCACTAACATCACCGCACTGTCACCGCACCGTCACCGCACTGTCACCGCACTAACATCACCGCACTGTCACCGCACTGTCACCGCACCGTCACCGCACTGTCACCGCACTGTCACCGCACCGTCACCGCACCGTCACCGCACCGTCACCGCACTAACATCACCGCACTGTCACTGCACCGTCACCGTCACCGTCACCGCACCGTCACCGCACCGTCACCGCACCGTCACCGCACTGTCACCGCACCGTCACCGCACCGTCACCGCACCGTCACCGCACTGTCACCGCACTAACATCACCGCACTGTCACCGCACTGTCACCGCACCGTCACCGCACTGTCACCGCACTGTCACCGCACCGTCACCGCACTGTCACCGCACTAACATCACCGCACTGTCACCGCACTGTCACCGCACCGTCACCGCACTGTCACCGCACTGTCACCGCACCGTCACCGCACCGTCACCGCACCGTCACCGCACCGTCACCGCACTAACATCACCGCACTGTCACTGCACCGTCACCGTCACCGTCACCGCACCGTCACCGCACCGTCACCGCACTGTCACCGCACTGTCACCGCACCGTCACCGCACCGTCACCGCACCGTCACCGCACTGTCACCGCACTGTCACCGCACTAACATCACCGCACTGTCACTGCACCGTCACCGCACCGTCACCGCACCGTCACCGCACTGTCACCGCACTAACATCACCGCACCGTCACCGCACTGTCACCGCACTGTCACCGCACTGTCACCGCACTAACATCACCGCACTGTCACCGCACTAACATCACAGCACTAACATCACAGCACTAACATCACAGCACTAACATCACAGCACTAACATCACCGCACTAACATCACCGCACTAACATCACAGCACTAATGTCACCGCACTAACATCACAGCACTAATGTCACCGCACTAACATCACCACCGCACTAACATCACCGCACTAATGTCACCGCACTAATGTCACCGCACTAACATCACAGCACTAACATCACCGCACTAACATCACCGCACTAACATCACCGCACTAACATCACCGCACTAACATCGCAGCACTAACATCACAGCACTAACGTCACAGCACTAATGTCACCGCACTAACATCACAGCACTAACATCACAGCACTAACGTCACCGCACTAATGTCACCACCGCACTAACATCACCGCACTAACATCACCGCACTAACATCACCGCACTAACATCACAGCACTAACATCACAGCACTAACATCACAGCACTAACATCACCGCACTAACATCACAGCACTAACATCACAGCACTAACATCACAGCACTAACATCACCGCACTAACATCACAGCACTAACATCGCAGCACTAACATCACCGCACTAACATCACTGCACTAACATCACCGCACTAACATCACCGCACTAACATCGCAGCACTAACATCGCAGCACTAACATCGCAGCACTAACATCACCGCACTAACATCGCAGCACTAACATCACCGCACTAACATCACCGCACTAACAAAATGAATTTATTGACAGTGCACATGTCTGGTATATGTATACACACCACATATATAACAAGAGATATATATCATCTTGTTATGTAGATATATCTGCACAGGAACAAATTATTTATTATATTTACTGGTTCCTGGAAGGAGGGGGGGGGAGAGGAGGGGGGGAGAGGAGGGGAGGAGAGGTTTGCTTTGCATAGATATGGGGCGGTAACTTCCTCTGACACTCCCGTTGCTATTGAAAACTGATCTGAAACCATTACACTGCTTGTACAACACTGAGCATGTGCGAGGCTGAAATCCAGGAAGTCATACAGTCTGGCTTCATGATGCCCACACTTAAGATGGCCCCAGTCAATTTCTATTTTATAAAGTGTCTAAATGCTGTAACAACCTAACAAAACGGACCTTAGTTTACAGACTAACTGTACTAGAATACATTCAGCTTGTGTATTACAGGGGTATTTATATTTAAAAAGTTTTTTTTTTTCAATTTGTGGCCGGAACTCCGCTTTAACATGACCTGGCTGGGCACATTCCTTTCTCAATAGAATTCAATTAACCTTTAGAACAATACACACTCACAGATCATCACGTTAGCATACACCTGGCAGGAGGCTGTTAACTGGTAATACACAACAGAGCGTCAATTAGCATTTAGCAGTGAAAAAGTCACTCTACAATTAACCCTTTGAGCTCAGTAACAAGTCATGCAGTCCTCTGTAGGCAGAATAGTTCAGAGGTCCGTTACACCCTCATTCCTGAATATGTGAACGATAGGGTGACCAAGTGTCCCAGATTGCCCGGGACAGTCCAACATTTTGCAGGTCTGTCCCGGGCACCTTAACCACTTAAGGACCGCCTCCTGAGAAATCATAAATCCCGGAGAGGCACTATCCCCGCCCCCTGCTTGTGATTGGAGAAATCATAAATCAGTTTGGAAATGTGAAAAATTAAACAAGGAAGCACTCACATTGCCACATCCGTAGATTAGAGAGGATTTATGATTACTCCAATCACAAGCAGGGGGCGGGGATTGTGCCTCTCCGGAATTTATGATTTCTGCAATCGCATGTAGGGGGCAGGGATTGTGCCTCTCCGGGATTTATGATTTCTCCAATCACAAGCAGGGGGCGGGGATAGTGCCTCTCTGGGATTTATGATTTCTCCAATCACAAGCAGGGGGCGGGGATAGTGCCTCTCTGGGATTTATGATTTCTCCAATCACAAGCAGGGGGCGGGGATAGTGCCTCTCCGGGATTTATGATTTCTCCAATCACAAGTAGGGGGCGGGGATAGTGCCTCTCCGGGATTTATGATTTCTCCAATCACAAGCAGGGGGCGGGGATAGTGCCACTCCAGACTTTCCCGGCCTGGACAAGTGCTGTCAGTAAATAAAGCGGCGACGTGGTGGCCTTTTTTTTTCCTCCATTGCTTCTATGCCTCTAAAGTCCGACCAATGGCTACTCTTTGAGTTCCCCTTTTTTTTGTTTGCAGTTTGGAAATGTGGTCACCCAAGTGAAGGTCGCCCTTATAATGGAAGACTTGACCTGACGCCCGTAGGTGGGACTGGATGGTTTTGCGACTTCTCCCAACCTCATCTACTACGTTACTATGTAATAATTCATCAGTGCGAGAGAAACTCCAATTTCTACCAATCTAAAGGAGAAGGAAGATTCGCAGTCCAAGAACCGCGGTTATGGGACGCTCTACCTACAGACATTCGGATGCAGCGGCGGTCCGTCCATAGAGGGCGCTGGAGCACCGCCCCCTCTGGCTCCGCACCGCCACTGAAAATAACATAGATTCATGCATTGCTGCCGCTGGTCTATTAGGTGGCCGGACATTGAGCGCCGACCACCTGAATGACGGCAGCTGGTTGGCTGTTCCGAGTACAGCCCTCGTCTCCCGGATGTCTTATCCTCGGAACGTATGGGGGGTGCGTTCCTTGGATAAGACTGATGGCCGTCTCAGCCAATCAGGTTCACAGATTCTGGTTATCGGTAACCTGATTGGCTGAAGCGTCACTAAGGCGGGAGAAGACATCGAGGGACGTGGAAGGATTAAGGTAAGTGCATTTTACAGGGCACAGTGGCGACAATGGGCACAGAGGCGACAAAGGGCACAGTGGCATCAATGGGCACAGTGGCATCAATGGGCACAGTGGCATCAATGGGCACAGAGGCAACAATTAAAGGGCACAGTGTCATGCACAGTGGCAACAATGGGCACAGTGGCGACAATTAAAGGGCACAATGGTGACAATTGGCAAAGTGGCGACAATTGAGGGGCATAGTGGTGATAATTGGCACAGTGGCGACAATTGAGGGGCACAGTGGCTGCATTTGATGGCATGGCACAGTGGTGACAATTGATGGCACAGTGGCTGTGTTTGATGGCATGGCACAGTGACTGCGTTTGATGGCATGGCACCGCGACTGCGTTTGATGGCATGGCACAGCGACTGCGTTTGATGGCATGGCACAGTGACTGCGTTTGATGGCATGGCACAGTGACTGCATTTGATGGCATGGCACAGTGGTGACAATTGATGGCACAGTGGCTGTGTTTGACGGCATGGCACAGCGACTGCGTTTGATGGCATGGCACAGTGGCTGCGTTTGATGGCATGGCACAGTGACTGCGTTTGATGGCATGGCACAGTGGTGACAATTGATGGCACAGTGGTGATAATTGATGGCACAGTGGCTGTGTTTGATGGCATGGCACAGTGGTGATAATTGATGGCACAGTGGCTGCATTTGATGGGCATTAGTGAGGCTGCAATTGTTTCTTTTTTCTTTTTTTACGTTTGCGCCCCCCCCAAAAATTTTGAGCACCAGCCGCCACTGTTCGGATGGAAGAAAACCATCGGGCCTTCAGAAAAAAAAAACACAAGGCCCATCTATTCTGAAGCGTGGTTGGACAACGACATTGGATACAAAGCGCCTTGGGGCGATTTAGTTGGCATTTGTAGCGCTATACAAGTCTGTCGTTCACTAACGACGATGGAAAGTAACCGGAGTGACAAAAAAAATCTGAGATTTATTACGAAGTTGGTGGATAATTCCGCCCACCGGCGTCAACCCAAAATCCGATATTCAGGTATTTGACGGGCTTAACGTTTTTTTTTTTCGGAGAAGGAAATCTCCACCTTTGGGCACATTCCTCCTCCATTGGCAACCAATTCCATGGAGTCGATCTCACGGGGGGGGCACATAGGTGCGTGGCACCGAGCCGGGCGTGTAATCTGCGAGATATTGCGATTCATCCGTCGTCGCCTCGTAATCTTGCTTCTTCTCCGTGCGGCGGGAGCTGTGAGGTTTACAAGGCAGAATGGGCGAGTGCGGGGGATGAGCTTAACCTCGGGAATTACAAAACAGAAAAAAAAAAGACGCTCAGACGACCCCGGCACCGCCGAATGGAGCCCATTAACCGACACCATTGTCATACGCTTTCCTTCTTTTTTTATGGCCGGTGTGAGGAGTGGAGGACTTGGCAGCCGAGCGGAGAGGTTGAAGCTTTTGTGTAACAAGCTATTAAAAGTGTTGAGTGCCGAGGTAGTCTGTCAGGATTTAAAAGTCTGAGCAACCTCATGTCACCCCGAGGAGGGAGCTGGCAGAGCGCCCACTTTGTGCATTAACAAGAACGAGGGGCCTGTGTTCCATTGACTTCCATTGTAGTATATCAAGATCGGCTGAGCCGACCCCTACGCACTCAGCACTGAGACACTCACCAAGTCTACCGGATTTCTACAAACAAATGATCCCAGTCCCCCCCTCCAACAACTGATCCCCCCTCCAACAACTGATCCCCCTCCAACAACTGACCCCCCTCCAAAAACTGATCCCCCCTCCAACAACTGATCCCCCCTCCAAAATCTGATCCCCCTCCAACAACTGATCCCCCCTCCAACAACTGATCCCCCCTCCAACAACTGATCCCCCTCCAACAACTGATCTCCCCTCCAACAACTGACCCCCCTCCAAAAACTGATCCCCCTCCAACAACTGATCCCCCTCCAACAACTGATCCCCCCTCCAACAACTGATCCCCTCCAACAACTGATCCCCCCTCCAACAACTGATCCCCCCAACAAATGATCCCCCTCCAACAACTGATCCCCCCTCCAACAACTGATCCCCCCTCCAACAACTGATCCCCCCAACAAATGATCCCCCTCCAACAACTGATCCCCCCTCCAACAACTGATCCCCCCTCCAACAACTGATCCCCCCTCCAACAACTGATCCCCCTCCAACAACTGATCCCCTCCAACAAGTGATCCCCCCTCCAACAACTGATCCCCCTCCAACAACTGATCCCCTCCAACAAGTGATCCCCCCTCCAACAACTGATCCCCCTCCAACAACTGATCCCCCTCCAACAACTGATCCCCTCTCCAACAACTGATCCCCCCTCCAACAACTGATCCCCCCTCCAACAACTGACCCCCCCTCCAACAACTGATCCCCTCTCCAACAACTGACCCCCCCTCCAACAACTGGTCCCCCCTCCAACATCTGATCCCCCCTCCAACAACTGATCCCCCCTCCAACAACTGATCCCCCTCCAACAACTGATCCCCCCTCCAACAAGTGATCCCCCCTCCAACAACTGACCCCCCCTCCAACAACTGGTCCCCCCTCCAACATCTGATCCCCCCTCCAACAACTGATCCCCCCTCCAACAACTGATCCCCCCTCCAACAACTGACCCCCCCTCCAACAACTGATCCCCTCTCCAACAACTGATCCCCCTCCAACAACTGATCCCCCTCCAACAACTGATCCCCCCTCCAACAACTGATCCCCCTCCAACAAATGATCCCCCTCCAACAACTGATCCCCCCTCCAACAACTGATCCCCCCTCCAACAACTGATCCCCCTCCAACAACTGATCCCCCCTCCAACAACTGATCCCCCCTCCAACAACTGATCCCCCCTCCAACAACTGATCCCCCCTCCAACAACTGATCCCCCCTCCAACAAAAAATCCCCCTCCAACAACTGATCCCCCTCCAACAACTGATCCCCCCTCCAACAACTGATCCCCCAAAAAAACTGATCCCCCCTCCAACAACTGACCCCCTCCAACAAATGATCCCCCCTCCAACAACTGATCCCCCCTCCAACAACTGATCCCCCTCCAACAACTGATCCCCTCCAACAACTGATCCCCCCTCCAACAACTGATCCCCCCTCCAACAACTGATCCCCCTCCAACAACTGATCCCCCCTCCAACAACTGATCCCCTCCAACAACTGATCCCCCCATCCAACAACTGATCCCCCTCCAACAACTGATCCCCTCTCCTACAACTGACCCCCCAAAAAAACTGATCCCCCCTCCAACAACTGATCCCCCCATCCAACAACTGATCCCCCCTCCAACAACTGATCCCCCCTCCAACAACTGATCCCCCCTCCAACAACTGATCCCCCCAACAAATGATCCCCCCTCCAACAACTGATCCCCCCTCCAACAACTGATCCCCCCCTCCAACTGATCACCCCTCCAACAACTGATCCCCCTCCACCAAATTATCCTCCCTCCAAAAACTGATCCCCCCTCCAACAAATGATCCCCCCTCAAACAACTGATCCCCCCTCCAACTGATCCCCCCTCCAACAACTGATCCCCCCTACAACAACTGATCCCCCCTACAACAACTGATCCCCCTCCAACAACTGATCCCCCCTCCAACAACTGATCGCCCCCCCTCCAACAACTGATCCCCCCTCCAACAACTGATCCCCCCCCTCCAACAACTGATCCCCCCCCTCCAACAAATGATCCCCCCTCAAACAACTGATCCCCCCTCCAACTGATCCCCCCTCCAACAACTGATCCCCCTCCAACAACTGATCCCCCTCCAACAACTGATCCCCCCTCCAACAACTGATCCCCCCCCCTCCAACAACTGATCCCCCCTCCAACAACTGATCCCCCCCCTCCAACAACTGATCCCCCCCTCCAACAAATGATCCCCCCTCAAACAACTGATCCCCCCTCCAACTGATCCCCCCTCCAACAACTGATCCCCCCTACAACAACTGATCCCCCTCCAACAACTGATCCCCCCTCCAACAACTGATCCCCCCCCCTCCAACAACTGATCCCCCCCCTCCAACAAATGATCCCCCCTCAAACAACTGATCCCCCCTCCAACTGATCCCCCCTCCAACAACTGATCCCCCCTACAACAACTGATCCCCCTCCAACAACTGATCCCCCCTCCAACAACTGATCCCCCCCCCTCCAACAACTGATCCCCCCTCCAACAACTGATCCCCCCCCTCCAACAACTGATCCCCCCCTCCAACAAATGATCCCCCCTCAAACAACTGATCCCCCCTCCAACTGATCCCCCCTCCAACAACTGATCCCCCCTACAACAACTGATCCCCCTCCAACAACTGATCCCCCCTCCAACAACTGATCCCCCCCCTCCAACAACTGATCCCCCCTCCAACTGATCCCCCCTCCAACAACTGATCCCCCCTCCAACAACTGATCCCCCCTTCCAACAACTGATCCAACTCCAACAACTGACCCCCTCCAACAACTGATCCCCCCTCCAACAACTGATCCCCTCCAACAACTGATCCCCCCTCCAACAACTGATCCCCCTCCAACAACTGACCCCCCCTCCAACAACTGATCCCCTCCAACAACTGATCCCCCCTCCAACAACTGATCCCCCCTCCAACAACTGATCCCCCCTCCAACAACTGATCCCCCTCCAACAACTGACCCCCTCCAACAACTGATCCCCCCTCCAACAACTGATCCCCTCCAACAACTGATTCTCCCTCCAACAACTGATCCCCCCTCCAACAACTGATCCCCCCCCTCCAACAACTAATTCCCCTCCAACAACTGATCCCCCCTCCACCAACTAATCCCCCTCCAACAACTAATTCCCCCTCCACCAACTGATCCCCTCCAACAACTGATCCCCCTCCAACAAATGATCCTCCCTCCAACAACTGATCCCCCTCCAACAACTGATCCACCCTCCAACAACTGATCCCCCCTCCAACAACTGATCCACCCTCCAACAACTGATCCCCCCTCCAACAACTGATCCCCCCTCCAACAACTGATCCCCCCTCCAACAACTGATTCCCCCTCCAACAACTGATCCCCCCCCAACAACTGATCCCCCCTCCAACAACTGATCCCCTCTCCAACAACTGATCCCCCTCCAACAACTGATCCCCACTCCAACAACTGATCCCCACTCCAACAACTGATCCCCCTTCCAACAACTGATCCCCCCTCCAACAACTGATTCCCCCTCCAACAACTGATCCCCCCCCAACAACTGATCCCCCCTCCAACAACTGATCCCCTCTCCAACAACTCATCCCCCCTCCAACAACTGATCCCCCTCCACCAAATTATCCCCCTCCAACAACTGATCCCCCCTCCAACAACTGATCCCCCCTCCAACAACTGATCCCCCTCCAACAACTGATCCCCTCCAACAACTGATCCCCCTCCAACAACTGATCCCCCCTCCAACAACTGATCCCCCCTCCAACAACTGATCCCCCCTCCAACAACTGATCCCCCCTCCAACAACTGATCCCCCCTCCAACAACTGATCCCCCCTCCAACAACTGATCCCCTCTCCAACAACTCATCCCCCCTCCAACAACTGATCCCCCTCCAACAACTGATCCCCCTCCACCAAATGATCCTCCCTCCAACAACTGATCCCCCCTCCAACAACTGATCCCCCCTCCAACAACTGATCCCCCCACCAACAACTGATCCCCCCTCCAACAAATGATTCCCTTCTAACAAATGATCCCCCTTGACCAACTGATCCCACTCCAACAAATGATTCTCCTGCAACAAATGATTCTCCTCCCAACAAATGATCCCCCCTCCAACAACGGATCCCCCTTCAACATCTGATCCCATCCAACAACTGATCCTCCTCAAACAAATGATCCTCCCTCCAACAAATGATCCCCCCTCCAACAACTGATCCCCCCTCCAACAACTGATCCCCCCTCCAACAACTGATCCCCCTCTAACAACCGATCCCCTCCAACAACCGATCCCCCCTCCAACAACCGATCCTCCCTCCAACAAATGATCCTCCCTCCAACAACTGATCCCCCTCCAACAACTGATCCACCCTCCAACAACTGATCCCCCCTCCAACAACTGATCCACCCTCCAACAACTGATCCCCCCTCCAACAACTGATCCCCCTCCAACAACTGATCCCCCCTCCAACAACTGATTCCCCCTCCAACAACTGATCCCCCCCCAACAACTGATCCCCCTCCAACAACTGATCCCCTCTCCAACAACTCATCCCCCCTCCAACAACTGATTCCCCCTCCAACAACTGATTCCCCCTCCAACAACTGATCCCCCCCCCAACAACTGATCCCCCCTCCAACAACTGATCCCCCTCCAACAACTGATTCCCCCTCCAACAACTGATCCCCCCCCAACAACTCATCCCCCCTCCAACAACTGATCCCCCTCCACCAAATTATCCCCCTCCAACAACTGATCCCCCCTCCAACAACTGATCCTCCTCCAACAAATGATCCCCCCTCCAACAAATGATTCCAATCCAACAAATGACTCCCTCCAACAAATGATTCCAATCCAACAAATGATTCCAATCCAACAAATGATCCCAATCCAACAACTGATCCCAATCCAACAAATTATCCCCCCAACAAATGATCCCCCTCCAACAAATGATCCCCCTCCAACAAATGGTCCCACTCCAATAAATGATCCCAATCCAACAAATGATCCCCCAACAAATGATCCCACTCCAACAAATGATCCCCCTCTAACAAATGATCCCCCTTCACCAACTGATCCCACTCCAACAAATGATTCTCCTCCAACAAATGATCCCCCTCCAACAAATGATCCCCCCTCCAACAAATGATCCCCCTCCAACAAATGATCCAAATCCAACAAATGATCCCCCCTCCAACAACTGATCCCCCTTCAACAACTGATCCCCCTCCAACAAATGATCCCCCTCCACCAAATGATCTCACTCCAACAAATGATCCTCCCTCCAACAAATGATCCCCCTCCAACAACTGATCCCCCTCCAACAACTGATCCCCCCTCAACAACTGATCCCCATTCAAAAAATGATCCCTCCAACAAATGATCCCACTCCAACAAATGATCCTCCTCCAACAAATGATCCCCCTCCAGCAAATGATTCCCCTCCAACAAATGACCCCCCCTCCAACAACTGATCCTCCTCCAACAAATGATCCTCCTCCAACAAATGATCCCCCCTCCAACAAATGATCCCCCTCCAACAAATGATCCCCCTCCAGCAAATGATTCCCCTCCATCAAATGATCCCCCTCCAACAAATGATCCCCCTCCAACAAATGATCCCCCTCCAACAAATGATCCCCCTCCAGCAAATGATTCCCCTCCAACAAATGATCCCCCTCCAACAAATGACCCCCCGTCTAACAAATGATCCCCCCTCCAACAAATGATCCCCCTCCAACAAATTAT
Organism: Rana temporaria; assembly: GCF_905171775.1. NCBI lineage: Eukaryota > Metazoa > Chordata > Amphibia > Anura > Ranidae > Rana > Rana temporaria. The sequence goes on from NC_053491.1 coordinate 4,420,248, forward strand.
CCCCCCTCCAACAACTGATCCCCCTCCAACAAATGATCCCCCTCCAACAAATTATCCCCCCTCCAACAAATGATCCCCCTCCAACAAATTATCCCCCTCCAACAAATGATCCCCCTCCAACAACTGATCCCCCCTACAACAAATGATCCTCCTCCAACAAATGATCCACCTCCAACAAATGATCCCCCTCCAACAAATGATCCTCCCTCCAACAAATGATCCCCCCTCCAACAAATGATCCCCCTCCAACAAATGATCCCCCTCCAACAACTGATCCCCCCTACAACAAATGATCCTCCTCCAACAAATGATCCACCTCCAACAAATGATCCCCCTCCAACAAATGATCCCCCCTACAACAACTGATCCCTCTCCAACAACTGACCACCCCTCCAACAACTGATCCTCCCTCCAACAAATGATCCTCCTCCAACAAATGATCCACCTCCAACAAATTATCCCCCCTCCAACAAATGATCCCCCTCCAACAAATGATCCCCCTCCAACAACTGATCCCCCCTACAACAAATGATCCTCCTCCAACAAATGATCCACCTCCAACAAATGATCCCCCTCCAACAAATGATCCCCCCTACAACAACTGATCCCTCTCCAACAACTGACCCCCCCTCCAACAACTGATCCTCCCTCCAACAAATGATCCTCCTCCAACAAATGATCCACCTCCAACAAATGATCCCCCTCCAACAAATGATCCCCCTTCAACAAATGATCCCTCTCCAACAAATGATCCACCTCCAACAAATGATCCCCCTCCAACAAATGATCCCCCTCCAACAAATGATCCTCCTCCAACAAATGATCCCCCTTCAACAAATGATCCCTCTCCAACAAATGATCCCCCCTCCAACAAATGATCCCCCCTCCAACAAATGATCCCCCTCCAACAAATGATCCTCCTCCAACAAATGATCCGCCTCCAACAAATGATCCCCCTCCAACAAATTATCCCCCCTCCAACAAATGATCCCCCCTCCAACAACTGATCCGCCTCCAACAAATGATCCCCCTCCAACAAATGATCCGCCTCCAACAAATGATCCCCCTCCAACGAATGATCCCCCCTCCAACGAATGATCCCCCCTCCAACAAATGATCCCCCTCCAACAACTGATCCCCCTCCAACAAATGATCCCCCTCCAACAAATGATCCCCCCTCCAACAAATGATCCGCCTCCAACAAATGATCCCCCTCCAACAAATGATCCCCCCTCCAACAAATGATCCGCCTCCAACAAATGATCCCCCTCCAACAAATTATCCCCCCTCCAACAAATGATCCCCCTCCAACAAATTATCCCCCCTCCAACAAATGATCCCCCTCCAACAACTAATCCCCCTCCAGCAAATGATCCCCCCTCCAACAAATTATCCCCCCTCCAACAAATGATCCCCCTCCAACAACTAATCCCCCTCCAGCAAATGATCCCCCTCCAACAACTAATCCCCCTCCAGCAAATGATCCCCCTCCAGCAAATGATCCCCCTCCAACAAATTATCCCCCCTCCAACAACTGATCCCCCTCCAACAACTGATCCCCCCTCCAACAACTGATCCCCCCTCCAACAACTGATCCCCCTCCAACAACTGATCCCCCCTCCAACAAATGATCCACCTCCAACAAATGATCCCCCCTACAACAAATGATCCTCCTCCAACAAATGATCCTCCTCCAACAAATGATCCTCCTCCAACAAATTATCCCCCCTCCAACAACTGATCCCTCTCCAACAACTGACCCCCCCTCCCAGGGCTGGACTGGGACAGAAATTTGGCCCTGGACTTCATCCAGACTGGCCCACTTTGACAGGTCTCTCTCATGGCGGCCGGACAACTCCCGCACCCCCCCGGCCACCCAAGCCCCCTCTCCCTCTTCACTAGCCACTAACCGTTCTACTTTATTTGAGTAGAACGGCTGGTATTGGTACCCTTATAGGCAGTACCAGTGGGGAAGCTAGACATTTTTTCACCCGGGGCAAAGAATCAGTTCGGTGCCCCCCCCCTTATGGGACAAGATTAGGCAGAAGTGAGAAACTCCCAGGCCATATCTGTTGAGTCAGCTGTCTGTCCCCTCCCCCCATGCTCCTCTGTAATCCCCCCATGCTCCTCTGTAATCCCCCTGCTCCTCTGGTCCTCCCCCTGCTTCTTTGTTCCCCCCCAGGTGAGCGCTGCGAGGAGGGAGAGACAGAGGAGCGGAGGGGGGCGGCAGTCCGCTGTCACTGAAGCCGGCCCACTGAGCCATCGGCCCACCGGGAAACTCCCTGTAGTCCCAATGGCCAGTCCATCCCTGCCCCCTCCAACAACTGATCCCCCCTCCAACAACTGATCCCCCCTCCAACAACTGATCCCCCCTCCAACAACTGATCCCCCCTCCAACAACTGATCCTCCCTCCAACAAATGATCCCCCTCCAACAAATGATCCTCCTCCAACAAATGATCCCCCCTCCAACAAATGATCCCCCCTCCAACAAATGACCCCCCCTACAACAACTGATCCCCCCTCCAACAAATGATCCCCCCTCCAACAAATGATCCCAGGATCTGTTGCATATTAGTAGCCCTAGTAGTATATTATTAGTATTAGTATGTGATGAACTAGGAACGCAGAGCGAGAGCACACAGAGGCCAATCACATCCTTCGGTTTTTTATGTGTATCCCCAGTAGAGGGCGGTACTTCCCCCAAAAGCCAGGGAAAACTGGGCCAGCAGAGTTAACCCATTACCTCCCAAGGAGTACCACTTTAGTAGGAGAAGCATAACTAAACCGTGCAAATCACTCACATCAGGATATAAAGTTTTACAAAGACATGCAAATGAAGTAACCAAACCCACAGCAATCAGAACATTTATAAAAAAATATATATACAAAAGAGTAAACCCCTGGGAAGCACCTGATGTGTAAGGAGTGGAGAGGGAACATAGGCATACATCAGTAGTATATTAGTAGTATATCAGTATTGTCAATAATGTACTAGTTGTTTGTTAGTAGCATCAGTAGTATATTATTAGTATATTAGTAGTAAATCAATAGTATATCAGTAATGTCAATAGTATACTAGTTGTATATTAGTTGTATCAATAGTATATTATTAGTATATCAGTAGTACATCAGTGGTTTATCAGGAGTGTCAACTGTAGACTAGAATATTAATAGTATCAGTAACACATCAGTAGTATATTCGTAGTATATCAGTAATGTCAATAGTATATCAATAATATATTAGTAGTATATCAGTAACACATCAGTAGCATATTATTAGTATATCAATAGTATCAGTAATGTCACTAAAATATTAGTAGTATATCAGTAGCGTCAATAGTATATTAGTGCATCGATAATATACGAGTAGTATATAATTAGTATATTAGTAGTAAATCAATAGTATATCAGTAATGTCAATAGTATACTAGTTGTATATTAGTTGTATCAATACTATACTATGGCCCAGATTCTGAAAGGGCTTACGACGGCGCAATGCCATGTACACCGCTGTAAGTCCTAATCTGGGTTGTCGTATCTATGCGACTGGTTCTTAGAATCAGTTACGCATAGATATCCATTAGATCCAACAGGTGTAAGTCTCTTACGCTGTTGGATCTTAAATGCATTTTTTTTCCGCCGCTAGGTGTCGCCTCCGTCCTTTTCCCCGTCGAGTATGCAAATTAGCTAAATACGCGAATTCCCGAATGTACGCGCGGTCGACGCAGTGAAGTTACGACGTTTACGTTAGATTTGCGACGCGTAAAGTTGCCCCAGCTATATGAGGGGCAACCAATGTTAAGTATGGCCGTCGTTCCCGCGTCAAATTTTTAAATTTCACTTTGTTTGCGTAAGTCGTCTGTGAATGGCGCTGGACGCCATTTATGTTAACGTCGAAACCAATGACGTCCTTGCGACGTCATTTAGCGCAGTGCACGTCGGGAAATTTTAGGGACGGAGCATGCGCAGTACGCTCGGCGCGGGAACGCGCCTAATTTAAATCATGCCTGCCCCATTTGAATTAGGCAGGCTTGCGCCGAGCGGATTTACGATATGCAGCCGCAAGTTTACAGGTAAGTGCTTTGTTAAACAGGCACTTACGCTGTAAACTTGCGGCGGTGTAACGTAAATGGGATACGTTACGCCGCCGCAGCGTAACGTAGTTCTATGTGAATCTGGCCCAGTATCAGTAACGCATCAGTAGTATATTAGTAGTATATCAGTAATGTCAGTAGTATATCAATAATATATTAGTAGTATATCAGTAATGTCAGTAGTATATCAATAATATATTAGTAGTATATCAGTAATGTCAGTAGTATATCAATAATATATTAGTAGTATATCAGTAACACAACAGTAGCATATTATTACTATATCAATATTATCAGTAGTGTAACTAATACATGAGTAGTATATCAGTAGTTTATCATTAATATATTAGTAGTAAATTAGTATATTAGTTATATATCAGTAGTATATTAGTTGGATATCAGTAGTATCAGTAGTATATCAGTAACACATCAGTAGTATATTAGTTATATATCAGTATTGTCAATAATTTGCTAGTTGTTTGTTAGTGGTATCAGTAGTATATTAGTAGCATATTAGTAGTATATCAATAATAGTACATCAGTGGTTTATCAGGAGTGTCAACTGTATACTAGAATATTAATAGTATCAATAACGCATCAGTAGTATATTAGTAGTACAGTATATCAGTAATGTCAATAGTACTGTATATCAATAATATATTAGTAGTATATCAGTAACACATCAGTAGCATATTATTAGTATATCAATAGTATCAGTAATGTCAATAAAATATTACTAGTATATCAGCAGCGTCAATAGTATATTAGTGCATCGACAATATACGAGTAGTATATTATTAGTATATTAGTAGTAAATCAATAGTATATCAGTAATGTCAATAGTATACTAGTTGTATATTAGTTGTATCAATAGTATATTATTAGTATATCAGTAGTACATCAGTGGTTTATCAGGAGTGTCAACTGTATACTAGAATATTAATAGTATCAGTAGCGCATCAGTAGTATATTAGTAGTATATCAGTAATGTCAATAGTATATCAATAATATATTAGTAGTATATCAGCAGCGTCAATAGTATATTAGTGCATCGATAATATACGAGTAATATATAATTAGTATATTAGTAGTAAATCAATAGTATATCAGTAATGTCAATAGTATACTAGTTGTAAAATAAGTTGCATCAATAGTATATTATTAGTATATCAGTAGTACATCAGTGGTTTATCAGGAGTGTCAACTGTATACTAGAATATTAATAGTATCAGTAACGCATCAGTATTATATTAGTAGTATATCAGTAATGTCAATAGTATATCAATAATATATTAGTAGTATATCAGTAACACATCAGTAGTATATTAGTAGTATATTAATAGTATCAGTAATGTCAATAATATATTCGTAGTATATCAGTAGCGTCAATAGCATATTAGTGCATCGATAATATATGAGTAGTATATAATTAGTATATTAGTAGTAAATCGGTAACATATCAGTAACACACCAGTAGTGTATTAGTAATATAGCAGTAGTATCAGTAGTACCTGCATATCAGTAGTATTTTAGTAGTATGTCAGTGGTAGTTGTGCAGTGCCGAAAATTCTTTTTTTTTTTTAGTTTTATGATTTTTTTTTTCTCGGATCAAAATTGGTTATTTCGAAGAAATTTGTAAATTTGGAAAAATTTGAATTGGGCACCTTCCATTCATATAATTGCGGTATTCGTTATTTCAAAAATTCATAAATTCGGATACATTTGTATTTGTTACATTCACTAACAGGCATTTGAAAGGAAATCCCAATACCTACAATTTAATAGTTTATAACTATTATTATAGTTTGTATTATTAATAGTAATAAATAATAATAATCATCAAAAAAAAATTGATCATAAACGTAATCATTTAATTATAATAGAAATGATCTAAATATTATTTTTTTGTTCTTTTGGATTTTTTAATTTTCGAATTCTCGTTCTTATTTTTGGAATTTTGTTCTTTCGAAAATGTTTGCATTTCGGATTTTTGTCCTTTCGAATTTTTTTTTATTTTTTTTTTGTAAATCTGTTTATTGAATTTTAAAACATTCAACAGAAAGAAGAAAACAACGTCTTTTCGAATTTTTAAATTTCGGATTTTCGTTTCTTTTCGAAAATTAATTTTCGGAAAAATTCGTTAAGCGGGTTTTTCATTAATTCGGATGTTTCCGAAACAACGAATATGCAGACATTTGACGAAAAACGAATTCGGAACGAAGTGAATTGCACATGTCTAATCAGTGGTACATCAAGTTTATCAGTCGTGTCAATAGTATACTAGTAGTATGTTATCAGATCAGTAACATATCAGTAGCACCCCTTACCTTTACATACAATGGGGTAGATTCATAGAGCAATTGCGTCTGTGTAACCATAGTTACGCAGCGCAATTGCTTACTTGTGCCGGCATATCGAATGCTCCTGATTCAGGAACCTCGATACGCCGACTGCAGCCTAAGAAATGCGTGGCATAAGGCTCTTATGCCGTCATATCTTAGGCTGCATTCTTACGATGGCCGCTAGGTGGCGTTCCCGTAGTGGTCAGCGTAGAGTATGCAAATTGCATACTAACGCCGATTCACAACTGTACGCGCGCCCTGCGTACACAGTTTACGACGTTTGCGTACGTCGGTTTTTGCGTAAGGCTGCTCCTGCTATTAGCAGGGGCAGCCAATGCTACGTATACCCGTCGTTCCCGCGTCGCGTTTTTGAAAAATTACGTTGTTTGCGTAAGTGAATCGTGAATGACGCTGGACGCCATTCACGTTCACTTTGAAGCAAATGACGTCCTTGCGACGTCATTTACCGCAATGCACGTCGGGAAAGTTTCCCGACAGAGCATGCGCACTATGTTCGGCGCGGGAACGCGCCTAATTTAAATGATCCACGCCCCCTATGGGATCATTTAAATTGCGCGCTCTTACGCCGGGCATTTTTCAGGAGCGCCCACGCAATTTACGGAGCTACTGCTCCGTGAATCAATCGTAGCGCAGGAAATTTACAGAGGCGCAGCGGCAAAACGGTACACTGCGCCTCCGTAAGAAATGGGCAAATGTACCTGAATCTACCCCATTCAGTTCTGAAGGTGCCGGAACTGCGTTCTCTCACGTTCCTGCTGAAAAAAAGCCCTGCATATACTACTGATTATAGTAGTATATCAGTAATATATCAGTAGTATCAGTATCAGTAGGTAATCAGTAGTATAATGATAGTATATCAGTAATATATCAGTAGTTAATCAATAGTATATGCAGGGCTTTTTTTCAGTGGGAACGTGAGAGAATGCAGTTCCGGCACCTTCAGAACTGAATGTATGTAAAGGTAAGGGGTGCTGTGGTGTGTTGGAGGGTCTATTGATGCTGGATGCTGGGAAATCTAGTGTTACTGGAGGGGATCTATTTTTGCGAAGGAAGGGAGTCTATTGTTGCTAGGGAGTGCTTTCTTTTGCTCGTGAGAGGTCTATTGTTGCTAGGAGGTCATTCATTGCTGGGAGGGATGTACCGTTGAGGGGGAGGGGGGGTCTTTGTTGCTGGCTGCTGAAGGGTCTATTGATGCTGGCTACTGGGAAATCTATTGTTGCTGGGAAGGATCTATTGTTTCTTGTGGGGATCTATTGTTCTGGGGGGTGGTTCTTTTGTTGCAGGGGGGTCAATAGTTGCTGGGAGGGATCTACTGTTGAGGGAGGGGTCTAATGTTTCTGGCTGCTGAAGGGTCTATTGATGCTCTCTGTTGGTAGTCCATTGTTGCTGGGGTGGATCTATTGTCACTGTGGTGTCTATTGCTGCTAGATCTAATTTTACTGCCTTTCTTGTTATCATGAATGAAATCCATACGAAATACTTGGCTCTGTTTTCTCTTAAAGGGGTGGTAATGGGAGGTGGGTAAGGGGTGGAACCAAGGAACAATGCTCGGAGGTGGGTAGGGGGTGGAACCAAGGAACAGTGCTCGGAGGTTGGTAGGGGGTGGAACCAATGAACAGTGCTCGGAGGTGGGTAGGGGGTGGAACCAATAAACAGTGCTCGGAAGTGGGTAGGGGTGGAATTAAGGAACAGTGCTCAGAGGTGGGTAGGGGGTGGAATCAAGGAACAGTGTTTGGAGATGGGTAGGGGGTGGAACCAAGTAACAGTGCTCAGAGGTGGGTAGAGGGTGGAACCAATGAACAGTGCTCGGAAGTGGGTAGGGGGTGGAACCAATGAACAGTGCTCAGAGGTGGTCAGGGGGTGGAACCAATGAACAGTGCTCGGAAGTGGGTAGGGGGTGGAATCAAAGAACAGTGCTCGGAGGTGGGTAGGGGGTGGAACCAATGAACAGTGCTCGGAAGTGGGTAGGGGGTGGAATCAAGGAACAGTGCTCGGGGGTGGGTAGGGGGTGGAACCAAGTAACAGTGCTCGGAGGTGGTTAGGGGGTGGAACCAATGAACAGTGCTCGGAGGTGGGTAGGGGGTGGAACCAATGAACAGTGCTCGGAAGTGGGTAGGGGGTGGAATCAAGGAACAGTACTCGGAAGTGGGTAGGGGGAGGAATCAAGGAACAGTACTCGGAGGTGGGTAGGGGGTGTAACCAAGTAACAGTGCTCGGAGGTGGGTAGAGGGTGGAACCAAGGAACAATGCTCGGAGGTGGTTAAGGGGTGGAACCAATGAACAGTGCTCGGAGGTGGGTAGGGGGTGGAACCAAGTAACAGTGCTCGGAGGTGGGTAGAGGGTGGAACCAAGGGACAGTGCTCAGAGGTGGGTAGGGGGTGGAACCAAGTAACAGTGCTCGGAGGTGGGTAGAGGGTGGAACCAAGGAACAGTGCTCGGAGGTGGTTAGGGGGTGGAACCAATGAACAGTGCTCGGAGGTGGGTAGGGGGTGGAACCAATGAACAGTGCTCGGAAGTGGGTAGGGGGTGGAATCAAGGAACAGCGCTCAGAAGTAGGTAGACTCGCCTCTCAGGCAGGGGTGGGTAGCTCCTCCCACTCTGTTCTTTTCTTGGCACGCTGTACAGGCACGTCACTCCGTTACATGTGCAGCCAACGCCTTTAGCCAAGCAACCTGACCTTAACCCCTTCTTGACAAGCACAATCTCTCAATGGCGAAATAAACATTTGGTTCCATTGTCAGAGGCAACAGACAATCCCGGACGAGCCCCCACGTGTAGCATTACCACCGGAGGAGCTGCTGGTTTTGTTTGGGTGGCATGTTACCTCTATTTCCTCGCTGTCTAGGGTAGCAGATGAGAGCTGATAGAAAAGTCATTGTCCACACTTTATACTTCTTTTCTCTGATTTATTTGCTGAACTTTGGTAAAAGAATAAAATAAGTAGTTGAAGAGGTGGAAGGGTAACGGGTAGTGGGTTCAGGTGCACAACTTCTGTCCGGAAACACTCCTGCTTCCAGAAACACAGCTTTCGACGCCACTCTAGCCAGAGTGGGCATTGCCCACCCGAATAGGCCTCTCTCACTAGCCTAGCAGCCGGGATGTCACACGGAAAATGGTAAAGTCTCTGCCACAGACCTTCCCACAGATGGAGGTATATTCGGTCCAAAATCCCCTTAACACAGGATTCAGCACCCGGATCTCTCCTGATTAACTTCTTGCAGACTTAGAACTGACAGGCGACCATCATTCAGCCTTTCAGTAATGGTGCGTCCTTCGATGAAGTTCAAGGCCTCTCCTGAGATACCAGCCTCATGCTCGGCGTTCTCCAGAATAGGTTCTTCATCGGGTGGCTTCCTCCCTCAAGGACGGACAGCACAGGACCACTCTGCAATCGTAGACCCAGTCTGACTACCAGGCCCACATAGTAGATCACAACCCCAGACCAACGTGGTCCCGGAGCCAGCAACACACACCCCCGGCCAGGAGGGCCACTAACAGGGGTGGGTGGTGGGACGACAGACGACAGAGGTCCAATGACGTCTGTCCCTTAAGTACTCCCCCCCTCCAGCATGCACAGCGGGACGATCAACCCCACTGATTGGCTGCCGAGGAAGAACACCCAATACACCTTGACCTGACTGCTGCCACCCTTGGTCTGGGGTGGTACCAACACCCCAGACAACAATAGTGGTCACTCACAGTACAGCCACGGCTGGAACACAGGCCCAAAATTTGGTAAAATAATTACGGTCTGAGTTAGTTAACTCTCAGACTACCTTCTAAATTTAAGGCAGCGCCAGCTAAAAAGTAGCAGGCCGCTACATATATATATATATATATATATATATATATATATATATATATATATATATATATATATATATATATATATTTTGTGCGTCTGATTGATGGACTCCGGAGCACCACATAAAGGGTGGCGGAAGGTTGTGTCTTAATCTTTTATGACTCTTGGGGTTATTAGGCCAAGTAGAGTTTATCGTAGCTCTTTAACCCTTGCGTAGACCTTCCTGCTCGTCCTCAGATGCTTCTCTATGGGTTGAAGCCATAAGAAAAGACTTCAGCGGGTGAATCACATGGAGTGAATCATCTCAGAGCTGCCACGCCTGAGCCTCCCACTAATTCCTGATATGCACCAAGACATAAAGACATATATACACACACATATCCTCAACACCTCTCTGACAGCGGCCGCCGCCGCCGCGCATTCTTCTCTGCTGACTCCCAAAGATAAGGCTCTTCCCCATCCTGTGTGGGCCAAATCAATTAGAATTCCTTGGGCCTGATTTCCTGAAGAACTGCTAAATAATGTATCCACTCCATCTGCCTCCTCCTCCCCGCCGCCGCCGACCTCTGACCCCCCCCCCCCCCACCCAAGAACATAAAAAGGAACAAGGAGGCTGACATGTGAGGAGAAATCAAGTTCTTTCATTTCTTCAGTTCTCCTCACACTTGTCTTCTTCTAGAAGCCTCCAGATATTGTTACCGCAACTCAATGGGTGGAAAGCGGAACTCTCCCCTATGCGGTGGGTGGGGCTCCTCAACAGTGTTTAGTCTAAGGGTGCAAGAGTAAGGTGTAATCAGGGCAGCCATTAGACATTTATGGGCCCCCTTACACAGCTTTAGGCCTGGGCCCCCCTGAGCCTCACCACCAACATTCCCCATGGCCATCCCACCAAATGCACACACCGGCCACCTCACCTGTACGCACTCAGCCCCCCCCCCCTCAATCTTGTATATATGTCAGCCCCCCACACCTGTATATATATATCACCCCCCCACACCTGTATAAATGTCAGCCCCCCACACCTGTCTATATGTCAGCCCCCCTCACACCTGTATATATGTCTGCCCCACCCACACCTGTATATATGTCAGCCCCCCACACCTGTCTATATGTCAGCCCCCCACACCTGTCTATATGTCAGCCCCCCACACCAGTATATATGTCAGCCCCCCCACACCTGTTTATATGTCAGCCCCCACACACCTGTCTATATGTCAGCCCCCCACACCTGTCTATATGTCAGCCCCCCCACACCTGTATATATGTCATCCACCCCCACACCTGTATATATGTCAGCCCCCCACACCTGTATATATGTCAGCCCCCCACACCTGTATATATGTCAGCCCCCACACCTGTATATATATGTCAGCCCCCCCACACCTGTATATATGTCAGCCCCCCACACCTGTATATATATGTCAGCCCCCCCACACCTGTTTATATGTCAGCCCCCCCACACCTTTCTATATGTCAGCCCCCCCACACCTGTATATATGTCACCCCCCCACACCTGTATATATGTCAGCCCCCCACACCTGTATATATGTCAGCCCCCACATCTGTCTATATGTCAGCCCCCCCACACCTGTATATATGTCAGCCCCCCACACCTGTATATATGTCAGCCCCCCCACCTGTTTATATGTCAGCTCCCCCACACCTGTATATATGTCAGCCCCCCTCACACCTGTCTATATGTCAGCCCCCCCACATCTGTTTATATGTCAGCCCCCCCACATCTGTCTATATGTCAGCCCCCCACACCTGTATATATGTCAGCCCCCCTCACACCTGTCTATATGTCAGCCCCCCCACATCTGTCTATATGTCGGCCCCCCCACACCTGTATATATGTCAGCCCCCCTCACACCTGTATATATGTCAGCCCCCCTCACACCTGTATATATGTCAGCCCCCTACACCTGTATATATACAGCCCCCCCCACACCTGTATATATGTCAGCCCCCCACACCTCTATATATGTCAGCCCCCCTCACATCTGTCTATATGTCAGCCCCCCCACACCTGTATATATGTCAGCCCCCCACACCTGTATATATGTCAGCCCCCCCACATAGTTACATAGTTAGTCAGGTTGAAAAAAGACACAAGTCCATCCAGTTCAACCACAAAAAAATAAACAAACAAAATAAAAAACACAATACAATCCCATACACCCAACTCCATACCCACAGTTGATCCAGAGGAAGGCAAAAAACCCCAGCAGAGCATGAGATCCAATTTGCTACAGCAGGGGAAAAAATTCCTTCCTGATCCCCCGAGAGGCAATCGGATTTACCCCGGATCACCTTTACCTACAAATCTTAGTACTCCGTTATATTCTGTACATTTAGGAAAGTATCCAGACCTTTCTTAAAGCAATCTACTGAGCTGGCCAGAACCACCTCTGGAGGGAGTCTGTTCCACATTTTCACACCTCTTACTGTGAAGAAACCTTTCCGTATTTGGAGGTGAAATCTCTTTTCCTCTAGACGTAAAGAGCGCCCCCTTGTCCTCAGTGTTGACTGTAAAGTGAATAACTCAACACCAAGTTCACTGTATGGACCTCTTATATATTTGTACATGTTGATCATATCCCCCCTTATTCTCCTCTTCTCAGGAGAGAATAAATTCCGTTCCTCTAATCTTTCCTCATAGCTGAGCTCCTCCATGCCTCTCATCAGTTTGGTTTCCCTTCTCTGCACTTTCTCCAATTCCCCGATATCCTTTCTGAGAACTGGAGCCCAAAACTGAACTGCATATTCCAGATGAGGTCTTACTAATGATTTGTACAGGGGGGCAAAATGATATCTCTGTCTCTGGAGTCCATACCTCTCTTATATAAGAAAGGACTTTGCTCGCTTTGGAAACCGCAGCTTGGCATTGCATGTTATTATTGAGCTTATGATCAACTAAAACCCCCAGATCCTTCTCCACTACGGATCCCCCCCCAGATCCTTCTCCACTACGGATCCCCCCAGATCCTTCTCCACTACAGATCCCCCCAGTTGTACTCCCCCTAGTATGTATGATGCATGCATATTCTTATTCCCTAAGTGCATAACTTTACATTTATCTACATTAAACCTCATCTGCCACTTAGTCGCCCAATCAGACAGAGCATTGAGGTCGGCTTGTAAATTGGAGACATCCTGCAAGGACGTTATTCCACTGCATAGCTTGGTGTCATCTGCAAAGACAGAAATGTTACTTTTGATCTCAGACCCAATATCATTTATAAATATATTGAAAAGTAAGGGTCCCAGCACTGAACCTTGGGGTACACCACTGATAACCTTGGACCATTCAGAGTATGAATCATTAACCACGACTCTCTGAATTCTGTCTTTCAGCCAGTTTTCTATCCATTTACAAACTGATATATCCAATCCTGTAGACCTTACCTTACACATGAGCCGTGTGTGCGGAACTGTATCCAACGCTTTTGCAAAATCCAAATATATCACATCCACAGCCACGCCTCTGTCCAGGGTTTTACTTACCTCTTCATAAAAGGAAATCAGGTTTGTCTGACCACTTCTGTCTTTCATGAATCCATGTTGTCTGCTGCTCAAATAGTTTTTTTCCTGCAAGAACTCATCCATGTGGTCTTTTATTAAACGTTCCAGTATCTTCCCAACTATAGAAGTTAGACTAACAGGTCTATAGTTACTTGGTAAAGACTTTGTTCCCTTTTTAAATATGGGCACCACATTGGCTCTACGCCAATCCAGTGGTACTATTCCTGTCATTAATGAGTCCCTAAATATTAGATACAGTGGCTTTGAAATGACAGAGCTCAACTCACCTAGGATCCGTGGATGGATGCCATCAGGTCCAGGTGCTTTATCCACCTTTATTCTGTCTAAATATTTCTGGACCATATCACTTTTGAGCCATTGTGGATTTGGGGCTGTGTCACTCCCACCCCCATTTTGGACATGAGCTCCCCCATGCTCCATTGTATACACAGAGCTGAAGAAAACATTTAATAAATTTGCCTTCTCTTTGTCCCCAGTCACCCACTCTAGATTATTTTGTAAGGGGCCTACATGCTCAGACTTCACCTTTTTACTATTAATATATTTAAAGAATTTTTTGGGGTTTGTCCTACTATCTTTTGCAATATGTCGTTCATTTTGAATTTTTGCATCCTTGATTTCCTTTTTGCATATCCTGTTATATTCTTTGTAACATTTAAACAACACTAGTGTTCCTTCATTTTTATATTTTTTAAAAGCTACTTTCTTATTGTTTATAGCTTTTTTAACTTTGACTGTGAGCCACATAGGTTTTATTTTTAGCCTTTTAAACTTATTGCCCATGGGAACATCTGTCTATATGTCAGCCCCCACACACCTGTATATATGTCAGCCCCCCTCACACCTGTATATATGTCAGCCCCCCACACCTGTATATATTTCAGCCCCCCACACCAGTATATATGTCAGCCCCCCTCACACCTGTATATATGTCAGCCCCCCTCACACCTGTATATATGTCAGCCCCTCCACACCTGTATATATGTCAGCTCCCCCCCACACCAGTATATAAGCAGCCCGAAAAATGAAAAAAGGAAGCACTCACATTGCCACATCCGCAGATTTAGAGGGGAAACATGGAAAAGGTACTCAAAGTGTAACCATAGGCCGGACTTTAGAGGCATAAAAAACAATGAAGAAATAGAAAAAATATAACAATATTTATTGAAAAAAATACATGGTATAGTCAAAGGTTACATAGTTACATAGTTAGTCAGGTTGAAAAAAGACACAAGTCCATCCAGTTCAACCACAAAAAACAAAATAAAAAAACACAGTAAAATCCTATACACCCAACTCCATACCCACAGTTGATCCAGAGGAAGGCAAAAAACCCCAGCAGAGCATGATCCAATTTGCTACAGCAGGGGAAAAAATTCCTTCCTGATCCCCCGAGAGGCAATCGGATTTACCCTGGATCAACTATACCTACAAATCTTAGTACTCAGTTATATTCTGTACATTTAGGAAAGAATCCAGACCTTTCTTAAAGCAATCTACTGATCTGGCCAGAACCACCTCTGGAGGGAGTCTGTTCCACATTTTCACAGCTCTTACTGTTCAACAATTTGATAAAAAATCATGTAAAATGATACAATTTGGTACAGTGAGCCCTTGTGCGTTAACGTGTTTCACCGTGTTTCACAAGCTTCTTCAGATGCTCATAAATGTTGATGTCATGTTGATGGGGACAAGGGCCTCATCCCCACAACCCTGGGCTGTGGTTGTCGGGGGTCTGCAGGCGGCGGGTTACCGGAATCTGGAAGTCCCCCACAGATCCCAGATCCTCCCCTATTATTATTATTATACGGGATTTAATAGCGCCAACAGTTTGCGCAGCGCTTTACATCAGGGAAGACAGTACAGTCACAATACAATTCAATACAGGAGGGATCAGAGGGCCCTACTCGTTAGAGCTTACAATCTAGAAGGGAGGGTCAACTAGAACAAAGTGTAGTAGTTGTGGTGGATAATTAGATGGACTCAAATGCAAATACAGTTGTTAGGTGTGGGTAGGATAGGCTTCTCTGAAGAGGAGGGTTTTCAGGGATCCTCTAAAAGCTAAACATTGAGCCCCTACGCATTCACCAAAAAAAGTGTCAAAAATAAAAAAAGACACAGACACATTTTTGACAATTCCTTTATTAAAAAAACAAACAAAAAAAAAACAATGACCCCAGATATAGATCTATTGTCAATCACGATGTCCACCGCACCACCGACCCCCAAAAAAACTCAGCTCGCCCCAAAGGCTCCCACCCATCCGCCGCCCGACATTTCTTAAATTTCTAAGGGGCGGAGTCACCTGGTGACATCACCCGATGACACCGCCCCCCTACCCCAAAGCACCCCCCATCTTGAGGGTGCGTGGCCTAGGGTCGCCACATTTCCAAGGTGCCATTCAGGGCCGGCCCTATGATGGGACCGGGTGGTACCATGGGTACCAGGCAGCACTTTTAGGGGGGCAGCATACTGATGCCCGCCAGCCCGTTCCGCCAGCTCCGCTACCCAAATAAAATTGATGTCCTTTTTTTCCCACAAATAGAGCTTTCTTTTGGTGATATTTGATCACCTCTGCGGTTTTTATTTTTAGTGCTATAAATATATATATTTTTTAACTTTTTGCTATAATAAATCTCCCCAAAATTTAGAAAAATAAACTATTTTCTTCAGTTTAGGCCAAAATGTATTCTTCTACATATTTTTGGTACCAAAAAAACACAATTAGCGTACATTGATTAGTTTGCGCAAAAGACATTGTGGCCGCCGGCAATTCACAGGTCCCTTTATACTCCTGGATACATGTATAGAGCCCATGGCAGGTCCTTTTATACGACTATATGCATGTATAGAGCCATGACAGGCCCTCTTTATACATCTATAGAGCCATGACAGGCCCTCTTTATACATCTATAGAGCCATGACAGGCCCTCGTTATACTCCTTTATACATGTATAGAGCCATGACAGGTCCTCTTTATACTCCTATATACATGTATAGAGACATGACAGGTCCTCTTTATACTCCTTTATACATGTATAGAGCCATGACAGGTCCTCTTTATACTCCTATATACATGTATAGAGCCATGACAGGTCCTCTTTATACTCCTATATACATGTATAGAGCCATGACAGGTCCTCTTTATACTCCTATATACATGTATAGAGCCATGACAGGTCCTCTTTATACTCCTATATACATGTATAGAGCCATGACAGGTCCTCTTTATACTCCTTTATACATGTATAGAGACATGACAGGTCCTCTTTATACTCCTATATACATTTATAGAGCCATGACAGGTCCTCTTTATACTCCTATATACATGTATAGAGCCATGACAGGTCCTCTTTATACTCCTTTATACATGTATAGAGCCATGACATGTCCTCTTTATACTCCTATATACATGTATAGAGCCATGACAGGTCCTCTTTATACTCCTATATACATGTATAGAGCCATGACAGGTCCTCTTTATATTCCTTTACATGCAGTGCTTTAACTGGGCCGGAACGCGGCGGTACTCAGTACCGCCACTTCCAAAAATGGTCCTGGAGAGTACCAGCACCTCTCCGTGCGCCCAGTACGTGGGTTTCCCGTACCGGAACGCACTTCACCCAGGCAGCGTATATCGTGTGCAGGAGGAAGAGCAGGTGAGTCGAGCAGGGGCGGACTGGGCCGGGGGAGGGGGAGGAGATTTCCCCCCAGGCCGCCTACCTTTTTTTTTTGTCTTGTCTGTGCAGCGCGGCAGCCCAGCCCTCTACATTGTCGCCCCCTCCTACTATTCTCCTTGCGAATGCTAATACCGCCCCGCCTCTCCAGCCCTCTTCTTTGCCACTATACTCACGAATGCTGAGGATAGTAGGAGAGAGCGGCAATGTAGAGGGCTGGAGAGGTGGGCGGGGGAAAGTAGGAGCGGCCGATGACTGATAGATTACAAACATGACTGGCGGAGGCGGAGCCTAAAGCTCCGCCCACCCCCTCCGTGCGGCTGTTGTTCACTTGGTCCTCTCTTGGGAGGGGGAGGCTGTCTGATGACAGGAGGAGGAAAGAGAGAAGCACGAGGGGAACCCCCTGCTAAGGACAGCAGGTACAGTTTAATAAAATACTCTTATCATGATTTACAGATCATGATTTTGCAATAAATTGATCCATGCTGCAAACTCAACATTCTCCCTTCAGCGAAAGTTTATGTTTTGCAAACTTTGCAGTACATGAACTTTCACTGAGCCCAGGTTCACACTGGGTGCGATTTCATTCGATTTGAGATGCGATTTCACATGTGAAATCGCATCTCAAATACCTCCAATTGTCGGCAATGGCGCCGTCTTAATCGGTGCGACGCCGCATCTGCGGCGCTGCACCGATTTCAAAAAGTAGTTCTTGTACTACTTTTTGCGATTTCGGGCCGCGATTTACATAGACATCTGTGCAGAAACCTGCACAGATGTCTCTTAAATCGCGGCCGAAATCGGGACTGCCGGCGGGAGTGAAATCGTGCGAGTTCAGCTGAACTCGCACGGCTTCACTCCCGCAGCCCAGTGTGAACCAGGGCTCAAGGTGGAGACTGTTTAATGAGTTTGCAGCATGGATCAATTTATTGCAAAATCATGATCTGTATATTAATACTTTCAATGAATGTGGTCTGTTTAATGAGTTTGCATTGATTTCAGCATGTGCAAAGTGTTCCATGCAATGCATGCTGAAATCAATGCAAACTCATTAAGGAGGTTGAGGCTGCACTCATTGCCGCTGATTAGGCGGCACTCTGAGGCCCCGTACACACCATAGAATCCATCCGCAGATAAATCCCATCGAATGGGTTTCAGCGGATAGATCCTATGGTGTGTACACGCCAGCGGATCTTTTTCCGCGGATATTTCTCCCCTGGGATGGATTCCAGCAGATCGAATATTCGCTGACATGCAGAACAAATCTATCCGCTGGAATCCATTCCAACGGTCTGTATAGACTCACCGGATCCATCCGTCCAAAGGGATCCCCCGCATGCGTCGTAATGATTCGACGCATGCGTGGAATTCCTTATATGACAGCGTCGCGCCCGACGCCGCGTCATAATCGCAGCGACGGCGCGACATGTCATCGCCAGAGGATTTCCGCACGGATTTCAATGCGATGGTGTGTACACTCCATCGCAGAGAAATCTGCGGAAATCTTTGAGAGGATTTATCCGCGGAAACGGTCCGCTGGACCGTATCCGCGGATAAATTCTCTCCTGTGTATGGGGCCTGAGGCCTCGTACACACGGCCGAGGAACTCGACGTGCCAAACACGTCGAGTTCCTCGGCGAGTTCAGCCCTGAAGCCGCCGAGGAGCTCGGCGGGCCGAGAGCTCCCATAGAACAACGAGAAAATAGAGAACATGTTCTCTATTTTCTCGACGAGTTCCTCGGCGGCTCCATCGGGCTGAAAGTGTACACACGACAGAGTTTCTCGGCAGAATCAGGCTCTGACCGAGTTTCTCGCCGAATTCTGCCGAGAAACTCTGTCGTGTGTACGAGGCCTTAGGCTACTTTCACACTGAGGCATCAGCGGTAAAGTGCCGCTATTTTTAGCGATGCTTTACTGTCGTTTTTACGGCGCTATTCGGCCGCTAGCAGCCAAAAAAGGGTTAAAACCACCCGCTGCAGTGGCACTTCGCTGGCGGCGCTGCCCATTGATTCCAATGGGCAGGGGCACTGTAGGATCGGTGTATACACCGCTCCTACAGACTCAAAGATGCAGCTTGCAGGACTTTTTTTAGCTCTATAGCACCTGCAAAGTGCCTCAGTGTGAAAGTAGCCTTAAGCTGCACTGATAAGGTGCTAGTGATGCTGCACTGATGGGCACTAGTGATGCTGCATTCATGGGCACCGGTGAGTCTGCATTGATGGGCACCGGTGAGTCTGCATTGATGGGCGCTGATCAGTCTGCACCGATGGGCACTGTCTGCACTGGCACCATCAATGCAGCCTCACTGGTGCCCATCAATGCAGCCTCACCGAGGCTGCATTGATGGGTTCTGATAAGGCTACACTGATCAGGCTGCACTGGTGAGGTGGTACTGATCAGGCTGCACTGATAGGCACTGGTGAGGCTGCACTGATGGGCGCACTCTGCACTGGTGAGTCTGCATTGATGGGCACTGATAAGGCTGCATTGATGGGCACTGATCAGGCTGCATTGATGGGCACTGATCAGGTTGCACTGATGGGCAATTGAAAAATAATTCTGGACCTCCAGTAGCACCCACACACAGAGGGTGTTTAGTTGTATTGGGCTACATGGGCCAACATTTTCCATTTTAATTTTTCTCTTTAGAAAATATAATTTACCCTCTTAAATGAGAGAGAAGACATGTCTGAGAGCAGCACTGCCTGCTTATCTCACTACTTTGAGTGAGATGAGCAGGCACCTGAGCTTACCTCTCTCCACTACACTCCCAGAGTCTTTGGACAAGAGACAAGCAGAGAGGCAGCTTGGAAGTTGTCATAACCTCCTCGAAGAGGCTGTGCACGGTGCAAGAACCCACCGAGGTGAGATAGACCCTGACACCCCCCAGCTGACCCCCCCACGTCCCATGGGCACTGATCAGGGTGCACTGTTGGGCACTGTCTGCACTGGTGGGCACTAATCAGGCTGCGTTAATGGGCAATGATGAGGCTTCACTAATGGGCACTGGTGAGGCGTTAATGGGCACTGATCAGGCTGCATTGATGGTTCAATGGGCCACTTGACTGGACTTGCCCCCCAGGCCTAAGGCTGCCAGCCCTCCCCTGGAGACGAGTCATGTAGCTTGCCCGGTCGGTAGGAGTGTGGCAGTGTCTGGGGGAGAGCAGCCTGGACGCAGGAGGACTAGCCTATGGCAGGGGTCTCCAAACCCCCGGCCCACTCGTGTGCTTTATCCACCCGCCCGCACACAGCTGACAGGTCCTGCAAACAAAGCCGCACACCCGCCCATGCTGCCAGGCCGTGCTTTTGGATTGGCTGCTGGGACTGTCACCGCCGATGTCCCGGCAACCAGTGACATCACTCCCCTCTTCCCGCCCGCTGTTTGAAATAATGATCCTTCGCGTGTGTAGCAGCGGGCGGGAGTCAGGAGTTACAGAAGAGCTGAAGTCGTCTAGTGCGGAGGCAGGAGGTAAATGTGCTGCACAACGCTGATGGGGACATTGATGGACCGTATCCGCGGATAAATCCTCTCGTGTGTACCAGGCCTAAGAGAGGGTTTGTAAAATATATATATTTTCATGTTCAGTATTGGGGGGGGGGGGGAGCACCGGCGCCTAATAGAGTACCGGCACCTCTTTTGGCCCACTTAAAGCACTGTTTACATGTAAAGAGTAATGACAGGTCCTCTATATACATGTATAGAGACATGACAGGTCCTCTTTATAGTCCTATACATGTATAGAGCCATGACAGGTCCTCTTTATACTCCTATATACATGTATAGAGCCATGACAGGTCCTCTTTATACATATATAGAGCCATGACAGGTCCTCTTTATACTCCTATATACATGTATAGAGCCATGACAGGTCCTCTTTATAGTCCTATACATGTATAGAGCCATGACAGGTCCTCTTTATACTCCTATATACATGTATAGAGCCATGACAGGTCCTCTTTATACTCCTATATACATGTATAGAGCCATGACAGGTCCTCTTTATACTCCTTTATACATGTATAGAGCCATGACAGGTCCTCTTTATACTCCTATATACATGTATAGAGCCATGACAGGTCCTCTTTATACTCCTATATACATGTATAGAGCCATGACAGGTCCTCTATATACTCCTATATACATGTATAGAGCCATGACAGGTCCTCTTTATACTCCTATATACATGTATAGAGCCATGACAGGTCCTCTTTATACTCCTATATACATGTATAGAGCCATGACAGGTCCTCTTTATACTCCTATATACATGTATAGAGCCATGACAGGTCCTCTTTATACTCCTATACATGTATAGAGCTATGACAGGTCCTCTTTATACTCCTATATACATGTATAGAGCCATGACAGGTCCTCTTTATACTCCTATACATGTATAGAGCCATGACAGGTCCTCTTTATACTCCTATACATGTATAGAGCCATGACAGGTCCTCTTTATACTCCTATATACATGTATAGAGCCATGACAGGTCCTCTTTATACTCCTATACATGTATAGAGCCATGACAGGTCCTCTTTATACTCCTATATACATGTATAGAGCCATGACAGGTCCTCTTTATACTCCTATACATGTATAGAGCCATGACAGGTCCTCTTTATACTCCTATATACATGTATAGAGCCATGACGGGTCCTCTTTATACTCCTATATACATGTATAGAGCCATGACAGGTCCTCTTTATACTCCTATATACATGTATAGAGCCATGACAGGTCCTCTTTATACTCCTATATACATGTATAGAGACATGACAGGTCCTCTTTATACTCCTATATACATGTATAGAGCCCTGACAGGTCCTCTTTATACTCCTATATACATGTATAGAGCCCTGACAGGTCCTCTTTATACTCCTTTATACATGTATAGAGCCATGACAGGTCCTCTTTATACTCCTATATACATATATAGAGCTATGACGGGTCCCCTTTAGTTATCATGATATAAAATAATGAATGTGGGGGCCTTTTGGTGGGCGTGATTTTTTTTCTGGGGGGGCAGCATTTCATTCTTGGTCCCAGGCAGCACAATGTCTTGGGCCGGCACTGATTCAGGGACACCCCCCCTCTCTCACCTTCCCCCCCAAAAAAGATGGGGGGCGGGGAGAAATGTAGTCTTGGGGTTGATGGGGAATTTTGGCGGCGGGTTATTTGTCAGGTGAATGTGCCGCTTGCCACCCATAGCCTGATAGAAGGAAAGGAGTGGCGTCACTATCTGGAGAGTAAAGATCACACCAGTCCCTGCTGCTTGCCGCTGGGTGCCGGAGAAGAAGGAGGTGCCAAGGTGGGTGGGGACAGCAGTGCTGCACTAGGCGCAGGCCTCGCTCCCGGTCTCACTGTCTGAGAGTAAATTGTCACTGGTTGCAAGATGCCAGGCAGCGCCGGCCCTAGCAACCAGTTCCGGAAATGTAATTAGTAGGGGGTGGCTGTGCCCTCTTTTTCATTCCGGGACACTGTATTGTCCCGGAATGAAGTTGCCCGGGACCCAGGACAGACATGTCAATTGCGGGACAGTCCCGGGCAATCCGCGACATGTAGTCACCCTAACGTGGCCTGGTATGGCTCAGGAGGGGGGCGCTTGCTTATCTTCTTCCTTTGCTGACCTGCCGGGATGCATGCTTAGATTAGGGTCTGGTATGGATTTTGGGGGGGGGGGGGGTCTGGGAGAGGTCCCCTATGAAAGGTCCTGGGAGAGGTGTAGCCATGGAGGAGGTGACTGTAGAGATCCTAACTCAGTGAGCACTAATAACCCCCGGGTGGAGAGAGATTGTTTAGGGAAAGATGGTTTACTGAAAGTGCTGCATGATGCTTTCACATGTGACTACTGCAGACCGTCCACTGAATGTGATGTATTGTTAAATGACCCCAGAGAGGGCATGTTGAGGTGATGTGACTGTTTGTGCCACCTTCCAAGTTCTCTTAGTAAGGTGCAGCAACCCTTTCTTTGTGTGGACATTCCTTCCTTTGAGGATATAAAGGTTAACAGAAGGGGAATGCTGGGAGGAGGCCTCTGGAGTGGAGTGGAGTGGAGTGGTCACAAGATGGTTGGAAGGAACAGGCTCAAGCAGGAGGGACAGTGGGGTAGATTCAGTAACATTTGCGCATTTTTTACGTAGGCGCAGGACACTGTTTTTTCACTGCGCCCCCGCAAATTTTCTGCGCTACCCTCGATTCACTGAGCAGTAGCTCCGTAAATTGCGTGGGCGCTCCGGCAAAATGCCCGGCGTAAGCGCGCGTAATTTAAATGATCCCTTAGGGGGCGGGAATCATTTAAATTAGGCGCGTTCCCGCGCCGAGCGTAGGGCGCATGCTCCGTCGGGAAACTTTCCCGACGTGCATTGCGGTAAATGACGTCGCAAGGACGTCATTTGCTTCAAAGTCAACGTGAATGGCGTCCAGCGCCATTCACGATTCACTTACGCAAACAACGTAAATTTCAAATTTTGCGACGCGGGAACGGCGGGTATACTTTAGCATTGGCTGCCCCTGCTATAGAAGGGGCAGCCTTACGCAAAAAAACGACTTACGCAAACAACGTAAACTGCGTACGCAGGGCTCGCGTAACGTTGTGAATCGGTGTTAGTATGCAATTTGCATACTATACGCTGACCACAATGGGAACGCCCCCTAGCGGCCAACGTAAGAATGCAGCCTAAGATATGAGGGCATAAGAGCCTTATGCCAGTCATATCTTAGGCTGCAGTCGGCGTAACAAGCTCTCTGAATCAGGAGAAGTCGTTACGCCGGGGCAAGTAAGCATTTGCGCTGTGTAACTATGGTTACGCAGGCACAATTGCTTCTTGAATCTGGGCCAGTGTTTTAACCTGAAAGGAAGCGGGGCAAGGACTTGTGTTTTTGGCACCCAATTCTAGCCATTTGTAAGACCCTCCTACAAACTGACCAGCGGCGGCGCGTCCATAGTGGGCGCAGGAGCGCCGCCCCCTCTCTCTCCTGCGCCGTCACTCAAGTGTACAATACATAGAGATTTGTGCATTGCCATGAATCTCTATGTATTGTTGCCGCTGCCGCCCACTATTCAGATGGCCGGCCCCCTCGGTGAGCACCGGCCTTCTGAATAACATTGGTTGGTTGGTGTTTGGAAGTGTCTATCAGGGCCAGCGGCTTTCCGATTACAGTCTGTTGGCTCTAATCGGCTTCCAAATAGTTATCCAGGGGACGCAGGGGGTGTGCGTTCCCTGGTTAACACTGACACGCGTCTCAGCCAATCAGGTTCACCGGGTCTGGTTACTGGTAACCTGATTGGCTGAAGCAACATCGAGGGTGGAACTTGGGAGAAGACATCGACGGAGCGTGGAGGGAGGATGGCTGACCCGAGAAAGGTAAGTGCTGGGGGACGGGTGGCAGCAATCTGGCGGTTTTTGAGGGGGAAAACTGGCGGCAATTGATGGGCACAGTGATGACAATTGATGGCACAGTGGCTGCATTTGATGGCATGGAACAGTGCCGACAATTGATGGCACAGTGGCGACAATTGATGGGCACAGTGGTGACAATTGATGGCATGGCACAGTGATGACAATTGATGGCACAGTGGCTGCATTTGATGGCATGGAACAGTGCCGACAATTGATGGCACAGTGGCGACAATTGATGGGCACAGTGGTGACAATTGATGGCATGGCACAGTGGTGACAATTGATGGGCACAGTGGTGACAATTGATGGCACAGTGGCTGCGTTTGATGGCACAGTGGCGACAATTGATGGCACAGTGGCAACAATTGATGGCACAGTGGCGACAATTGATGGCACAGTGGCGACAATTGATGGGCATAGTGGTGACAATTGATGGCATGGCACAGTGGTGACAATTGATGGCACAGTGGTGACAATTGATGGCATGGCACAGTGGTGACAATTGATGGCATGGCACAGTGGTGACAATTGATGGCATGGCACAGTGGTGACAATTGATGGTCACAGTGGTGACTATTGATGGCACAGTGGCTGCGTTTGATGGCATGGCACAGTGGCTGCATTTGATGGCATGGCACAGTGGCGACAATTGATGGCACAGTGGTGACAATTGATGGGCACAGTGGCGACAATTGATGGGCACAGTGGCGACAATTGATGGCACAGTGGCGACAATTGATGGCACAGTGGCGACAATTGATGGCACAGTGGCGACAATTGCTGGGCACAGTGGCTGCGTTTGATGGTCACAGTGACTGCGTTTGATGGGCACAGTGGAGGCAATTTAATGTGCACAGTGGCTGCGTTTGGTACAGTGGCTGCGTTTGATGGTCACAGTGGCTGCGTTTGATGGGCACAGTGGTGGCAATTGATGGGCACAGTGGCTGTGTTTAGTACAGTGGCTGCGTTTGATGGTCACAGTGGCTGCGTTTGATGGGCACAGTGGCTGCGTTTGATGGGCACAGTGGTGGCAATTGATAGGCACAGTGGCTGCGATTGGTACAGTGGCTGCGTTTGATGGCACAGTGACTGCGTTGGATGGGCACAGTGGCTGCGTTTGATTTTTTTTCTTTTTTTCTTTTGTTTGTGCCCCCCCCAAAAAAAATTTGAGCACCAGCCGCCACTGAAACTGACCCCACTGGCGGCTCCCTTACCTCTGTGGGCCCTATAGCCTTTCTCTGGCCCGTCTGCTGACATCGCTCTTCTGTAGAAGACAGAAGTGAGATCATTGGGGGGTCAGTTCTCTAAAACATAAGGCTTGTGGTATTTTAATTACTGTGCCGTCATTTTTATGCTTAGAAATGATGAGGAAATTTCCATGTGATAAAATAACGAAGACGGATGAATGCAGCTCAGTGACCTGACCCTACGGTGGCCGGCTTATTATTGGCGGTTCAGCCACAGTCACTGTATAGACTCGGCTTTAACCACTTGCCGACCGCGTCCTGTATATATGCGTCATCAGAATGGCACGGCTGCGCAAAGCAACGTATATATATTTATATATATATATATACGTTGCTTTGAATTCCGCGCCGTGCACGCTCGCGCCGCAAGCTCTGTGACCGTGCGCGCAGGACCCACCGACTCGATGTCCGCCGGTGTCCCGCGATCGTGTCACTGTGTAAACAAGGGATAAAATGTTTTCGTTGAAGGCAGTTTCACCACTTCCCGCCCGGCCCATAGTCATATGACGTCCACAGAGGGGATCTCCCATCCTGGGTGGACGTCATATGACGTCCTGGGCTTTGTGCGGTGATATCTGAATGATGGGGGCACCTAGAGGCATCATTCACATATCCATGTCTTCGCCTGGCGATCCTGCGCACCATAAGAAAGATCATAGCGGCGGATCCGCCGCTTGATCGTTCTTATAGGCGGCGGGAGGGGACATCCCCCCCTCCCGCCGCCATCCGGTGCTTCTCCGGGCTCTCCCGTGCCATCGGGGTGCCCGGAGAAGGAATCGTCCGGCGCAGGCAGGAAGCATAAAGATGACTGGTGACCAGATGGTCACCAGTCATCTCTATGACCGTCGGAGGCCCGGGCGCGATGTGATGACGTCACGCCCGGGTACCCGTAAGTAAACAAAGCCGCGATTGCGGCTAGTGAGCAACACTGATCACGAGATCGGTGATTTTTTTTCCCCCAATCTCATGCTTTCCAGCCTGGAGGAGAGATGTGGGGTCTGATTGACCACCCCGCATCTCTCCATAAAGAGGACCTGTCACACATCATTCCTATTACAAGGGATGCTGTAAAGGGGTAGATCTGAAACGAGGGGAAGCTCTGCTGATTTTATCCTCCAATCATGTGCAAGCTAAAATGCTGTTTTATATTTTCCTTGCATGTCCCCCTTGGAATCTACAGCGACTGCACTTCTAAGTGTACTTTCAGTGCAATTTCAAGTGCACTTTGCACTTGTAGTTTGCACTTGTAGTGCAAAGTGGATTTGCATTTCATAAATAACCCTCAACATCTTCCCGTTCTGCCTAGTGACACGTCGCTGATTGTCTGCTCCCTGTTATTTGGAGCAGCGATCAGTGACCTGTCACTTGTAGCCACGCCCCTTAACAGTTAGAATCACTCCCTAGGACACACTTAACCCCTTCAGCGCCCCCTGGTGGTTAACCCCTTCCCTGCCAGTCATGGAGCTCGCGACAGGGTCGCGGTCATGGACAAGGGTATTTCTATAGGGCGGGGCGGGTGTGCGGTCCGCACCCGGGTGTCATCCACTACAGGCGTGACACCATCCCGAGGGTGACAGAAGAGAAGCCCTTTTGCATTTATTTTTTTCAGCGCAGCGGCCGCTCCTGGCCTGTGTTCTCCTACTCCCCTCTGTCTCTCATTATGGCGCTGCTGTGCTTCACAAGCCGGTCACGATCGACCCGGGCGGCGCGGCTGCACACTGTCTTCTCCTCTCCAGCTGCCGCCGGGGTGCCCCGTGTACCTGAGGCATCCGAGCTGGTGCGGTAACGGGGGGGGGGGAGATGGTGGGTGTCAGCTTGCAATGGGGGGGAATTACTAATAGAGGGGGTGCTTTGTCCTGGGGGGTCTGTACTAATGGAGGGGGTTGCTATGTCCTGGGGGGGGTCTGTACTAATGGAGGGGGGTGCTGTGTCTTGGGGGGGGTCTATAATAATGGAGGGGGTGCTATGTCCTGGGGGTCTGTACTAATGGAGGGGGTTGCTATGTCCTGGGGGGGTCTATACTAATGTAGGGGGTTGCTATGTCTTGGGGGGGTCTGTACTAATGGAGAGGATGCTCTGTCCTGGGGGGTTCTGTACTAATGTAGGGGGTTGCTATGTCTTGGGGGGGTCTGTACTAATGGAGGGGATGCTATGTCCTGGGGGGTCTTTACTAATGGAGGGGGGTGCTATGTCCTTGGGGGGGATCTGTACTAATGGAGGTGGTTCTTTGTCCTGGGGGTCTGTACTAATGGAGGGGGTGCCATGTCCTGGGGGGTCTTCACTAATGAAGGGGGGTTCTTTGTCCTTGGGGGTTCTCTACTAATAGAGGGAGGGTTCTTTGTCCTGGGGGGTCTGTACTAATGGAGGGGGGTGCTTTGTCCTGAGGGGGGTCTGTACTAATGGAGGGGGGTGCTATGTCCTTGGGGGGATCTGTACTAATGGAGGTAGTGCTTTGTCTTGGGGGGTCTGTACTAATGGAAGGGGGTGCCATGTCCTGGGGGGTCTTTACTAATGGAGGGGGGTTCTTTGTCCTTGGGGGTTCTCTACTAATAGAGGGGGGTTCATTGTCCTGGGGGGATCTGTACTAATGGAGGGGGGTGCTTTGTCCCGGGGGAGGTCTATACTTGGACAGGGGTCTGTACTAATCAAGGGTGGTCTATACTTAGTGGCAGGGGGTCTGTACTGAGGGAGGACTATAATTGGTGAAGGGGGGTCTGTACTGATGGAGGGTGGTCTATACTTAGTGGCGGGGGGTCTGTACTGAGGGAGGACTATAATTGGTAAAGGGGGGTCTGTACTGATGGAGGGGGGTCTATACTTAGTGGAGGGGGGGGTCTACTGAAGGAGAGGGGACGGTACTAAGGGGCGACTATAGTTGGTGTAGTAGGGTGACACCATGTTTTACTGCACCGGGTGACACCAACCCTAGTGACGCCACTGGTCATGGAGCTCGCGGCAGGGTCGCGCGCAACCACACGGCGGCAAATTTAAAGGACGTACCTGTACGCCAATTTGCCTGTCCATGCCATTCTGTCGACGTATAAGTTTGTGCGGCGGTCGGCAAGTGGTTAAGGCTACGTGACCTCCTTGCTGTAAGGTACAAGACATAAATATCATGTTATCCTTCCTTGTGTCAGTACCCTCCATTATATAGCGCACCCAATGGGCACCTGCGTTCCACATATAGACGGTGCCACTCCGATGCCATATAAGATAACATCAGCAGATACTATTTTGCAGTCTTTCACAAGTGGAGCCAGCACCATATGGTCACCGTGCGCACATGGCAGCATCTCATGTGCCTCGTTTTCTAGTGTACAGCTCGGGTCCCGTCAAGAGTTATGGATGAGCCTTACAGTCGCCCGCGCACAGGTGCCCGCCGCGCACACCTGGGCTTGGCTGCTTCATCTGCAAAACACATCGCACGTCCAGCAACTGGCAGGGCCAACAATGGCACCTGGTCTAGAACAGCTTTACGACTGCGACTTTCAAGGGTGCGAACTAGCAGGCCTATTAGTCAACGAGCTGTGAAAGCCGCGGGAAAAGAACCCAGATCCAATGAAACCGGCGCTACCATCCTGCGCCACGCAGAGACGCATTTCAGACACCGTTAGCTGTTTAGCAAGGGCAGGCATGAATGTTTAAATAGCACGTAAAAAAGAAAGAGTTCTTAGCTTCCTCCCCATTACTCATTCCTTGGCTCCTCCAGCAGGGCCAATAATTGTCTTGCGAGGAATATGAATCACTTCTCACTATCTTTATTTGGAAGGGATGCCAAAGTAGGAGTTATGGATGGACGGGCGCACAGGTCCTTACTGCCTTGGCCGGTAACAGATAACCGGTTACCAGGAATGGAAAGTAATTAGCAGTCTGCAGTCCTTCAAACTGGAATGTTAGTTTTTTTTTTTTTTTTGTTTGTCCAATCAGAAGAACCCCCCCTAGCTCAGCTCCCACTTATTTTTTGGCAGAAGGAGGAGGCTCTATCACACTTAAAAACATCTGTGACAAGTGTTAAACATAGAGATGGCGGACAAAATGTATGGGAGGATAAGAGAAGTCATAAATCATAGTCAGAGTTAAACAGTCATGCCTGGAAATAACACCAGGAGACGAGGAACAGACCCCCGTGACGTCATGGGAAGCGCAGACAGGTCAGGTCTACTAAAATCCTGGACAATCTCCGGCTTTGATTTTTCAAAAGGAACATTTCAGGAACACCGAGGATTAGGAGAAAGAACACGGCTCAGCAAAAGGAGTCTGGGCCGGACTGAAACAAAGGAAACGTTCTGCAGGTTGAAAAGTTGACTTTTTTCGGCGTTACGTTTTAAAAGTAAGCCGCAAATTTTTAATTTGCAGGTTCGAAAATCTGTTCGGTCCAATGGAGCTTCTTGTAGGCTCCCAAAAGTTGGGAGGATAGGTTGAGTTTCTGTATTTGGTACAACTAAAGAAAGTAGCACCCAATTAAAACGTTTTCTTGTCGCCAACACGGCAGCTTACTACCACATATAAGCGACTATTGATTGGTGACAGAGAAGGAAAATTACGGTAAGTATTAGAAACAATTTTCTGTTTTCCTGGTGCCAACATGACAGCATACATGTGGTAGTATGCTGCTATGGATTGGCACCAAGAAAGGAAAATTAAGGTAAGAATTTGATGCAGTTTTCCATTTTCCTTGTGCAGATACAGTAGCATACATGTGGAAATATTCTGCCCTGAATTGGCAGCAGGAAAGGAGAATTAAGGCAAGAATTTGATACAGTTTTCCATTTTCCTGGTGCCAACATTGCCGTATACATGTAGTAGTATGCACCTTTGGATTGGCACCAAGAAATGAAAAATTAAGGTAAGAATTTGATACAGTTTTAAATTTTTCTTGTGCCAACATGGCATCATACATGTGGTAGTATGTGGCTATGGATTGGCACCAGGAAAGGAAAATTAAGGTAAGAATTCCTGGTGTTAACTTGACAGCATACATGTGGTAGTATGCTACTATGGATTGGCACCAAGAAAGGAAAATTAAAGTAAGAATTTGATGCAGTTGGGGGAAAGGGGAGATTTGGGACTTTATATAAGGCATAGGACCTGTAGGTACAATGCCTGCATCCCTGTTTAATAATTAATTGAAGAAAAGGTTTGGGACTTTGTATGATTTGTATGAATTTGATGCAGTTTTCAATTTTCCTTGTGCAGATACAGTAGCATACATGTAGTAATATTTTGCCTTGGATTGGCACCAAGAAAGGAGAATTAAGGTAAGAATTTGATACAGTTTTACATTTTTCTTGTGCCAACATGGCAGCATACATGTGGTAGTATGCAGCTATGGATTGGCACCAAGAAAGGAAAATTAAGGTAAGAATTTGATGCAGTTTTCCATTTTCCTGGTACCAACATGGCATCATACATGTGGTAGTATGCTGCTTTGGATTGGCACCAGGAAAGGAAAATTAAGGTAAGAATTTGATGCAGTTTTACATTTTTCATGTGCCAACATGGCAGCATACATGTGGTGCTGCTATGCATTGGCACCAAGTAAGGACAATTAAGGTAAGAATTTGATGCAGTTGGGGGAAAGGGGAGATTTGGGACTTTATATAAGGCATAGGACCTGTAGGTACAATGCCTACATCCCTGTTTAATAATTAATTGAAGAAAAAGGTTTGGGACTTTGTATGATTTGTATGAATTTGATGCAGTTTTCAATTTTCCTTGTGCAGATACAGTAGCATACATGTAGTAATATTTTGCCCTGGATTGGCACCAAGAAAGGAGAATTAAGGTAAGAATTTGATATAGTTTTCCATTTTCCTGGTGCCAACATGGCAGCATACATGTGGTAGTATGCTGCTTTGGATTGGCACCAAGAAAGGAAAATTAAGGTAAGAATTTGATATAGTTTTCCATTTTCCTGGTACCAACATGGCAACATACATGTGGTAGTATGCGGCTATGAATTGGCACCAGGAAAGGAAAATTAAGGCAGGAATTGTATACAGTTTTCCATTTTCCTGGTGCCAACACGGCAGCATACATGTGGTAGCATGCTGCTATGGATTGGCACCAAGAAAGGAAAATCAAGGTAAGAATTGTAAACAGTTTTCCATTTTCCTGGTGCCAACACATAAGCATACATGTGGTAGTATGCTGCCATGAATTGGCATCAGGAAAGGAAAATGAAGGTAAGAATTGAAACCACAGTTTTCCATTTTCCTGGTGCCAACCTGAAAGCATAGATGTGGAAATATGCTGCCATGCATTGGTGCCAGAAAATCATATTTAAGGTAAGAACTTGATACAATTTTCCATTTTCATGGTGTTAACACAGCAGCATACATGTGGTGGTATGTTGCCATGGATTGGCATCAGGAAAGAAAAATTAAGGTAATGCCTCGTACACACGACCGGTTTCTCCCGGCAGGAAAACTGCCATGACAGCTTTTGGCCAGGAATCATGGCCGTGTGTATGCTCAATCGCAGTTTTCCCAACAGGAAAACTGCGGGGTAAAAAAAGAGAAGATGTTCCCGGCGGACCTTTTCCTGGCAGTTTCCCTATGGGAAAAACTGCGGTGGAGCATACACACGGCTGGGATTCCCGGTCAAAGCTCTCACCACAGTTTTCCCGACAGGAAAACCTCTCGTGTGTACATGGGGAGAGTTACCAAGCAGGATCTCGGTTTTCCCCTCGGGATTCCCGGTGGATTTTTACCGCTGGGAATCTCGTATGTGTGTATGAGGCATAAGAATTTAACCACTTAAAGCGGAGTTCCACCCAAAAGTGGAACTTCCGCTTAAACCACTCCTCGCCCCTTACATGCCACATTTGGCATGTCATTTTTTTGGGGGGGAGTGGGGGCTTCAGGAGGAGTGGGACATCCTGTCCCACTTCCTCCTTCCGCCCAGGGACCGCCTAGGCGATACGTCATATCGACTACGGCAGCCCCTCCCTGTAGTCGATCGCCTGGGACGTGTGACAGGTCCCAGGCGATCGCCTGTCCAATCAGGTAGCACAGCGCCGCTTGCCCATGCGCAGTGAGTGCCTGGCTGTGAAGCCAAAAGCTTGTGAAATGGCGACAATCGGTTAAGTATGTTCCCTGGGTGTGTTCTAACTGTAGGGGGGTGGCCTCACTAGGGGAAATGACTGATCGCTGTTCATACATTGTATGAACAGACAATCAGGCATTTCTCCCCTGACAGGACCGGGAGCTGTGTGTTTACACCCACAGCTCCCGGTCCCCGCTCTGTAACGAGCAATCGCGGGTGCACGGCGGCGATCGCGCCCGCCGGGCACAAGCACGGGAGTCCGACGTATAGCTACGCAGTTATAGCTAGTATAACTGCGGCGGCTGGTCGGCAAGTAGTTAAGGTAAGATTTTGATAACATTTTCCAGTTTCTTCGTTCCACCGATCAAAAACTACTCCAGATACCTAAGGCCAGATACAAGTCCAAAGGAGAACGAAGATATGCAGTCCGAGGACCTAGACTGTGGAACGATCTACCAACCAGTATCCGCATGGAAGTGGATCACCAGGCCTTCAGAAAAAAACTTAAAACTAGACATGTGCAATTCGTTTTGTTTCTAATTCTTTTTTTTACAAAAATTCTGAAATTCGTTAATTACGAATTTTCGTATTTACGAATTTTCGTATTTACGAATTTTCGTATTTACGTTTTTTTTAATTTACAAATTTTCGTTTTTACGAATTTCTGAAATTCGGATTTTCTGAAATTCGGATTTTCGGAAATTCGGAAATACGAAAAATTTTCGGATTTTAGAATTTTCGAAATTCTGAATTTTCGAATTTTTCCATTTTCGAATTTTTCCATTTTCGAATTTTCAAATTTTTCATATTTCAAATTTTTAAATTTTTTAATTTTCGAATTTTTTAATTTTCGAATTTTCGAATTTTTCACTTTTCCAATTTGGAATTTTTCAGATTTCGAATTTTTCAAATTTCGAATTTTTGAAAATTGAAAAATGTATAGCTACGCAGTTATAGCTAGTATAACTGCGGCGGCTGGTCGGCAAGTAGTTAAGGTAAGATTTTGATAACATTTTCCAGTTTCTTCGTTCCACCGATCAAAAACTACTCCAGATACCTAAGGCCAGATACAAGTCCAAAGGAGAACTAAGATTTGCAGTCCAACGACCTCGCCTGTGGAACAATCTACCAACCAGTATCCGCATGGAGATGGATCACCAGGCCTTCAGAAAAAAACTTAAAACTAGACATGTGCAATTCGTTTTGTTTCTAATTCTTTTTTTTACAAAAATTCTGAAATTCGTTAATTACGAATTTTCTTATTTACGAATTTTCGTATTTACGAATTTTCGTATTTACGTTTTTTTTAATTTACAAATTTTCGTTTTTACGAATTTCGGAAATTCGGATTTTCGGAAATACGAAAAATTTTCGGATTTTAGAATTTTCGAAATTCAGAATTTTCGAATTTTTCCATTTTCGAATTTTTCCATTTTCGAATTTTCGAATTTTTCATATTTCAAATTTTTTAATTTTTTAATTTTCGAATTTTTTCATTTTCGAATTTTCGAATTTTTCACTTTTCCAATTTGGAATTTTTCAGATTTGGAATTTTTCAAATTTCGAATTTTTCAAATTTCGAATTTTTCAAATTTGAAATTTCGAAAATTGAAAAATGTTTCAAATTTCGAATTTTTCAATTTCCGAATTTCGAATTTTCGAATTTTCGTATTTACGAATTTTCGTATTTACGAATTTCAAAAATTCATAAATTTACGAATTTCCGATTTTTTTTTTCCGTTTCATTCATTTTTTTCGTTTCATTCGTTTCTTTCCGTTTTTTGCTTTTTCGGAAAAAGTCGGAAAATTTCACGAATTTACGAATTTACGAAAAAAGCAAAAAAACTATAAAAAAATTATTTTTCCGAAATTTACGAATTTCCGAAAAAAAAACGAATGAAACAAAAACGGAAAAAAATAATTTTTCGAATTTCCCGAATTTACAAATTTACGAAAAAATAAAAAAAACGAAAATAACATAAACGGAAAAAACGAATTTTTTGGCAGTGCACATGTCTACTTAAAACCCATCTATTCTGAAGGCCAATTATACGTAGGAAATGGATACTAAACGCCCAGATGCGATTCAGTTTGCATGTGTTGCGCTATACATGTTTCTCACTCACTCATGGTAGCATAGATGTGGTAGTATGCTGCTACAAATTAGGACCAGGAAAGGAAAATTAAGGTAAGTACTGTATACAGTTTTCCATTTTCCTGATGCCGACACAGCAGTATACATGTGGTAGCATGCTGCCATGGATTGGCACCAGAAAAGGAAAATTGTGGTAAATAATTGATACAATTTTCCATTTTCCATTTTCTTGTTTATAACACAGCAGCATACATGTGGCAATAGGCTGCCATGGATTGGTGCCATGAAAGGAAATTTAACATAAGAATTTGATACATGGCAGCATTCATGTGGTATTATGCTGCCGTGGGTTGGCACCGTGAAAGAAAAATTACTGTAAGAATTTGATGAAAT
Source organism: Rana temporaria (assembly GCF_905171775.1). Lineage (NCBI taxonomy): Eukaryota > Metazoa > Chordata > Amphibia > Anura > Ranidae > Rana > Rana temporaria. Next base: position 4,455,919 of record NC_053491.1, read on the forward strand.
TTTGGCATCTTAAAATTGGCCATACGCTGTTAAAATTTTGCAAATTTTTATTTTTTTTTGTTTTTTAATGTAAGAACATTCGTTCGAATTTGTAACCATCCACCTTATTACCGGGGACCACCGTGAGTAGCTGAAGCAAGTACCGGAGCAGAATTCTCACCAACCGGGGACATCAGGAAACTTCAGCAAATGTCAAGCCCGGGACCCAACCAGCGGAGGAGACACTTGCACAGCATTATTGTGTGCCAAGCCAGGGACTAAGTAGGCCAGTTGGGTGAAGCTTGGAGAGTATCTGTGAGTTCCAAGCAGGGCTGGACTGGGACAAAAATTTGGCCCTGGACTTCATCCAGACTGGCCCACTTTGACAGGTTTCTCCCATGGCAGCCGAACAAGGTGTTCTGTGAATGGTGGAAATGCTGAGTGAGTCGTGGCTATCACTGTTATAGTGCCGACTACTACAGTGACTGTCAGCTTCCCCAGCGGCTCCTCAGGTATATGGGAAATATGTACAGTGGAACCTCGGATTGCGAGTAACGCGGTTAACTAACATTTCGCAATATGAGCACTGTATTTCTAAAAATTCTGACTCGGTTTGCGAGTGCTGATTTGCAAAACTAGCAGGATTAAAGCCAAAGCAGGTTTACTGCGTTTGGCCTGAGGTGGGGGGGGCGCCGGAGCCGCGCAGAGTCGAACGGCGCCGATTGGAACCGTTCGGAAATGCTTGAAAAATCTTAGAAATTTTCCATTCCCGAGGTTTTTTAAGTTCATTAGAGGTGTCCTCTGGCCTTTCTGTGTGTTTCCGAGGCTCTCCGACGCCCCCCTCCTCTGGTCACATGCGGTATTGCATGCCATTCAAGTCAATGCGGAACAAATTATTTTCATTTCCATTGACTTCAATGGGGAAACTCGCTTTGATATGCGAGTGCTTTGGATAACGAGCATTCTCCTGGAATGGATTATATGATCGTAATCCAAGGTTCCGCTGTACTTACATCGTACCAAGCTGGACCAATATAATTGTAGCGCCCCCTTACTTTCAGTATGGGCACTACGCTAAAGTTAGTGGGGAATGGGAGCGTTACCTTGCTCCCATTCACTATTTGTTTAAATTTTGGGGCTTCTGTCATTCCAGAAATTTCCACTGGGTCAGTCTGTGGTCCAGGGATGCAATGTCATCCCTGGCCAGCAGTTGGCGCCAGAGGGGTTCTGGCAGAGTAAGTTTCTCCAGCAGCCAATCAGAGGAGTTTTTCCCTCGGGGGGCGTGCTGGAGAAGAGTATATCTGTGACAGGTGTCATGTGTTCTAAAATCTTCCATGGTGTGGCATCCACCTTCAGGGTGCGCGCATCCATGGACCCCGCCGGCGTGGCCCACCTGGCCATAGTTGCAGACCACTTGGAACCTCACCCGGAGGTACAAGGGGACCCCAGTGACTTGCTGGGTTCCCGGTTCTATTGAGAGGATCCCAGGCTGGGTGCCGTTCGATTGGGGGGTCGGTTTGAGGAGGACCCGGAGGCAGGTTGTCCAACAGAGCCTGAACAAACCGATTGGGGATCCGGTGACCAGAGTACTGACAGGTATGTTTGCTGTCATCTGGTGACCGATGCAGAAATCTACTGGGAGGATTCGCTCCACTTATCTACCTAGATCAGTTATTGTAATTGGCCTGTGGCAGAGGCTCTAGAGCCGGGTCTGTGAGAGAGGCCTGTTCCTCCCAGAAATCCTAAAGGACGTCTCTGCTGCCAGGCCTGTAAAAAAGGGTCTGTCCGGGGGCACTTTACCCACTCAGTTGGAGTGGCGACGAGTTACAAATTGGTACTACACAGAGCAGTACTGACTGCTCCATCTAATATCCAGGCCTGATACTGCAAGGTTCTTCCTCTTTCTCTATTCATCAACTTTGTCCTCCCAATTTATGTTGATGCTGGCCTGGAAAATAAAGCATTGGAAAAACCCTTTATTCACTGGCCCAGATTCAAGAAGCTATTGCGCCCGCGCAACCATAGGTTGCGCGGCGCAATTGCTGTTTTGCTCCCGCGTAGCGAATGCCCCTGATTCAGGAACCTCGTTACACCGACTGCAGCCTAGGATATGACAGGCATAAGCCTCTTTATGCCTTCATATCTCAGGCTGCATTCTTGCGTTGTCCGCTAGGGGGCGCGGCCATTGTGATCGGCGTATAGTATGCAAATTGCATACTACCACCGATTCACAAAAGTTGCGCGGGCCCTGCGCACGCAAGGTACGGAGTTTCCGTACGGCGACTTTAGCGCAAGGTTGCTCCTGCTAATAGCAGGCGCAACCTATGCTAAAGTATAGCCGCCCTTCCCGCTTGTGAAATTTAAATTTCACGTCGTTTACGTAAGTGATTCGTGAATGGCGCTGGACGCCATTCACGTTCACTTAGAAGCAAATGACGTCCTTGCGACGTCATTTGCCGCAATGCACGTCGGGAAAGTTTCCCGACGGAGCATGCGCTGTTCGCTCGGCGCGGGAGCGCGCCTAATTTAAATGATTCCCGCCCCCGGCGGGATCATTTACATTAGGCACCCTTACGCCCGGCTATTTAGCATAGCGCCCGCGCAATTTACGGAGCTACTGCTCCGTGAATCGCGGGCATATCAAAATATTTGCGTGGGCGCAGAGCAAAAATCGTTGCCCTTTGCCCACGCAAATATTGCGTGGATCTACCTGAATCTGGGCCACTGTCTGGACCTTCGCTCATCTGTTCGTCTCTACAATTGCACCCCTAGACAACGCCAGGGTAACTTAATAGGCCGATCCCAAATCAAACAGCGGCTCCTTTGGGGGTAGCGCTACATAATTATTCAATACATATGATGACTGGAGGTCAAATTTAAGTGCATCGCTGGCTTCTTCCTTATAATCCCCATTCTCATTGACAAAGTATTCTATGATATCTTCAACATTCAGTTCCTATGTGATAAATAAGTGAATGACTGGTAATCAATACCGGTAATTAATCACTGTCACAATGCAAAAGCTTCCATTGATTTCTATATGTAGTACCATATACAGTGATATATAAGACTGCGATGATCCACTTGGTGGGTCATTGATAACAGAGTAGCAGAAATAATGGTCTTTTATTTGTATTTCAGTTCAGTTGCTGAGTCTGTGATGTCACCACCGTAACCACAACACTTCACCGTTCCAGTAAGGCCCGGAGCGAGAGAAAATAAAATGAAAGATAGCGCAGGGCCGGCATGACGGGGTGAGAAGGGGGAACAACTATGGGGTTAGGGATTGTAGGTGGAGAATGGGGAGAGGTGGGATTGGTTGGAGCAACAGGATGAGGAGGGGTTTGTGGCAGTTAGTTAAGGGATAGTTGGGGTCTCCTGGACAGCAGAGAAGGGACAGGTGACAAGCGGGCAGTTTCCCACCCTCCCTGTGTTTTGTTTGGTTTGGTGGGTTTGCTTTATCTCTTTGCAGGTGTAATATGAGCAAAGGACGTCATGGCGGCTGATCGTGTGTCGGTGGTCGGTCTTTTGACGGTGTAAGAAAATACGGTTGAGATGGAAGTGTGGGGGGCTCATCGGTTTGCAGGAAGAAGGAGAACAGAAGATTCAGGCGTAGTATTTGGAACAGTCCTGCTCCCATATGTAACACTTTCCGTACCACTCTTGCCTGAGTGGGTTTAGTGTACCCGGACAGACCCCTCCCACTGACCCGGACAGGCCTCTCTCACTGACCCGGACAGGCCTCTCTCACCGACCAGGACAGGCGTCTCTCACTGACCCGGACAGGCCTCTCTCACCGACCAGGACAGACCCCTCCCACTGACCCGGACAGGCCTCTCTCACTGACCCGGACAGGCCTCTCTCACTGACCCGGACAGACCCCTCCCACTGACCCGGACAGGTCTCTCTCACTGACCCGGACAGGCCCCTCTCACTGACCCGGACAGGCCCCTCCCACTGACCCGGACAGGTCTCTCTCACTGACCCGGACAGGTCTCTCCCACTGACCCGGACAGGCCTCTCTCACTGACCCGGACAGGCCTCTCTCACTGACCCGGACAGACCCCTCCCACTGACCCGGACAGGCCTCTCTCACTGACCCGGACAGGCCTCTCTCACTGACCAGGACAGGCCTCTCTCACTGACCCGGGCAGGCCTCTCTCACCGACCAGGACAGGCGTCTCTCACTGACCCGGACAGACCCCTCCCACTGACCCGGACAGGCCTCTCTCACTGACCCGGACAGGCCTCTCTCACCGACCAGGACAGGCCTCTCTCACCGACCAGGACAGGCGTCTCTCACCAACCCGGACAGGCCTCTCTCACCGACCCGGACAGGCCTCTCTCACCGACCCGGACAGGCCTCTCTCACCGACCCGGACAGGCCTCTCTCACCGACCCGGACAGGCCTCTCTCACCGACCCGGACAGGCCTCTCTCACCGACCCGGACAGGCCTCTCTCACTGACCCGGACAGGCCTCTCTCACTGACCCGGACAGACCCCTCCCACTGACCCGGACAGGCCTCTCTCACCGACCAGGACAGGCCTCTCTCACCGACCCGGACAGGCCTCTCTCACCGACCCGGACAGACCCCTCCCACTGACCCGGACAGGCCTCTCTCACCGACCAGGACAGGCCTCTCTCACCGACCCGGACAGGCCTCTCTCACCGACCCGGACAGGCCTCTCTCACCGACCCGGACAGGCCTCTCTCACCGACCTGGACAGGCCCATCCCACTGACCTGGACAGGCCTCTCTCACCGACCTGGACAGGCCCCTCCCACTGACCCGGACAGGCCTCTCTCACCGACCCGGACAGACCTCTCTCACTGACCTGGCAGCCGGAGTATCACTCGAACATTTGTAGGATAAAGTCTCTGCCACAGACCCTCCTGAAATAGAGGTCAGGGAGACGCCTCTGCCACAGGTCCTCTCTGATTGTAGTTACGGAGATAATCCTCCTTAGGTGAATTACGCCTGGATCTCCTTCTTAATGTCGCCCAGGTACTGACTGACAGGTGATCAATCCTTCAGTGTCCGGCTACCTCGATCCCCGGGGGTTTGTCGAAATCCTTTTGGACCGTCAGCCTCTCTTTGGCGTTCCTCAGACGGACTCCCCACCAAACAGCTATACCGCTTGGGATCCTCAAAGATGGGAACCCAGTCGATCACTGGGTCCCCTTCGCTGCTCAAATGTTCCGGACCAACATGGTCCTGGAACCAGGAACACCGCGTGGCACGCACGCCCCGGCCAGGTAGGCCATAACGCTGGGGCGCTGTGATGTGGCCACCCTAAAGGTGGGTGCCACACTGGAAGAAGACCCAGATCCAATGGTGTCTGCCCCATAAATACCCTCCTCCAGCATGCACAGTGAGGCCCAACCCTCCTGATTGGCTGCTGGGGAAGAGCACCCAAACCTTGACTCCACTGCTGCCATCTACTGCACAGGGGTGGGAAGAACACCCCAGCACAACAGAATGAGCCACAGCACAGCCAAGCTGAAGCAGAGACCCTGTTTTGAACATAACAATTTGGATCAGAGTTTAACTACACTCTGATCTCTTTTTAAACTTAAATAGCACCGGTACTTCAAAGTAACCAGGCGCTACAGGTAAAAGGTCCACAAGTGGAACAAGTTGGAATTCTGGGTGCCGTCATAAGACCAACAGGCCGATAAGTTGTTTTTGTTAATAAAAAGGCTGATATGGCCATTTGTACTCAAATTCTTGTGTGGTCTCATTAATTTAGTAATGGGAGATGGTGAGTCCTCATGGTCAGGCAGACACAAAACAAGGTGGGACATCTTATCTACATGGGTCAAGGTAGGATTGCCACCTCATCTCTTTAAAACTGAACACATATTAATTACACGGGTTCTGTGGCTGATTAAGGTGGTAGTTAAACTCACTTTAGTGCCTTGTCTTCATTAAATTAGCCTCAGAACCTGTGTACAGAGGCGGTACAAGGGGTGGGCGGGAGGGATGGGTGCCCTGGGTGGAGTGTGAGAGGGGGCGGGTTGTTAGATGAAGCAAAGGAGAGAGTTCTTCAGATGGAGTAGTGGAGAGCACCCTTCAGATGGAGCAGTGGAGAGTGCCCTTCAGATGGAGCAGTGGAGAGTGCCCTTCAGATGGCGCAGTGGAGAGCGCCCTTCAGATGGCGCATTCAGTAGGTAATGCTGTAGAGTGGGTTCTTCATCTTCAGATAGGGCAGTGGAGAAAATTCTGTAGATGGAGGAATGCAGGGCACTCTGTGGATGGAGCAGTGGAGAACATTCTGTAGATGGAGCAAGGCAGGACACTCTTTGGATGGAGCAGTGGAGAACGTTCAGTAGATAGAGCTGTAGAGTGGGTTCTTCAGATGGAGCAATGGAGAGCATTCTGTAGATGGAACAGTGGTGAGTGTTCTTCAGATGGAGCCATGGAGAGCGCCCTTCAGATGGAGCAGTGGAGAACATTCGGTAGATAGGGCAGTGGAGAAAATTCTGTAGATGAAGGAATGCAGGGCAATCTGTGGATGGAGCAGTGGAGAACATTCTGTAGATGAAGCAGTAGAGTAGGTTCTTCAGATGGAGCCATGGAGAACATTCTATATATAGAGCCGTAGTGTGAGTTTTTCAGATAGAGCAGTGGAGAACATTCTGTAGAGAGAGCCGTAGAGTAGGTTCTTCAGATGGAGCCATGGAGAACATTCTGTAGATGAAGCAGTCGAGTGGGTTCTTCAGATGGGGCAGTGGAGAACATTCTGTAGATGGAGCCGTAGAGTAGGCTCTTCCGATGGAGCAGTGGAGAACATTCTGTAGATGAAGCAGTCGAGGGGGTTCTTCAGATGGGACAGTGGAGAACATTCTGTAGATGCAGGGCACTGAGAATGGAAATATCCTCTTGCAGGGTTTGGACTCTTCATTTTTCAAAGTACCAAATGAAATCTGTAGTTCTCTATATACATTGAAGTACATCTAATACTGTAGTACTGAAAATGAAGATATGACAATTTTTTTGCCTTGGCGATCGGTAATAATAATCCTCGGCTGTAATACGTTTTACAAGCATCATTTCACAAAGAGTGCGCCATCGAGTCACACGGGCGCCATGAATCCGGAGCTCACTGGCCACATAAATGAATTATCAAAGCAGATTGTTTCACTTTTACTCTAAAAACTAACTGAAGGGATTCTATAGAAAATATACAGCACTGTATATATTATATATTCAGATTATTTCCTGCTTTTGCCTTTGTATTAGTGATGGCAGAAGGTGGGCTGTTGAGAAGGGGAAGGGGAATCGGATGTGTGATGTACCAAAAATGTAAAGGATACAAAAGATCAGTGACTTTTAGGGAACACAGGAAGAACTTGTAGAAATATTTTATAATCCACACAATTTTATTATTGCATTTAAACTCCAAAAGATCCATTGCTCTCTATAACAGGGGTCTCCAAACTTTCTAAGCAAAGGGCCAGTTTACTGGGCTTCAGACTTTAGGAGGGCCGGACCCTAACCATCGGGAGTACAACATGTCCCAGTGTCAGTGGGAGTACACAATCCCCTGTCATTGGAGGAATTGTGGCCCATCATTGGTGTCAGTGGGAGGAATAGTGTCCCATCATTGGTGTCATTGGGAGGAATTGTGTCCCATCATTGGTGTCATTGGGAGGAATAGTGTCCCATCATTGATACCAGTGGGAGGAATAGTGTCCCATCATTGGTATCAGTGGGAGGAATAGTGTCCCATCATTGGTGTCAGTGGGAGGAATAGTGTCCCATCATTGGTGTCAGTGGGAGGAATAGTGTCCCATCATTGGTGTCATTGGGAGAAATAGTGCCCCATCATTGGTGTCATTGGGAGGAATAGTGTCCCATCATTGGTGTCAGTGGGAGGAATAGTGTCCCATCTTCACTCGTTTACACCCATTCCTTTACCCACCCTTCTAACCCTCACCCAACCACCCCCCCCCCCAAACCTTCCCGCACACCATAAACTAGTTTTTTTTAAATGAGTGTCTTCCCTAAAAGGGGATGTCCGGTCACGAGTTAAGATATATACAAAATTTGAGGGCCAACTACCGTCTTCTTATATAGGACATCCTGTTTCATCCAGCCGAGGTTTCCACATCCTCTCGAACTTCCTATAGTTGCCCTGACTGGTAAGTGTCACTCTCTCGCTCCAAATCTTTGAGTTGATGGTTTCAACCCAAGATATGGCAGTGGGTGGCGTCTGCCACCTCCATGCAATTAACTTTCTTGCCTGGAAGAGGCATCTCAGCACCACCTCAAGGGAGCCGGCTGGCACTCTGTCCTCCTCTATACTACCCAATAGGCATGTCTTGGACTCAGGTTTTAAAGGTTCTATTTATTGTGTCCACCACCTACTCCCTGTATCTAAATAGCTTTGGGCATTTCCATAGCATGTGGATGAGATTGCCTGATGATCTACACCTTGGACATTCATCAGTGCGTCTCCACCCAAGATTAAACATCCTCCTGGGGGTGTAATAGACTATATGCAAGAGGAACAAGTGAGATACTTTCTGAGATGGGGAGATCGAGACCAGTACCCCCCCTCCTCAAGATCGCACTCCACTGTTCCGTGGTCATTTGACCTACGTCTCTCTCCCATCCTATCCTGCTCTTATTGTTTTGGCTCCTATTCTGGAGTACAGCTCGGAGATCAAGCCTTTGGCGGTGTTTGAAGAAGTGGGGGAACTCTAACCGCCTTTCAGATACCTGTCCCCCAGGGCAGTACCCAGACCCCCATACACTTTTAACGTCCAATAACGTACATATAAGCCTTTTGAAAATGGGGGCTTTTGATTTTTCAAGTTCGGATCCCACAGACTTTAATAGGGTTCGGAGTTTGGGTCCAAACTTTTGCAAGTTCTGGCACAAACCGACCCGGGGGGGGGGGGGGCGGAGTGTTTGGCCCTACTCCATTCCCTATATGTTTCCAGGACATATTAGGAAATATAAAGCTGAACCGCGTTGGTTGTATTGAGCATCACAGACAGTTCTTTTCAGATCATCTAAATCACGAGGCTCTTTAGGCTTCTTGACAAATAAGTGTGTTTATCGGAACGCTAACAGGGAACATATTGCAATCTGGTAATGAGTGATATGGTTCTCGCTCAGAATGAAGGAATACACGCGCGTTAAGAGTAATGATTTCACGCTGTTTTATAATGTTGCTGTTTATTAGTTATTGTGAATAATGGGAATTTCTGAGAGAGTGCATCAAATGAAGTACTTAAGGAAGTTTACGGCATTTGTCTGTAATAACGTGACACGCACGTTCGGTAACGGCCCCGTTTCATTATTAGAGTGAGAAGCCATTACGGCAATCCCCCTGATTGATGGCGCCTCGTATCTGTAAGGCACAAAGTCATGTAAATAAAAGCATTATAAGAGCACGTCGTGTTTTTTCATCTTCTCAGGCAGAACGAGCTATTTTTTGGGGTAAGCAAGTTGGGGCCGCCGGCCAAGGGGCCAAGGAGAGCAGTTTATAGTCGCTGAATCGTTTAATCCCGTGTTGTCCAACGTCCAGCGGCACAGAAAGACGAAACTCTCCTGGAACTGGCTATAGAAAGAATTAAATGTAATTATCAAAACCACTGGGGATTAAGTTCTACATTAGAGGTCACCAACCTGTGGCCTGCAGGGCAGATGTGGCCTTTTACTCACCTTTACCCAGCCCTTGGAGCATCGTCCTTTCCACTGATATGAGTCATTATTCCTCCCACTGACACCAATGATGGGACACTATTCCTCCCACTGGCACCAATGATGGGACACTATTCCTCCCACTGGCACCAATGATGGGACACTATTCCTCCCACTGGCACCAATGATGGGACACTATTCCTCCCACTGGCACCAATGATGGGACACTATTCCTCCCACTGATACCAATGATGGGACACTATTCCTTCCACTGACACCAATGATGGGACACTATTCCTCCCACTAACACCAATGATGGGACACTATTCCTCCCACTGACACCAATGATGGGACACTATTCCTCCAACTGATACCAATGATGGAACACTATTCCTCCCACTGACACCAATGATGGGACACTATTCCTCCCACTGATACCAATGATGGGGCAGTATTCCTCCCACTGACACCAATGATGGGACACTATTCCTCACACTGACACCAATGATGGGACACTATTCCTCCCACTGACACCAATGATGGGACACTATTCCTCCCACTGACACCAATGATGGGACACTATTCCTCCCACTGATACCAATGATGGGACACTATTCCTCCCACTGATACCAATGATGGGACACTATTCCTCCAACTGACACCAATGATGGGACACTATTCCTCCCACTGATACCAATGATGGGGCACTATTCCTCCCACTGATACCAATGATGGGACACTATTCCTCCCAAGGATACCAATGATGGGACACTATTCCTCCCACTGACACCAATGATGGGACACTAATACTCAAACTTATACTCAAGTCAATAAGTTTTCCCAGTTTTTTGTGGTAAAATTAGGTGCCTCGGCTTATATTCGGGTCGGCTTATACTCGAGTATATACGGTACATTTTTGGTTGTAACATGACAAAATGTGGGAAACGTCAAGGATGCTTTGTTCATGAATCTGATCAGATTATGAGGCTGCGTGGTGAAGACAGAAATGCGATTGATAATTTATGATCGTATCTTCCAACTCTCAACCAAAAGGTGGAGAATGTCAAGGGGTATGAATACTTTTTCCAAGTAAGAAACTCCTAGGCCGCCTTGGTTGCACCCAGAGCTTTTTTTCTCAGAAAATAGGTGCAGGAACTCAACCATGACCCCGTTCAGATTTCACAAACAGTAGAAGGGTCTTAAAGGGGCATTAAATACCAGAATTGCATTACATACAGAGTGCAGAGTTCAGGGGGGGTTACACACAGAGTGCAGAGCTGTCACTTGTAAACACAGAAATCAGACTTCTGTGTTTACAAGTGATTGTGGTGAGCGGGCACCAAAGGGTCTGAGCCAGAGGTGGTGGAACGGAGTTCCCCCAAGTTCCCCCTGAAAAAAAGCCCTGGTTGCACCTATCCCAGTTGAGCGGACAGAATGCCCGGTGGCGCACCAGAACAGTCTGCAGCCGCAACATATCACATCTTTGATTGGTCGATTTTCCTTCCCATCATCCCCCTTGCCTGCCTCTGAACACTAATCCATTCTGGGGACATAAATTGCCTCTACCCCGGCTGAACTCACATCGGTGAGAAGCACTCTGCCAATAAAAGCATTTGCTGATCTATGGCTGCCGTCTCTCCCTATGTTTCTGTTACTTCGTCTCCTTATAGAATAATACGCGATTAATTGATTTCCTGTCGCTCGTTTACCGGGAGGAAAATTAATTTCCCGGCAAAACCCAGCAGGGCCCGTCCTACACGGGGAGCAATCCGGCCTTAAATTATTCATGGGAGAAAATAGGGATGGGCTGCATCAGTGTCACGCTCAGGGCCAGAGACGGATAACACCGGGTTATTGATACGCCAATATTACTCTCGTGCTTCTGAATTATTCAGGCCCGCGTCTAAATGAGCCCGCGCCCCGACAGACACCTGCAAAGATCTCAATGAACGGGCATTTTATTTTTTTCACTGTAGCTGACGGCGCTTTAAAAAGGCAACGGTGTGGTCTGCCAATGCCGCGTTTAGCCTTCTCTGAGGGTTTGGGGCGAAATATGAAAATTATTTTACTGCTTTGATTTGCGTATTTTTTTTAGTGGTGTTTGTAAAATAAAGTGTATGAAAACTTTGTGTGTCCTTGCGCTGCAATGTAACAGGAAAACAAAGAAAGCAACAATAGTCATGTGATCATGGGTTGTACAAAAAAAAGAAGGAAACATATTTTTTTTAAGGAGATTGTTCAGAAATATAACTGTCCCAAGCAAAAGGCCCCTCCATTTTTTCAACACAAACCACACATATAAGACCCGGGATAACAGGGGTAAAAGAAAATGCTGAATCCGGTGTGGTTTTACGGTGAGTCTGATTAGTGAAGACCCGACAGGGGTTTTCGGTCATCTTGTGCCCCTACTAGACACAAACTAAAACATAAGAGGGGTCGGGGGAGCTGGACAAGGAGTTTCCAGAGCTCTCTAAGCTAAGCTGGGTTCCACAAGCCCCCCGCCCAAAGTGACGCCCGTCAAAGTCTACATTTTTATTTATTCCAAGTTGATGAAGTCAGGTTTGCAGTGCAGATCAGACTGGGGTTCTCAGTTATCCTGTGCCCCCAAAAGACACAGGGTGACACATAGGAGGAGCCGGGGGAGCTGGATAAGGAGTTTCCAGAGCTCTCTAAGGTAAGCTGGGTTCCACAAGCCCCCCCACCCAAAGTGATACCCGTCAAAGTCCAGATTTAGATCTATTCCAAGGTGATGTAGTCAGGTTTGCAGTGCAGATCAGACTGGGGTTCTCAGTTACCCTGTGCCCCCAAAAGACACAGGGTGACACATAGGAGGAGCCGGGGGAGCTGGATAAGGAGTTTCCAGAGCTCTCTAAGGTAAGCTGGGTTCCACAAGCCCCCCCACCCAAAGTGATACCCGTCAAAGTCCAGATTTAGATCTATTCCAAGGTGATGTAGTCAGGTTTGCATTGCAGATCAGACTGGCTTTCTCAGTTACCCTGTGCCCCTAATAGACACAGGGTGACACATAGGAGGGGCCGGGGGAGCTGGACAAAGAGTTTCCAGAGCTCTTTAAGGGGGAGCTGGACAAGGAGTTTCCAGAGCTCTCTAAGGTAAGCTGGGTTCCACAAGCCCCCCCCCCCCCCCCAAAGTGATACCCGTCAAAGTCCAGATTTAGATTTATTCCAAGGTGATGAAGTCAGGTTTACAGTGCAGATCAGACTGGGGTTCTCAGTTACCCTGTACCCCTAATAGACATGGGAGGGGCCGGGGGAGCTGGACAAGGAGTTTCCAGAGCTCTCTTAGGTAAGCTGGGTTCCACAAGCCCCCCACCCAAAGTGACTCTCATCACATGAACAAACCGATTTTAATGTGGCGCTTCCAGTGTGCAATTTATATCTATATAAAATTACTATTTTTATTCTACATATAATATGACAAGAATACCGTATTTGCCGGCGTATAAGACGACCTTTTGGATGCAAAAAAATGCATCCAAAGTCGGGGGTCGTCTTATACGCCGGATCTGTCTCCGTCAGGCTGCGGACATCCATGTTTCAGGCTGCGGACATCCATGTTTCAGGCTGCGGACATCCATGTTTCAGGCTGCGGGCATCCATGATTTAAAAGCCGCGCCTCCTCCTCAGACTGTTCCGTGATAGGCGGAACACTTATTTTCCCAGCGGGGCCTCTGTTCAGTGTTCAGTCTATCACGGATGCCTTCTCATCCTCGGACGAGAGGACGTCCATGATAGGCGGAACACTGAACAGAGGCCCTGCTGGGAAAATTTGTGTTCCGCCTATCACGAAACAGTCTGAGGAGGAGACGTGGCTTTTGAATCATGGATGCCCGCAGCCTGGAACATGGATGTCCACAGCACAAAAATAAGGTAGGGAGATCTTCTTGGCCGGCACAGTAGAGGCATGTGATGGACAGTGGAGGCATGGAATGGCACAGTGGAGGCATGGAATGGCACAGTGGGGGCATGGAATGGCACAGTGGGGGCATGGAATGGCACAGTGGAGGCATGGAATGGCACAGTGGAGGCATGGAATGGCACAGTGGGGGCATGGAATGGCACAGTGGAGGCATGGAATGGCACAGTGGAGGCATGGAATGGCACAGTGGAGGCATGGAATGGCACAGTGGGGGCATGGAATGGCACAGTGGAGGCATGGAATGGCACATTGGGGGCATGGAATGGCACAGTGGAGGCATGGAATGGCACAGTGGAGGCATGGAATGGCACAGTGGAGGCATGGAATGGCACAGTGGGGGCATGGAATAGCACAGTGGAGGCATGGAATGGCACATTGGGGGCATGGAATGGCACATTGGAGGCATGGAATGGCACAGTGGAGGCATGGAATGGCACAGTGGAGGCATGGAATGGCACAGTGGGGGCATGGAATGGCACAGTGGAGGCATGGAATGGCACAGTGGAGGCATGGAATGGCACAGTGGAGGCATGGAATGGCACATTGGGGGCATGGAATGGCACAGTGGGGGCATGGAATAGCACAGTGGAGGCATGGAATGGCACATTGGGGGCATGGAATGGCACAGTGGAGGCATGGAATGGCACATTGGGGGCATGGAATGGCACGGCACAGTGGGGCATGTAATGGAACGGCACAGTGGGGCATGTAATGGAATGGCACAGTGGGGTATGTAATGGAATGGCACAGTGAGGCATGTAATGGAATGGCACAGTGAGGCATGTCATGTAATGTAATGGCACCGTGAGATTTGAAAAATGCCTGTTTCTGTCAGCGGTTGTTCCTGTCAGCGGTTGTTCCGGCTACCCCTCAGCTTCCAGACAGACTAGTAGGAAGGGGGTCGTCTTATACGGCGAGTATATCCCGGCAAATACGGTATATATATATATATATATATAAAAAACTTGCAATATAACAGTCACTTTCAGAATAGTAAAGATAGACCAGTAAGTGGCAGGACCGGGTTATGATGGGTTACCGCAATTGTTCTTTGTATCCTCCTTGTACACAACAGTTACTGTAGTACGCCTTTGTTGTTATATTAGGTGGTGACAGGTACTCTTTAATGTAACCCGAAGAAGGGATGTGCTACATCAGCCATTATTTGTGTCGGAATTTATGCCGCAAACATGCAGAAGACGAAGAGCCGCCTCCGCCATCCGCAGACACAGGGGGAGAAGTGTTATCCGAGCCATAATATGTGAGCGATCGCTTGTTAGCGCCATTAAACGTCTCATTAACTGCGGGGACAATGAATTTTTGAGGGGCTTATTGCCGTTATAAACTTTAATCAAGGTTTACAGCAGAGATAATGTGGCCTTTGTGTTTAACGGCCGGCGGGGAAGCTCCGGAGAAATTGTTTTATTGCAGATAATAAGGTGCTGACTCCATTTTATTTTTTCCATATCATTTTCTTACTCCGGCCTAATAGGCGCGGGTCAGCGGCGGGGGGGAGGGGAGGAAAATGAAGCGCTCACCTTCTATGGATTATCATGTTGTGACATTTACTAATATAATACCGTAGGAAGCCTTCCGCACGACAATGCTAGGCTTTCCTAATCAGTATGATAGTGCTAGGCTTTCATAATCAGTATGATAGTGCTAGGCTTTCATAATCGGTATGATAGTGCTAGGCTTTCATAATCAGTATGATAGTGCTAGGCTTTCCTAATCAGTATGATAGTGCTAGGCTTTCCTAATCAGTATGATAGTGCTAGGCTTTCCTAATCAGTATGATAGTGCTAGGCTTTCATAATCAGTATGATAGTGCTAGGCTTTCATAATCAGTATGATAGTGCTAGGCTTTCATAATCGGTATGATAGTGCTAGGCTTTCATAATCGGTATGATAGTGCTAGGCTTTCATAATCAGTATGATAGTGCTAGGCTTTCCTAATCAGTATGATAGTGCTAGGCTTTCATAATCAGTATGATAGTGCTAGGCTTTCATAATCAGTATAATAGTGCTAGGCTTTCCTAATCAGTATGATAGTGCTAGGCTTTCCTAATCAGTATGATAGTGCTAGGCTTTCATAATCAGTATGATAGTGCTAGGCTTTCATAATCAGTATGATAGTGCTAGGCTTTTATAATCAGTATGATAGTGCTAGGCTTTCATAATCGGTATGATAGTGCTAGGCTTTCATAATCGGTATGATAGTGCTAGGCTTTCATAATCAGTATGATAGTGCTAGGCTTTCCTAATCAGTATGATAGTGCTAGGCTTTCATAATCAGTATGATAGTGCTAGGCTTTCATAATCAGTATAATAGTGCTAGGCTTTCATAATCAGTATGATAGTGCTAGGCTTTCATAATCGGTATGATAGTGCTGGGCTTTCATAATCAGTATGATAGTGCTAGGCTTTCATAATCGGTATGATAGTGCTAGGCCTTCATAATCAGTATGATAGTGCTAGGCTTTCATAATCGGTATGATAGTGCTAGGCTTTCATAATCGGTATGATAGTGCTAGGCTTTCATAATCAGTATGATAGTGCTAGGCTTTCATAATCGGTATGATAGTGCTAGGCCTTCATAATCGGTATGATAGTGCTAGGCTTTCATAATCGGTATGATAGTGCTGGGCTTTCATAATCAGTATGATAGTGCTAGGCTTTCATAATCGGTATGATAGTGCTAGGCCTTCATAATCAGTATGATAGTGCTAGGCTTTCATAATCGGTATGATAGTGCTAGGCTTTCATAATCGGTATGATAGTGCTAGGCTTTTCAAGCTGGACTTATACATATGGGCCCGGATTCACAAAGCACTTACGCCGACGTATCTCGAGATACGCCGCGTAAGTGTAACTATGCGCCGTCGTATCTATGCGCCGTGCCCATAAACTGAGATACGCCTTAAAATAGGCTTCATCCGACCGACGTAACTTGCCAACGCCGGCGTATCGTGGGCATATCGTCATTTCCCAGAAGGGAAACCTGAAAGCCTCGTACACACGTGTGTCCTGTCTACAGTTTAGGCATCGTGGTAGGAGTGTTATGGTCTGGGGCTGCATGAGTGCTGCCGGCACTGGGGAGCTACAGATCATTGAGGGAACCATGAATGCCTACATGTACTGTGACATACTGAAGCAGAGAATGATCCCCTCCCTTCAGAGATTGGACCGCAGGGTAGTATTCCAACATGATAACCCCCCCAAACACACCTCCAAGACCACCACTGCCTTGCTAAAGAAGCTGAGGGTAAAGGTGATGGACCGGCCAAGCATGTCTCCAGACCTAAACCCTATTGATCATCTGTGGGGGATCCTCAAACGGAAGGTGGAGGAGCGCAAGGTCTCCCACATCCACCAGCTCTGTGATGTAGTCATGGAGGAGGGGAAGAGGACTCCAGTGACAACCTGTAAAGCTCTGGTGACCTCCATGCCCAAGAGGGTTAAGGCCGTGCTGAAAAATAATGGCGGCCACACAAAATATTGACACTTTGGGCCCAATTTGGACATTATTCTTAGGGGTGTACTGACTTTTGTGGCCAGCGGTTTAGACATTAATAGCTGTGTGTTGAGTTATTTTGAGGGGACGGCAAATTTACATTGTTATACAAGCTGTACACTCACTACATTACATTGTAGATACAAAGTGTAATTTCTTCAGTGTTGTCACATGAAGGCCCGGATTCACGCCGACACAGCGCAGAGAGGAAAGCACTGAATTCACAAAGCCAGTGCTGCCAAAACTGCGCTGGGTTTCCTAGGCGTAAGCCGGTGTAGGTGGAAGTGGGTGTGAGCCATGCAAATGAGGCGTGACCTCATGCAAATGATGGGCCGAGCGCCAGACAGATACGTATAACGAACGGCGCATCCGCTGTCCCGTGGACACATCCCAGTGCGCATGCTCAGAATCACGTCGGCACAACTCCCTAAGATACGCCGGATCACTGCCTACGGCGTGAACGTAACCTACGCCCAGTCATATTCACGTCCAACGTAAACTACGTAAAATACGTCGGCTTGTGTTCCCTGGTGCAGACCTTTGCATTGATTCTGCCGAGTTACACCTCCTTTATGGGGCATAACTTTACGCCGGACGTAGGACTTTACGCGCACTGGGTCGGGCGCACATATGTTCGTGAATCGGCGTATCTCCCTCATTTGCATATGTGAATAGAAAATCAATGGGAGCGCCAAATGCATCCAGCGTAAATATGCGCCCACTCTACGCCGGCGTAGGCAAGTTACGTCGGTCGGATGAAGCCTTTTTTTAGGCGTATCTTAGTTTGTGGGCACGGCGCACAGATACGACGGCGCATATTTGCACTTACGCGGCGTATCTGGAGATACGTCTGCGTAAGTGCTTTGTGAATCCGGGCCGTAAAGAGAGAAGAAAATATTTACACAAATGTGAGGGGTGTACTTACTTTTGTGAGATACTGTATATATTCGTGGAATTGGACGTATGATCATGGGGAAAATACAAAAAAAAATTCTATTGAAAAGCCTGTGGCGTGCAAAACACAACCCAAAAACTCCACCCGATGCAGGAAAAAATGTGCACACACATAAAGAGTGAAACACAAAAAACTGCGACGGGTGCATCGTCAAATGGTCCTCCGAAAAGGACCCAGCTCTGATCCCCCGGGGCGTTAGGCTCCTGGCAGGGAAAAGAGTAATCTGTGGCCCATACAGCCGAAGCCACAAGGACCCAACATCCTCGGAGGGACAGAACCCTCCTCGGTGAGGCTCCCCCGAAGGGAGACCCCATAAGAGCAAACTAAGCCAGAAGGCCGTGTCCACCGACTCCCAAGACTTTCAGAGCAGGCCCGAGGACCAGCACCCTACTCGCCACACATAAAGTGCCAAGCACCAAACAAAAACAAAAAAAGACCAAAACGTGACAAACAGGGGGTAAAATAAAAAAGGAAAGTGGGGAAGAAGGAAGAGTGAGGTAAAGTGCAATACGTTGGCCGGCCCTCCGGCCAGGAAACAAAAATTCCTCTGGTCCTAGCCAAAAGGCCCGGCTCTAGAGGCAGGTGTGAAAAGTGTGAATGTGGAGATCAGTGACCTAAGGTGCCACACGATGAGTGCCCCTCAACACTCGTGCAATGTATGGCACCCCTGGACTGCCACTCCAGGGGCACTATCTCCACAGGCTTTTTAACGGTCCCTAGCCCCCGGTCCGGACCGGCAGCACCCTTCCCAGCCAGGAAGGTAGGAGAAGAGGTCGGGGAGAGCCCACCTATGCAGGCTACTACCCACAACCCCTATCTCTCCTACATAATCACATTCGGGAAATACTACCCGCCCCTCCCGGTAAAAGGAGGAGCAAGGGTTCTCTCCCGAACAACTGACTGGGGCAGATACCACCAAATCCAGGCCAAAGGCCAGGGACCCGGCCCTTCAGCTACGACCTCATGCCTCTCTGTCCCGATCAGAAGGCTTTCACCTCCACGCCAACAGGCTTAGCGTCCGCCGACTGCCATCCCTTTCCCCCTGCCACAGGGTACCGGGGACAGTCAGCTTAGCACCACCACTGATAAGAACAGATACTACACTTGATCTTAGCCAAAAGGCCGAGAAGCGGGGAAAAGTGGGGAAAATACTACAATACTGTCTCAATATTGGCATGGAGAGTGTTAACTTAATTCCATCTGCGGTGCTCCGGGACAAACCCCATAAATGAAGAGGGAAGGAAATCCGAGAGAGAGAGAGAGAGGGAGAGGGAGAGAGGGAGAGGGAGAGAGAGAGAGGGAGGACAGATGTTCCGAGTTATACAAACATCTTGTAAAAAAAGTGTTTCATTTTCCAGATCTAACAAACATGCCCACAGTTTGGACAGATCCTGTCACTTGTATATAATTCTCAAAAGAGCCTTGAAATGAATCACCCCATAAAAGTAACGCGTGTCGTATAAACGCATGTGGGCCGGCCGCCAGTGGACGGTGTCCTGGTGGCTGATCTGATGTGATCTTCAGAGACACGAGAAACTGTCCTCCTCACCTCTATTACCGGGAAGATCCCGACTTCATCCGACGACAGATTCCCCGTCACCTAAACAATAAGTCACGTATGTTTTATGTCTCCATAAGGTCGCTTCATATTACATGCAATGGAATTTCATACAAATTTACCAAATCCAACTCTCTTCCCTTACGTGTAGATCGGCCTTTCCCAACCTTCTCAACGCAGAGGAACCCTTGAAATAACTTTCCGGTCGCAGGGAACCCTCTGCTAAAAATGACCGTATCTACAACTCTGATACCAGTGGTGGCTGGTGTTCAACATTTTTTTTTTGGGGGGGGGGGGGGCAAACAAAAAAAACATCAATTGCAGCCTCACTGTGCCCATCAATTGCCGCCACTGTGCCCATCAAACGCAGCCACTGTGCCCATCAAACGCAGCCACTGTGCCATCAATTGTCACCACTGTGCCATGCCATCAATTGTTGCCACTGTGCCATGCCATTGTCGCCACTGTGCCATGCCATTGTCGCCACTGTGCCCATCAAATGCAGCCACTGTGCCATGCCATTGTCCCCACTGTTCCCATCAATTGTCACCATTGTGCCATGCCAAACGCAGCCACTGTGCAATAAATTGTCGCCACTGTGCCATGCTATCAATTGTCGCCACTGTGCCATGCCATTATCGCCACTGTGCCCATCAATTGTTGCCACTGTGCCATGCCAAACACAGCCACTGTACCATCAACTGTCGACACTGTGCCATGCCAAATGCAGCCACTGTTCCCATCAATTGTCGGCACTGTGCCATGCCATCAAAGGCTTTTGCTAGCGGGTATACATATTGTCAATAATTACTGTGTGTCTTCCCAGCAAGGATGGCTCCCTGCACTCCCAGCCAGGAGAACACAACAGCCCCGTAAAAGGAATTACCCTAGGGGTCTTCAAACTGCGGCCCACGGGCCAAATGTGGCTCTTTGCTTGCCTTTATCTCTCCCTTGGGGCACTATTCAGACCACTGTGTAGCATTATAGCCACTGTCCAGAGCACTGTGCAGAATTACAGGCCCCTCAGACCACTGTCCAGAGCACTGTGCAGTATTACAGGCCTCTCCGACCATCCAAAGCACTGTGTGAATTACAGGCCTCATCAGACCATCCAGAGCACTGTGCAGCATTCCAGGCCTCCTCAGACCATCCAGAGCACTGTGTGCATTACAGGCCTCCTCAGACCATCCAGAGCACTGTGAGCATTACAGGCCTCCCCAGACCATCCAGAGCACTGTGTGCATTACATGCCTCCTCAGACCATCCAGAGCACTGTGTGCATTACAGGCCTCCTCCGACCATCCAAAGCACTGTGTGAATTACAGGCCTCCTCAGACCATCCAGAGCACTGTGCAGCATTACAGGCCTCCTCAGACCATCCAGAGCACTGTGAGCATTACAGCCCTCCTCAGACCATCCAGAGCCCTGTGTACATTACAGGCCTCCTCAGACCATCCAGAGCACTGTGAGCATTACAGGCCTCCCCAGACCTTCCAGAACACTGTGTGCATTACAGGCCTCCTCAGACCATCCAGAGCACTGTGAGCATTACAGGCCTCCCCAGACCTTCCAGAACACTGTGTGCATTACAGGCCTCCTCAGACCATCCAGAGCACTGTGAGCATTACAGGCCTCCCCAGACCATCCAGAGCACTGTGTGCATTACAGGCCTCCTCAGACCATCCAGAGCACTGTGAGCATTACAGGCCTCCTCAGACCATCCAGAGCACTGTGAGTATTACAGGCCTCCTCAGACCATCCAGAGCACTGTGAGCATTACAGGCCTCCCCAGACCATCCAGAGCACTGTGAGCATTACAGGCCTCCCCAGACCATCCAGAGCACTGTGAGCATTACAGGCCTCCCCAGACCATCCAGAGCAATGTGAGCATTACAGGCCTCCCCAGACCATCCAGAGCACTGTGAGCATTACAGGCCTCCCCAGACCATCCAGAGCACTGTGAGCATTACAGGCCTCCCCAGACCTTCCAGAACACTGTGTGCATTACAGGCCTCCTCAGACCATCCAGAGCACTGTGAGCATTACAGGCCTCCCCAGACCATCCAGAGCACTGTGTGCATTACAGGCCTCCTCAGACCATCCAGAGCACTGTGAGCATTACAGGCCTCCTCAGACCATCCAGAGCACTGTGAGTATTACAGGCCTCCTCAGACCATCCAGAGCACTGTGAGCATTACAGGCCTCCCCAGACCATCCAGAGCACTGTGAGCATTACAGGCCTCCCCAGACCATCCAGAGCACTGTGAGCATTACAGGCCTCCCCAGACCATCCAGAGCAATGTGAGCATTACAGGCCTCCCCAGACCATCCAGAGCACTGTGAGCATTACAGGCCTCCCCAGACCATCCAGAGCACTGTGTGCATTACTGGCCTCCCCAGACCATTGATCTCATTGAGCCCTTTGTCGCCTCTGTGCCCATTGTCGCCACTGTGCCCTGTAAAATGCACTTACCTTATTCCTTCCACGTCCCTCGATGTCTTCCCCCGCCATGGTGACGCTTCAGCCAATCAGGTTACCAATAACCAGAATCGGGGAACCTGATTGGCTGAGACGGGCGTCAGTCTTATCCAAGGAACGCACCCCCCGTACGTCCTGAGGATAAGACATCCAGGAGACGAGGGCTGTACTCGGAAATCTTATCAGAGCCGCTCGCTGTGATAGGCACTTCCGCACAGCCAACCAGCTGCCGTTATTCAGGTTGCCAGCGCTCAAGTTCCAGACATCTGAATAGACCAGCGGCAGCTGGCAACATAACATACATTCATGCAATGTATGAATGTATGTTATTAGGCTCAGTGGTGGGCGAGAGCCAGAGGGGGCGGCGCTCCTGCCCCCTCTATGGACGAACCGCCACTGGGCATAAGACTAAATCAAAATTTGAGGCCAAAATGAACACTGCTTGAAAAAAAGGAAAAACGAATGCAGGCACCACATCTAAGGACTGGTAAGCTCCTTTATATTGAAGTTTTAAGGTTTTGGAAATAAAAATATTATAGTCGCACTAAAGCACTATAATTACAACAACACTACTATAAATAATAAAATTCAAAAGTACATTAGCTAATAAAACTGGTGTTGCCATGGATATCATAACAAGAATAAAAGCCCAAAGTCATTGTGACATTCTCATCGCGTCTATGGTCTGGCTGTAGAATGACATCACTCCATCTCCGGTAATAGCCCATGTGACATCTCGGCATTCACGCCACCCGCTGTCTGTTCCGGCTTCACAGCGTAAAAATTCCAGGAGATCCGATAGGTTAACCCGCCGCAAGAATAACAATAAAGAGAAACTTGTTTCGAAAAACTTAATGATTTATTTTATGGTTTCATTATCGGGGGTCGCATTACTCAACGGCATTTCAAACATGTCATTTCTACAAACTGTGGTAATTAAAATTTATAACGCACTTTGCGGGCAGCATATGAATCTTTTAGTCTGCACTCGGCTGTCGCATAAACAGCGTAATTTCAACTGCAATTCTCCCTTTATTGGTTCTCATTTGTGATTTAACCGCCATCAATGACTGCGCTGTAAAGAATAAATTAACCATCCGTAAACCTGATGATGACAGGGACAGTCAAAAATACTTTAAACGGCTCGCGGCAGATCATATTTAGCCTGCCGGAAAAAATAATCTGCTGGCGGAATTCTTCGTTATTTCGCACGCGTTAACCTTTTCAGAAAGAGCCCAGTCCGGGCAACGTAGGGAATCGCCCCAGTGGCCCAGATTCAGGTAGAATTTGCCCCTTTCTTACGGAGGCACAGGGCAGCGTTTTTGCCCTGCGCCCCCGCAAATTTACTGCGCTACCCACGATTCACGGAGCAGTAGCTCCGTAAATTGCGGGGGCGCTGTGTAAACTTGCCCTGCGTAAGGGCGCCTAATGTAAATGATCCCGTAGGAGGGCGGGAATCATTTAAATTAGGCGCGCTCCCGCGCCGAGCGTAGAGCGCATGCTCCGTTGGGAAACTTTCCTGACGTGCATTGCGGCAAATGACGTCGCAAGGACGTCATTTGCTTCAAAGTGAACGTGAATGGCGTCCAGCGCCATTCACGAATCACTTACGCAAATCACGTAAATTTTGAACGTTGCGGGAACGACGGGTATCCTATAGCCTGCTATTAGGATGTGCAACCTTACGCGAAACCCAACGTACGCAAACTACGTAATTTGCGTACGCAGGGCTCGCGCAACGTTGTGAATCGGTGTTAGTATGCAATTTGCATACTATACACTGATCACAATGGGAGCGCACCCTAGCGGTCATCGCTAGAATGCAGCCTAAGATATGTGTGGCATAAGAGCCTTATGCCACGCAGATTTTAGGCTGCAGTCGGCGTAACGAATCAGGAGAACTCGTTACGCCTGGGCAACTAAGCAATTGCGCTGCGTAACTATGGTTACGCAGGCGCAATTGCTCTCTGAATCTGGGCCAGTGTTGCCAACCGTCAGTGGGCTAGATTCAGGTAGCTGCATGCGATCTTACGGCGGCGCAGCGTATCGTATCGCATATTCTACGCCGAAAACAACGGAAACACCCCTAGCGGCCAGCGTAATATTGCAGACAATTATACGCCGCCGTATTCAAGTTACGTCGGCGGAGGAAGCCTATTTTTCCGACGTATCTGCCTTGGAGAATCGGCGTAAAGATACGCCAGCGCAGATTTGAAATTACGGCGGCGTATCTGGAGATACGCCGCCGTAAATGCTACCTGAATCCAGCCCAGTATTTTTACTGGCAGCCAGTAAAAGATTAGGCACTTTTCTCCTGCCAGTAAATGCCAGTAAGAGGAAAAGGTTGCCAGTAAAAAATATGGCTGTGACGCTACGTGTGGAAATGCACATGCGCAGCTCGGGCCTGGAGATGGCTGAGACCATCCACGTGCCTGCTACAGTGTGCTTGGGCGAGTCTGGTGGAAGCGGTGTCTAAGCTTGTCGTGTGATGTCATGGTGCAAGGGAGCCGAGGGGAGCGGCCGGAGTCTCGTGTGCCCGAGGAGCAGTTCAGCTGACCTCGGCAAACCTCGGAAAGACTCCGTTCCCGAGCCTTTCTGAGGTTTGCCAAGGTCAACCGAGCTGTCCTCGGGCCTTTCTGTGCATTTCCGAATGGCGTCGTTCGGCTCCAGCGCCCTTCCACCTCTGGCCAAACGCAGTACTGCACTCCCAAACCGAGTTAGGATTCTTAGAAACACAGCACTGCGGAACGCTCGTTAACTGTGTTACTCGCAAACCGAGGTTCCCCCTCTAGTGATATAAAGGTCTATATAGAGGAATCTGGACCTCCTTCCTCCTGCTGGTGACCCCTCTAGTGATATAAAGATCTATATAGAGGAATCAGGACCTCCCTCCTCCTGATGAAGACCCCTCTAGTGATATAAAGATCTATATAGAGGGATCGGGACCTCCTTCCTCCTGCTGGTGACCCCTCTAGTGATATAAAGATCTATATAGAGGGATCAGGACCTCCTTCCTCCCGCTGGTGACCCCTCTAGTGATATAAAGATCTATATAGAGGGATCAGGACCTCCTTCCTCCTGATGAAGACCCCTCTAGTGATATAAAGATCTATATAGAGGAATCAGGACCTCCTTCCTCCTGCTGGTGACCCCTCTAGTGATATAAAGATCTATATAGAGGAATCCGGACCTCCTTCCTCCTGCTGGTGACCCCTCTAGTGATATAAAGATCTATATAGAGGAATCAGGACCTCCCTCCTCCTGATGAAGACCACTCTAGTGATATAAAGATCTATATAGAGGAATCAGGACCTCCTTCCTCCTCCTGATGAAGACCCCTCTAGTGATATAAAGATCTATATAGAGGAATCGGGACCTCCTTCCTCCTGTTGGTGACCCCTCTAGTGATATGAAGGTCTATATAGAGGAATCAGGACCTCCTTCCTCCTGCTGGTGACCCCTATAGTGATATAAAGATCTATATAGAGGAATCAGGACCTCCTTCCCCCTGATGAAGACCCCTCTAGTGATATAAAGATCTATATAGAGGAATCAGGACCTCCTTCCTCCTGCCGGTGACCCCTCTAGTGATATAAAGATCTATATAGAGGGATCAGGACCCCTTCCTCCCTTTGGTGACCCCTCTAGTGATATCAAGATCTATATAAATGAATCAGGACCTCCTTCCTCCTGCTGGTGACCCCTCTAGTGATATAAAGATCTATATAAATGAATCAGGACCTCCTTCCTCCTGATGAAGACCCCTCTAGTGATATAAAGATCTATATAGAGGAATCAGGACCTCCTTCCTCCTGCTGGTGACCCCTCTAGTGATATAAAGATCTATATAGATGAATCAGGACCTCCTTCCTCCTGCTGGTGACCCCTCTAGTGATATAAAGATCTATATAGAGGGATCAGGACCTCCTTCCTCCTGCTGGTGATCCCTCTAGTGATATAAAGATCTATATAGAGGGATCAGGACCCCTTCCTCCCTTTGGTGACCCCTCTAGTGATATCAAGATCTATATAGAGGAATCAGGACCTCCTTCCTCCTGCTGGTGACCCCTCTAGTGATATAACGATCTATATAGAGGAATCAGGACCTCCTTCCTCCCGCTGGTGACCCCTCTAGTGATATAAAGATCTATATAGATGAATCAGGACCTCCTTCCTCCTGCTGGTGACCCCTCTAGTGATATAAAGATCTATATAGAGGGATCAGGACCTCCTTCCTCCTGCTGGTGACCCCTCTAGTGATATAAAGATCTATATAGAGGAATCAGGACCTCCTTCCTCCCGCTGGTGACCCCTCTAGTGATATAAAGATCTATATAGATGAATCAGGACCTCCTTCCTCCCGCTGGTGACCCCTCTAGTGATATAAAGATCTATATAGATGAATCAGGACCTCCTTCCTCCTGCTGGTGACCCCTCTAGTGATATAAAGATCTATATAGATGAATCAGGACCTCCTTCCTCCTGCTGGTGACCCCTCTAGTGATATAAAGATCTATATAGAGGGATCAGGACCTCCTTCCTCCTGCTGGTGACCCCTCTAGTGATATAAAGATCTATATAGAGGAATCAGGACCTCCTTCCTCCTGCTGGTGACCCCTCTAGTGATATAAAGATCTATTAAGAGGAATCAGGACCTCCTTCCTCCCGCTGGTGACCCCTCTAGTGATATAAAGATCTATATAGAGGGATCAGGACCTCCTTCCTCCCTTTGGTGACCCCTCTAGTGATATCAAGATCTATATAGAGGAATCAGGACCTCCTTCCTCCCTTTGGTGACCCCTCTAGTGATATAAAGATCTATTAAGAGGAATCAGGACCTCCTTCCTCCCGCTGGTGACCCCTCTAGTGATATAAAGATCTATATAGAGGGATCAGGACCTCCTTCCTCCCTTTGGTGACCCCTCTAGTGATATCAAGATCTATATAGAGGAATCAGGACCTCCTTCCTCCCTTTGGTGACCCCTCTAGTGATATCAAGATCTATATAGAGGAATCAGGACCTCCTTCCTCCTGCTGGTGACCCCTCTAGTGATATAAAGATCTATATAGAGGAATCAGGACCTCCTTCCTCCCGCTGGTGACCCCTCTAGTGATATAAAGATCTATATAGAGAAATCAGGACCTCCTTCCTCCTGATGAAGACCCCTCTATAAAGATCTATATAGAGGAATCAGGACCTCCTTCCTCCTGATGAAGACCCCTCTAGTGATATGAAGATCTATATAGAAGAATCAGGACCTGCTTCCTCCTGCTGGTGATCCCTCTAGTGATATAAAGATCTATATAGAGGAATCAGGACTTCCTTCTTCCTGCTGGTGATCCCTCTAGTGATATAAAGATCTATATAGAGGAATTAGGACCTTCTTCCTCCTGCTGGTGACCCATCTAGTGATATAAAGATCTATATAGAGGGATCAGGACCCCCTTACTCCTGCTGGTGACCCCTCTAGTGATATAAAGATCTATATAGAGGAATCAGGACCTCCTTCCTCCTGCTGGTGACCCCTGGAGTGATATAAAGATCTATATAAAAAAATTAAATACAAAACAACTCAACTCCACTGCAGTTAATCTAGAAGATTTTCCAGAGGCATTGGAAAGCAATCAACCTCTCAGCTCTGGAACCCTGAGAAGACCAAAACAATCAACAGCCACTCAACTCATAACGGTAGAGCCAAAAGCTGAATTGACCTAACAGCCTAACAGGGAGGGCCCCACACATACCCAGTGTGTCCAGATTCGACCTTGACAAATCACAGTTTTTATTTTTCATTTTTTTTACAAACACATAGAATGTTCCTCTTACTCTTCTTGATTGAGGAACGAATGATTTTTGCAGATCTTCTTCTTGTATAAACACTCATTCAGTAGCGGAGGAATCTCCAGTTTCCTGTTTTGGCATCTCCTGACATTAGACATGTCCCTTCATCACTCAGTGCACGGAATATGATAAATTATAACACGGTATCATCGTCTCCGTCCGATTAATCTTAAGGTAAGCTATCCATCGCCGAATATAAACACTTATATACAGTAATATAAATGGCTCATCTCTGGAAAAGCTCAGATTTTGGCCAGATCAAGCCTAGACTTGGTATTTACATTACCGGTGGGTGCAGACCAATCTGGCGGCTCATCTTGAGACCATCCATTGGTTTAACTCAGTGGTCTCCAAACTGCGGCCCGGGGGCCAAATGTGGTCCTTTGCTTGCTTTTTTCCGGGCCCTTGGGGCAGTATTTTATTCACTGACACCAACGAAGGGGCCCAATAATACCAATGTGGGGGGCAGTGGCGGTTCGTCCATAGAGGGTGCTGGAGCACCGCCCCTTCTGGCACTCACCGCCACTGAGTCTAACAACATAGATTCATGCATTGCCCAAATCTATGTTTTTGTCTCCGCTGCCGCCCACTATTCAGCTGGCCGGATGTTGAGCGCCAGCCAGCTGAATAACGGCAGCTGGTTGGCTGTACGGAAGTGCCTATCAGAGCCAGCGGCTCTGATAGGCTTTCCGAGTACAGCCCTCGGGTCCCCGGAAGCTTATCCTCGGAACGCACGGTATGTGCGTTCCGAGGATAAGACTGACAGGCGTCTCAGCCAATCAGGTTCTGGCTACCGGTAACGCCGTTCAACGCCTACCATGCGCCGTTCAAATAATACGTCAAAAGCGTGGGGTCAAGTTAGATTTAAATAATACAAATAAAATATAAAAACAGCAGAGGTGATCAAATACCACCAAAAGAAAGCTCTGTTTGTGGGAAAAAAATGACGCCAATTTTGTTTGGGAGCGCGCAATTGTCAGTTAAAGCGACGCAGAGCCGAATCGCAAAACCTGGCCAGGTCCTTTACCTGCATAAAGGTCCGGGTCTTAAGTAGTTAAAGAGACGCAGTGCCATATCGCAAAAAAAACATGGCAAATCCTTCCGGGGCTGAAATGATTAAAGTAACGCAGTGCCGTATCGCAAAATAAGTCCTTGCCATGGGGGGGAGGATAAACCTTCCGAAGGTCAAGTGGTTAATAAATAAATGTGCCCGGAGTTCGGCATTAGGACTTTCCGTACTGTTGGGTCACGGTTGGTCACGCTCCCCCGTTTCCTTACACATGTAAGGATGACAGCAGAGTTCTGTACAATTGGGGACATCTTGACAGGCCGGGATGTCGGCCTTTTGCAGCTCTCCTAATTGACCTCATCTGTATTTTATTCTGAATACACAGCAGCCCCTAAGAACAGGCCAAAGACAGCCATGATGTACCCAACCCGCCGGCAGATGTCCTCCTCCCCCCCCCCCCCCACCCAGCGCTGTGCGCAATTAGCTTTTTTTTTTTTCGGTTTTGCAATCTCTGCCTGTAATGAGCGGCAGAGGTCAGGCGGTGTATGCAGAAGGAATCTGTGAAGAAGTGACACCCAAATGACAGTTATTAGGCAACTTTCTCCCATCGCCTCCCTATTAGATTGATCAGCTAAACGTGCCGCTTGTATTATCACTCCTGACACCGCGCAGAGCTAATAAACCAAATGGATTGTGTTTGTTACCCGGCTATTTTCAAAAGCAGCGGGGTCAGATAAATTGGCCACATAAATTCATTCTGACACGCAGGATTACTACAGCTTTCTCAGGTCACCTTCTGAATACCGCAGGAGCTGATGTATCGGACGCTGGCGTGTTATTAACACTGGCCGCTTTTTGTTTTCGCTCCCTCTGTACATATCCGCCATACATCATAGTCAGCGCGCTCTCTCTTTTGTTTTCGAAGCATCATTTCTCTGCCCGGCGTGCTGTAAAGGCCGTATTTTATCGAGCGAGAGCGGCAAACCTATCAGATGCTGGGACTTTAGAGGAAGATTTGATTGGAATTACACGTAGCGGTATGGCTTGGATATTTCCAACTAAGGATTTCCTATTTTGACTGATACAGAGGTAACTAACAATGTTAAAGCCACTGTAGGTGGCCTGTAGCCAATGTTGGTCATCCATGTGCTTTGCCCGGTGCCAAACTGCTGCTTGAAGCCCACAATTTGCCCATCTCAGTTGTTTCCGGTGGTGACCAATGGAGCTTGTCAATGATCCCCACATAGAACCAACAAGTTGGCCGCACTTCAGTCTTTAACCACCTCAATACCGGGCACTTTCACCCCCTTCCTGCCCAAGCCATTTTTCAGCTCTCATGCCGCACTTCAATCTTTAAGATCCCCAATGAACCAACAAGTTGGCCGCACTTCAATATTTAAGATCCCCAATGAACCAAAAAGTTGGCCGCACTTCAATCTTTAAGATCCCCAATGAACCAACAAGTTGGCCGCACTTCAATCTTTAAGATCCCCAATGAACCAACAAGTTGGCCGCACTCCAATCTTTAAGATCCCCAATGAATCAACAAATTGGTCGCACTTCAATCTTTAAGATCCCCAATGAACCAAAAAGTTGGCCGCACTTCAATCTTTAAGATCCCCAATGAACCAACAAGTTGGCCGCACTCCAATCTCTTATTCATAGAGATCCATTTTCCCAGATCCTAAGCTCTTTTTGGGTGAACATTTAAGCATGTCCCCTAGTGGCCACCAGCAACACTACCTACTGTCCTAGGGACTCCTGCTGCCCGATTGACCTTTCCCACCCATATTGTCTCCATAAACACACATCATGCCCACTTGGCGGTATGGCTTGGATATTTCCAACTAAAGATTTCCTATTCTGACTGATACAGAGATAACTAACAATGTTAAATCCACTATAGGTGGCCTGTAGCCAATGTTGGTCATCCATGTGCTTTGCCCATTTCCAAAGAGAACTGCTGCTCAAAGCCCACAATTTGCCCATCTCAGTGGTTTCAGGTGGTGACCAATGGAGCTCGTCAGTGATCCCCACATAGAACCAACAAGTTGGCCGCACTTCAGTCTTCAAGATCTCCAATGAACCAACAAGTTGGCCGCACGCGCATTGGGTTCCCAGTAACGTGGCGGGTGCGCTCCCTAGTGGCTCTGCAAGGCGAGGACGTCATTATGACGTCCTCTCAGAACAACAGCACTATCGCGCCGCCGTCAACTGACGGCAGCCAGTAGTAAAGTGGTTAAGATCCAATCCAGTTCCCCAGATCTAAGCCCTTTTAGGGCGAAACGTGTAAGTAGGTCCCCTAATGGCCACCAGGACAACCACCACTACTGTCCTGCTGCCTCATGGAATATGAGGGGATTAGTGGTTATTGACCTTTCCCACCATTAGGGAAGGCTCCACCATCTTGTCGCCATACACACAACCGGAATCCAAGGCTCCCCCCAATAAAGAAAGTCCAGTCAGATCTTCCTTTTCCAACAGTTTATTAACTTAGGAATAACATGACCCATCTCAGTTTTTTAAGCACCATTTTTCTGCCTGGCATTCTGTATGGACCATATAGGTAAGAACAGTAAGAACAGCAAACCTCAGATGCTGGGACTTTAGTGGAAGGTTGGCTTGGATATTTCCAACTAAATATTTCTTATTCTGACCAATACAGGGCTAACTAAAAATGTTAAAGCCACTGATCCTCCCCAGAGGAACCATTGTAGGTCACCCATGTGATTTGCCCAGCAAACATAGCACCAATGTACCAAAGGGAAATGCTGCTCAAACCCTACAATATGCCCATCTCTGTGGTTTCAGGTGGGGACCAATGGAGCTCCTCAATGCTCCCCATATGGAATGACCGACAAGTCCGCCGAACTCCAATCTCTGAATCATAGAGGTCCAATCCAGATCTCCAGGTTGAAGGCATTTGTAGGTGAAGCATGTGTAAGTGGGTTCCCTAGACGAGGTTAGCAAAGCCACCTACTGTCCTAGGGCCCCAACTCCTGATGCTTCATGGAATATAAGGGGATTGGAGCTTACCAACCTTCCTACCTTTAGGGGAGGTTCCACTATCTTGTCTCCATGCACCCCTACCAGACCTTAGTCTCTGCAACTGGAATCCAGAGCCCTCTCCAATAAAGAACATCTAGTCAGATCTTCCTTTTCCAACAGTTTATTAACATTAATAAACTTTAATTAGTTACATATTAAGCAAGGTTGAAAAAAGACAAGACCCATCATAATTTCTCTGCCTGACGTTCAGCATAGGCGGTATTTTTACTGTGCAAGAGCATCAAGCCTGATAGGTGCTGGGACTGTAGAGGAAGATTGGAATTACACGTGGCGGTATGGCTTGGATATTTCCAAAAAAGATTTCCTATTCTGACTGATACAGAGGTAAGTAAAAATGGTAAAATCACTGAGCCTCCCCAGAGGAGCCATTGTAGGTCACCCAGGTGCTTTTCCCAGCAAACATATCACCTTAGTACCAAAGAGAACTATTGCCCCAAGCCCACAATCTGCCCATCTGTGATTTCAGGTGGTGAACAATTGAGCTTGTCAATGATTCCCACATAGAACCAACAAGTTGGCCGCACTCCAATCTCTAAGATCCAATTCAGCTCCCCAGATCTAAGCCCTTTTTGGGTGCAAGTCCCCTAGTGGCCAACAGGACAACCACCTGCTGCCTCAAGGAATATGAGGGGATTAGAGCTTATTGACCTTTACAACCTTTAGGAAAGGCTCCAACATCTTGTCTCCATACCCACACACCATGCCCAAGGCCCTGCAACTGGAATCCAAAGCTCTCTCCCAATAATGAATGTCCAGTCAGATCGTCCTTTGCCAACAGTTTATTAAATTAGGAATGACATGACCCATCTTAGTTTTCAAAGCATAATTTCTCTGCCTGGTGTCCTGTATATTACACTGCTTAGGGGACACAGGACATTGCTATGGGGGGGGGGGGCAGAGGGCATTACAGTGGTGGGGGGGAGTGGGGGCAGATTGCACTTCTTTGGGGGGCAGAGAACACTAATTGGGGGGGGGGGCAGAAGACACTACTGTGGGTGGGGGCAGAGGACATAACCGTTTGGGGGGGGGACAGCAGACACAACCATGTGTGAGAGGGGCAGAGGACACTACCATGTGGGGTGGTGGGGCAGAGGATACTACCTTGTGGAGGGGAGAGGGGCAGAGAACTCTACAATGGGGGAGCATTACTGGGGGGGGGTGATGTGAAAGGGAGCAAAGGACACCATTGTGGTGGGGCAGAGGTTACTACTGTGGGGGGGGGGGGTGATTTTTTGAAATGGTGAAGACAACACTTCCAACCCCCAACTTCCCCCAGGGATCTTTGATTTGCTTCATGTTGTTCAGGTAGATCTCAAACTCTGAAAGGTTGCCTACCTCTGCCTTAGATGCACCCATCCTTATAATAAATGTTCTGTGGGGCTTTAGATGGCAGTGCTTCTGCACATCTACCAATACCATAGCTCTGAGCACTGGTGGCACCGTCCCATGGTTTGCCCCCCCCCCCCCCATTCACGCCATTCTGGGCTACAACGCAGCTCCCGGTGTGTGTGCGTCTGCTCCAGTTTCAGGAAGCAGGTAGCATGTGTTTCCGATCTGTACTCCAGGAGGGAGCGTTTTGCCTTTTCTCCTATTTCTTTCTCCTTCCCATTACATCTCTCTCGTACTTAATGCACAGGGACAGGTGCGATGGGCTTCAAAAGAGTGTAATCATATTTTAAATGGAAGCGAATCACGCGCATTAGATGCAAATTACCCGAGTATAGAAGGACAATCACTATTGGTTAGGGACTGACACTTCTCCCCGAGCTTTTCCCAAACGCCAAAACTCGTTTACTCTCCCGCTGCAGAAAAGCTTCTAATTATGAAGCGGCCGACTGCGACCTCCAGAAGAATATTGCAGCCAGACGTACACTTTCTATTTATCTTTGCTGATAATAAGGCTCTGCATTTACAAGTGAATGGAGAGAAAAAAACGTGAGGCAGAGATGTGGAGCAACGGCTTGCAATCTACGGGGAGTGGACGGAATAATGGGAACGTCACATGACAATGCGTCGGCCTTTATCGGGGGCCCCGTTATTATAGAACTCCTCCATGGGAGAAGCAAGGGTGCTGGAGGCTCACAAGTGCGCTTTAAAGTCAACTAATGAGCTGGTGAAGGTACAAAGGACCCGTTTATTGGATCCCTTCATGAGCCACGGAATCATGAACATCACAGACTTCTGAGAGGCGTCGCGACGTCACATCTGATAGATCGCCATCAGAACAAACTTTGATCTTATGATCATAACTACTTGTTACAAAAACAAAGGTCTTCCTTGTTATTTTACTTATGATGACTGTCTACAGCAACAGTCACCATCATGATTAACTGTGAATATGTTTGAATGTTACAACCGGAGATAGGAAGGCCTGGAAAAAAAACACAAAAAATTAGGGGGGAAAAAAACTATGGCCCGAATTCGCACATTTATGCCGCCGTAGCGCAACTAATATACGCAGCGCAGAGAGGCAAGCACGAAATTCACGAAGCCAGTGCTCCCAAAACTGCGCTGGGTTTCTAAGGCATAACCCGGCGTAGGTGGAAGTGGGCGTGAGCCATGCAAATGAGCCCTGACCCCATGCATATGATTGGCCGAGCGCAAGACAGATACGTATAACGAACTGCGCATGCGCCGGGACGTGGACGCATCCCTGTGCGCATGCTCAAAACCATGTCGGAACAACTGCCTAAGATACGCCGGATCACTGCGTACGCCCTGAACGTAATCAACGCCCAGTCACACACGTCCAACGTAAATTACGCCGGCTTGGGTTCCCTGGTGCAGCCCTTTGCATGGATGCTGCTGAGTTACACCTCCTTTATGGGGCATAACTTTACGCCGGACGTATAACTGACGCGCACATCGCGTAGCCTGCGTCGGGCGCATGTACTTCGTGATTCGCCGCTTTTCCCTCATTTGCATATTTGAATACAAAATCAATGGGAGAGCCACATGCATCCAGCGTAAGGATGCGCCCACTCTACGCCGGCGTAGGCAAGTTACGTTGTTGGGATGAAGCCTGTTTTTAGGCGTATCTTAGTTTGTGGGTCCGGCGCACAGATGCGACGGCGCATATTTGCACTTACGCGGCGTATCTCGAGATACGTCGGCGCAAGTACTTTGTGAATCCGGGCCTATGTTTTTTCCGTTTGATTTAAAGTCTTTTTTTTGGGGGGGGGGGGAAGTGTGGAATATGTTATATTCCAATGATAAATAATATGGCCCGGATTCACGTAGATCGGCGCATCTTTAGAGCGGCGTTGCGCATCTCATATGCGCTACGCCGACGTAACATAGAGAGGCAAGAACAGTGGGCCAGATCCACAAAAACCTGGCGCAACTTAAAAAATCCCATTTAAGTTACACTGCCTTAAAATTTCTACCTAAGTGCCCGATCCACAAAGCACTTATCTAGAAATTTCAGGCTGTGTAACTTAAATCCGGCCGGCGCAAGGCGTTCCTATTCAAATGGGGCGAGTCCCATTTAAATGAGGCGCGCTCCCACGCCGGCCGTACTGCGCATGCGCGAAGTTACGTTACGCCGAGTTTTGTGGATCGCGCCGGCTTAAAAAAGTTGCGTCGGGAAAAAAAAAATTTGACAGCGTCGCTCGGCATGCATTCCTGAGGGAGAACTCCATGCCAATTTTCAAAGAAAAAACCGGCATGGGTTCCCCCCCCAGGAGCATACCAGGCCCTTAGGTCTGGTATGGGTTGTAAGGAGACCCCCCTACGCCGAAAAATCGACGTAGGGGGTCCCCCTACAATCCATACCAGACCCGTATCCAAAGCACGCTACCCGGCCGGCCAGGAATGGGAGTGGGGACGAGCGAGCGCCCCCCCCTCCTGAGCCGTACCAGGCCGCATGCCCTCAACATGGGGGGGTTGGGTGCTCTGGGGCAGGGGGGCGCACTGCGGGCCCCCCCACCCCAGAGCACCCTGTCCCCATGTTGATGAGGACAGGACCTCTTCCCGACAACCCTGGCCGTTGGTTGTCGGGGTCTGCGGGCGGGGGGCTTATCGGAATCTGGGAGTCCCCTCAAATAAGGGGGCCCCCAGATACCGGCCTCCCACCCTAAGTGAATGGATATGGGGTACATCGTACCTATATAAATGGGATGCAAGGCGCGCTTCCATCATTACAGTGAGAAGAGGCGTCGAGTCAACATCGGAAGAAGGGAGAAGAAAGGAAGAGAAGAACATGACGTCACAGAAGACCGCGCTGGCTGCCTGCTAGTAATTGAGCTAACACACGAAGATAGCAGGCAGCCAGCGCTGAAGGAGAAGGCACCGGACAGCTGCAGAAGA
Organism: Rana temporaria; assembly: GCF_905171775.1. NCBI lineage: Eukaryota > Metazoa > Chordata > Amphibia > Anura > Ranidae > Rana > Rana temporaria. The sequence goes on from NC_053491.1 coordinate 4,492,224, forward strand.
ACTGGGGTGCGCCGAGTCAACAGCGGAGAGCGGCGAAGATAGAAGAAGACCCCCGGAGAGCGGAGAAGACCCCCCCGGAGAGCGGAAGAAGAAACCCCCCCCCGGAGAGCGGAGAAGACCCCCGGAGAGCGGAAGAAGAAGCCCTCCCTGGTATTAGAGCTAAAGAAGACAGGGGGGGCCTAATAAATGATTTTAAAAACCCTTGTGTTGTGTGTTTAATAACTATCACTTTGCCTCCAGGTGAATGGGTAGGGGTACGATGTACCCCATATCCATTCACTTAGGGTGGGAGGCCGGTATCTGGGGGCCCCCTTATTTGAGGGGACTCCCAGATTCCGATAAGTCCCCCGCCCGCAGACCCCGACAACCAATGGCCAGGGTTGTCGGGAAGAGGTCCTGTCCTCATCAACATGGGGACAGGGTGCTCTGGGGTGGGGGGGCCCGCAGTGCGCCCCCCTGCCCCAGAGCACCCAACCCCCCCATGTTGAGGGCATGCGGCCTGGTACGGCTCAGGAGGGGGGGGGTGCTCGCTCGTCCCCACTCCCATTCCTGGCCGGCCGGGTAGCGTGCTTTGGATACGGGTCTGGTATGGATTGTAGGGGGACCCCCTACGTCGATTTTTCGGCGTAGGGGGGGTCTCCTTACAACCCATACCAGACCTAAGGGCCTGGTATGCTCCTGGGGGGGGAACCCATGCCGGTTTTGATTTTACAAATTGCCGTGGAGTTCTCCCTCGGGAATGCATACCAAATGCCGTCGCTTGAATGTGCTTTTACATGGTGTGACTAACTTTCCACATTGTAAAACCAGCCCTAGTTTTACACTTGCAAACTAAAACTTACGGCGAAAAAACGAAGCTGGAAAGCTTTGTGGATCGCCTTAAGTGCTAATTTGCATACTAGAAGCGGCATTTCGACTCGAAATGCCCCCAGCGGCGGATGCGGTACTGCATCCTAAGATCCTGCAGTGTAATTCAATTACACATGCCGGATCTTCTGCCTAACTTTGGAAAACTGATTCTGTGGATCAGTTCCAAAGTTAGGACAAGGGATACGATGGAGTAACAGCAGTTACTCCGTCGTATCTCTTTTGTGGATCTGGCCCAGTATTCACAAAGCACTTGCTCCCTTTGTTGCGCCGGTGTAACGTAAATTGGCCGGCCTAAGCCCGCCTAATTCAAAATAGGAAGGTAGTGGGCGTGATCTATTAAAATGAAGCGTGACCCCATGTAAATGAAGGGCCGAACGAACGGCGCATGCGCGCGCATGCTCGGAATCACATCACATATACTCCTTAAGATACGACGGCTCAATGCCTACGACGTGAACGTAACCTACGCCCAGCCCCAATTACGTACGACTTACGTAAACGACGTAAAATACTACGGCTGTTCCGTCGTAACATACCCTAACATGACTTACACCTGCTTTATGTGGCTTAACTTTACGCTGGATGTACACCTTATGTAAACAGCGTAGATTACTGCGACAGGCGTAAGTACATTTGTGAATTGGCGTTTCTTGCTCATTTACATATTTGACGCGTAAAAACAATGAAAGCACCCCTTGCGGCCAGCATAAATATGCGCCCAAGATTCGACGGCGTAGGAGACTTACGTCGGTCGGATGGAGCCAAAATTCAGGCGTATCTTATTTCAAGAATCAGGCGCAGAGATACGACGGCGCATCCGTGCACTTACGCGGCGTATCAGAAGATACGTCGGCGTAAGTGCTTTCTGAATCCGGGCATATTTCTACGACTTGGTATTCAAACTATATAACATGAAGACCTTAATTAAATATTTGTGAGACTTTATGTACAGTCTTAAATTAGTGCAAGTTCTCTCAGCTGAAGACAAGCAAAGCCTGGAATACAATTCAAGTAACACTGTACTTCTCAATGCAGTTCTCGAACAAGAGAAATATGCATTTCTGTCACTAGGGGTCACTGCAGGGGAAGGCTCCAGGTTAGTTTGCTTGTGGACGCCTTCTTGTCCTTCTTACAGTTGGGTGATTGTTGGGATACAGTAAATCAGGGGTCAGCAACCTTTTTTCACTTAAAGCGGGAGTTCACCCATTTGTAAAAAAAAATTTTTTATCCCCTTAGCTTCCTGCTCGTTCGGTCTAGGGGAATCGGCTATTTGTATTAAAATATGAGCAGTACTTACCCGTTTTCGAGCTGAATCTTCTTCCGTCGCTTCCGGGTATGGGTCTTCGGGAGCGGGCGTTCCTTCTTGATTGACAGCCTTCCGAGAGGCTTCCGACGGTCGCATCCATCGCGTCACTCGTAGCCGAAAGAAGCCGAACGTCGGTGCGGCTCTATACTGCGCCTGCGCACCGACGTTCGGCTTCTTTCGGAAAATCGTGACGCGATGGATGCGACCGTCGGAAGCCTCTCGGAAGACTGTCAATCAAGAAGGAACGCCCATTCCCGCAGCCCATACCCGGAAGCGACGGAGAGGATGCATCTCGTAAACGGGTAAGTACTGCACATATTTTGAAATAAATAGCCGATTCCCCTAGAGAAAACGAGCAGGAATCTAAGGGGGAAAAGTGCCCTCTAAGGGTGAACCCCCGCTTTAAGGGCCGGATTCAATGTATATGAATGCATGAAGGAGCCGCATTCATCTACTAATAAATGAAGATAATAATAATCCTAACATAGTACAGGTTTACCTCAGGTTCACCCTGAGGGAGCATGTGGCTGGGGATTCGGATTTTACTGCCCCTTTCCCCATCATGGCACCCAAGGGTGGCTGACCGCAGCCCTGCCAGCCAGCAGGGGTGATGGGGTCCCTGTCCCCTGGTGAGAAGGGTTCTCTGTCCTCAGGGGTGATGAGGTCCTTGAAACCAGGTGAGAAGAGGTCCCTGTCCCCAGGAGAGAAGGGGTCCCTGTCCCCAGGAGAGAAGGGGTCCCTGCCCCCAGGTGAGATGTAGTCCCTGTCTCCAGGGGAGAAGGAATCCTTATCCCAAGGGGAGAAGGGGTCTCTGTCCCCAGGGGTAAAGGGGTTCCTGTTCCCAGGTGAGAAGGGCTTCCCTGTCTCAAGGTGTGATGGGATTCCTAATAGCCCTCCCCCCATTGCAGTGTCCTCTGTACCCCCAAAGCAATGTCCTCTGCCCTCTCGTCATCAGGAATAATGGGGCCCCTTACACAGCTTTAGGCATGGGCCCCTTGTTGCCGCTGCTAATTGAGAAAATTGAACATTGAGAAGCAGGGGGGGGGGCATGAATTGAGAAGCGGGGGGTGCCATGAATTGGGGGGGGGTGCCCTGGGGACCTCTGGGCCCCTTACAAAAAAAATAAAAGAAATACAAAAATATATTAAGAAAATATATTTTTTTATATTAAAAAAGGGGGGAGGGTGCCATCCTGGGCCCTGGGGACCTCTGGGCCCATTAATAAAAACAAAAAATAAAACATTTTTTTTTTTATAAAAAAATAAATAAAAAAAAGGGGGGTTGCCATCCAGGGCCCTGGGACCTCCGGCCCTCTTACAACAATATAGAAATAATAATAAAAAAAGGGGGTTGCCATCCAGGGCCCTGGGAACCTCTGGGCCCTTTAATAAAAAAAGAAAGAAAAAAATATATATAAAAAATATAATTAATAAAAAAAAAAGGGGGGGTTGCCATCCGGGGCCCTGGGGACCTCTGGCCCTCTTACAAAAAAAATAGAAATAATAATAAAAAAAGGGGGTTGCCATCCAGGACCCTGGGGACCTCTGGGCCCCTGGGAACCTCTGGGCCCTTTAATAAAAATAAAAAAATAAAGAAAAAAATATAATTAATAAAAAAATAAAAGGGGGGGTTGCCATCCGGGGCCCTGGGGACCTCCGGCCCTCTTACAAAAAAATAGAAATAATAATAAAAAAAGGGGGTTGCCATCCAGCACCCTGGGGACCTCCGGGCCCCTGGGAACCTCTGGGCCCTTTAATAAAAATACAAAAATAAAGAAAAAAATATAATTAATAAAAAAAAGGGGGGGTTGCCATCCGGGGCCCTGGGGACCTCCGGCCCTCTTACAAAAAAATAGAAATAATAATTAAAAAAGGGGGTTGCCATCCAGGGCCCTGGGGACCTCCGGGCCCCTGGGAACCTCTGGGCCCTTTAATAAAAAAATATATAGTTATATAAAAAATATATAATTAATAAAAAAAAAAGGGGGGGGGTTGCCATCTGGGGCCCTGGGGACCTCCGGCCCTCTTACAAAAAAATAGAAATAATAATAAAAAAGGGGGTTGCCATTCGGGCCCCTTACAGGTGTACTGCCTGTACCCCCCCCCCCCTGATGGCGGCCCTGAACCCAGCTGTTTTGCACCAAAAGGCTTGGGATGCCCGGAGATATGCTCCATCTCCATTGTAGGGGCCCCAGAGCATTACTTTGCCCAGGGGCCCATTATGCTATTAAGACGGGCCCTGCCCAGGAGAACCATTCTGCCGCAGTATATGTGCGTGTCCGTTCTTCCTTTCAGTAGGAGGAGGAATCTGAAGCTCAGCAATTAAAATGCTTGAAAACGATGAAGTGACGGCTTATCACGGGAACGCAATCCAAGGAGAAGATCTTCAGTCACTAACGTGCTTAAGTTATCTGAATCACGGGACAAATGAGAGCTGACACATCGGTCTCACAAGACCTCCTTCGGTAATACCGTTTGATCAGACGGTGCAGTCCCACTTATGGCCAAATTGAACTAATGGCAGTTCTCTCCAAAGTCACCTCTTTTCTGCAAAGGAAAAAAAAAAAGAGCTATTTGTGATTTTCTATTTTTCAGACTTTTCAGAGGCGAGCGATTGTAGAATCGGCGATTGCGCTTTCGTTGTAAGTAAATGTACAACGCGGCGGGAGGACGAGGGTCGGGAGAAGGGCACCGCGTCTGCCAAATTTTGTCTAATTGAATTTCCTCCACAAGAATTGTTCTCTAAGCAACATCGGGTCTCCTGTCATCAGGGCCATCTTAATAGCATCATGGGCCCCTGGGCAAATTAATGCTCTGGGGCCCCTACAATGGAGACATTGCAGGTAAACATAAACAGAGTAGGTAGGAGGCGGGGATATCTGGGGTGTAGAGGGGTCAGAGTGATGGGGGATATCTGGGGTGTAGAGGGGTCAGAGTGCTAGGGGGGGTATCTGGGGTGTAGAGGGGTCAGAGTGCTGGGGTGTAGAGGGGTCAGAGTGCTGGGGGGATATCTGGGGTGTAGAGGGGTCAGAGTGCTGGGGGGATATCTGGGGTGTAGAGGGGTCAGAGTGCTGGGGGGATATCTGGGGTGTAGAGGGGTCAGAGTACTGGGGGGATATCTGGTGTGTAGAGGGGTCAGAGTGCTGGGGGGGTATCTGGGGTGTAGAGGGGTCAGAGTGCTGGGGGGTATCTGGGGTGTAGAGGGGTCAGAGTGCTGGGGGGATATCTGGGGTGTAGAGGGATCTGAGTGCTGGGGGGGATATCTGGGGTGTAGAGGGGTCAGAGTGCTGGGGGGTATCTGGGGTGTAGAGGGGTCAGAGTGCTGGGGGGATATCTGGTGTGTAGAGGGGTCAGAGTGCTGGGGGGTATCTGGGGTGTAGAGGGGTCAGAGTGCTGGGGGGATATCTGGGGTGTAGAGGGGTCAGAGTGCTGGGGGATATCTGGGGTGTAGATGGGTCAGAGTGCTGGGGGGATATTTGAGGTGTAGAGGGGTCAGAGTGCTGGGGGGATATCTGGGATGTAGAGGGGTCAGAGTGCTGGGGGGATATCTGGGGTGTAGAGGGGTCAGAGTGTTGGGGGGATATCTGGGGTGTAGAGGGGCAGAGTGCTGGGGGCATATCTGGGGTGAAGAGGGGTCAGAGTACTGGGGGGGTATCTGGGGTGTAGAGGGGTCAGAGTGCTGGGGGGATATCTGGGGTGTATAGGGGTCAGAGTGCTGGGGGCATATCTGGGGTGTAGAGGGGTCAGAGTGCTGGGGGCATATCTGGGGTGAAGAGGGGTCAGAGTACTGGGGGGTTCTGGGGTGTAGAGGGGTCAGAGTGCTGGGGGGATATCTGGGGTGTAGAGGGGTCAGAGTGCTGGGAGGATATCTGGGGTGTAGAGGGGTCAGAGTGCTGGGGGGATATCTGGGGTGTAGAGGGGTCAGAGTGCTGGGGGGATATCTGGGGTGTAGAGGGGTCAGAGTGCTGGGAGGATATCTGGGGTGTAGAGGGGTCAGAGTGCTGGGGGCATATCTGGGGTGAAGAGGGGTCAGAGTACTGGGGGATATCTGGGGTGTAGAGGGGTCAGAGTGCTGGGGGAATATCTGGGGTGTAGAGGAGTCAGAGTGCTGGGGGGATATCTGGGGTGTAGAGGGGTCAGAGTACTGGGGGGAATATCTAGGGTGTAGAGGGATCAGAGTGCTGGGGGGATATCTGGGGTGTAGAGGGGTCAGAGTGCTGGGGGGAATATCTAGGGTGTAGAGGGATCAGAGTGCTGGGGGGATATCTGGGGTGTAGAGGGGTCAGAGTGCTGGGGGGATATCTGGGATGTAGAGGGGTCAGAGTGCTGGGGGGAATATCTGGGGTGTAGAGGGGTCAGAGTGCTGTGGGGATATCTGGGGTGTAGAGGGGTCAGAGTGCTGGGGGGATATCTGGGATGTAGAGGGGTCAGAGTGCTGGGGGGATATCTGGGGTGTAGAGGGGTCAGAGTGCTGGGGGGATATCTGGGGTGTAGAGGGATCTGAGTGCTGGGGGGGATATCTGGGGTGTAGAGGGGTCAGAGTGCTGGGGGGATATCTGGGATGTAGAGGGGTCAGAGTGCTGGGGGGATATCTGGGATGTAGAGGGGTCAGAGTGCTGGGGGGGGATATCTGGGGTGTAGAGGGGTCAGAGTGTTGGGGGGATATCTGGGGTGTAGAGGGGTCAGAGTGCTGGGGGGATATCTGGGGTGTAGAGGGGTCAGAGTGCTGGGGGGAATATCTGGGGTGTAGAGGAGTCAGAGTGCTGGGGGGATATCTGGGGTGTAAGGGGGTCAGAGTGCTGGGGGGATATCTGGGATGTAGAGGGGTCAGAGTGCTGGGGGAATATCTGGGGTGTAGAGGAGTCAGAGTGCTGGGGGGATATCTGGGGTGTAGGGGGGTCAGAGTGCTGGGGGGATATCTGGGATGTAGAGGGGTCAGAGTGCTGGGGGGATATCTGGGGTGTAGAGGGGTCAGAGTGCTGGGGGGATATCTGGGGTGTAGAGGGGTCAGAGTGCTGGGGGGATATCTGGGGTGTAGAGGGGTCAGAGTGCTGGGGGGAATATCTGGGGTGTAGAGGGGTCAGAGTGCTGGGGGGATATCTGGGGTGTAGGGGGTCAGAGTGCTGGGGGGATATCTGGGATGTAGAGGGGTCAGAGTGCTGGGGGGATATCTGGGGTGTAGAGGGGTCAGAGTGCTGGGGGATATCTGGGGTGTAGAGGGGTCAGAGTGCTGGGGGGATATCTGGGATGTAGAGGGGTCAGAGTGCTGGGGGGATATCTGGAGTGTAGAGGGGTCAGAGTGCTGGGGGGATATCTGGGGTGTAGAGGGGTCAGAGTGCTGGGGGAAGATCTGGGGTGTAGAGGGTCAGAGTGCTGGGGGGATATCTGGGGTGTAGAGGGGTCAGAGTGCTGGGGGGATATCTGGGTGTAGAGGGGTCAGAGTGCTGGGGGATATCTGGGATGTAGAGGGGTCAGAGTGCTGGGGGGATATCTGGGGTGTAGAGGGGTCAGAGTGCTGGGGGGAATATCTGGGATGTAGAGGGGTCAGAGTGCTGGGGGGATATCTGGGATGTAGAGGGGTCAGAGTGCTGGGGGGATATCTGGGGTGTAGAGGGGTCAGAGTGCTGGGGGGATATCTGGGGTGTAGAGGGGTCAGAGTGCTGGGGGGATATCTGGGGTGTGGAGGGGTCAGCGTGCTGGGGGGATATCTGGGGTGTAGAGGAGTCAGAGTGCTGGGGGGATATCTGGGGTGTAGAGGGGTCAGAGTGCTGGGGGGATATCTGGGATGTAGAGGGGTAGCCTGGGCTCAAGGACCAGCTGCTTTGGGGAAAGGGCAGGGACCCCCCATGCAGCTGGGGCCCCTGGGCAGTGCCCAGATGTGCCCTCTCATTAAGACAGCCCTGCCTGTCATTGGACAGAAACTTGCCGGCTGGTAAGCTTGGAATGAATTTCTCCATATTACTATAGAGGGGCAGGAGTATTAGCAGAAGACGTTAGTAGTAGTAGTAGTAGTAGTAGTAGTAGTAGTAGTAGTAGCATTCCTATTATCTCCCACACTCATAGAAACACAAAAATGTTACATTACCACTTAAAGGGGTTGAAAAGGTTTGTTAAAAAAAAAACATGTCATGGCAAGGGTTTTGCACAGAGCGACCCTGATCCTCCTTTTCTGGGGTCCCCCGGCAGTGCTCCTGGCTCCTCCTCTTTATTGAGTGCCCCCACGGAGAGCCGCTTTTCATGAGGGCACTCCCGAGTCCTGCTGCTGTGTCGATTGACAGCAGGACTCTGCCCCCCGTCCCAGGACGACATCATCTTGTGACGAAACACGTCGGGGCATAGGGACAGCGACTGGAGCTGCTGGGCTCGTCCCCGTCGCTGGAAAGATCGGGCTCAGGTATGAAAAAGGGGGGGCAGCTGCAGCACAAAAGGTTTTTCATCTTAATGCATAGAATACAAACCCAGAGATTTTACAACTCCTTTAAAGCTGAGGTTCACCCAAAAGTAACCCTCCCCCCCTCCGGTGTCACATTTGACACCTTTCGGGGGGGGGGTGCAGATACCTGTATAAAACAGGTATTTGCACCACTTCAGGGTATAGACTCCCGCGGGAGTCCGTCCCCTCTGCGTCATCCCCCCCCCCCCCCGTTGTGTTCTGGGAAACAATCGGCTCCCAGAACACAACAGGGACCAGTGGAACGCCGCAGCGCGATTCGCGCATGCGCAGTAGGGAACCGGGCAGTGAAGCCGCATCGCTTCACTTCACGATTCCCTCACCAAGGATGGCGGCGGGGGAAGCCGAAAGCCGAGCTACCGCTCGGCTTCAGCTGCTGACGTCGCTGGCGACCTGGACAGGTAAGTGTCCATGTTTTAAAAGCCATCAGCTGCTGCATTTGTAGCTGCTGGCTTTAAAAAAATGTTTGCAGGTGAACCCCCGCTTTAAGGACCAGGTCTATTCTGACACTGTATTTTATTTCTTTGCTATAAAATCACTTAGAACATTATGGCCCGGATTCACGTAGAGCGGCGCATCTTTGTGCCGGCGTAGCGCATCTCATAAGCGCTACGCCGACGTAACTCTGAGAGGCAAGAGCAGTATTCACAAAGCACTCGCTCCCTACGTTGCGCCAGCGTAACGTAAATTGCCCGGCGTAAGCCCGCCGAATTCAAAGTAGGAAGGAAGTGGGCGTGATCCATTTAAATGAAGCTTGACCCCATGCAAATGATGGGCCGAACGAAAGGCGCATGCGCGCGCATTTTCAGAATCACGTCGAATTTACTCCCTAAGATACGACGGCTCAATGCCTACGACGTGAACGTAACCTACGCCCAGCCCCATTCACGTACGACTTACGTAAACGACGTAAAATCCGACGACTGTTCCGTCATCCATACCTTTGCATGGGATGCGCCTCCTATAGGTGGAATAAATTTACGCCGGACGTACGCCTTACATAAACAGCGTATACTCATGCGACGGGCGCAAGTACGTTAGTGAATCGGCGTATCTCGCTCATTTACATATTCGACGCGTAAATCAATGGAAGCGCCCCTTGCGGCCAGCGTAAATATGCGCACAAGATACGACGGTGTAGGATACTTACGTCGGTCGTATGAAGCCAAAATTCAGGCGTATCTTACTTGCTGAATCAGGCGCATAGATACGACGGCGCATCCGTGCACTTACGCGGCGTATCAGAAGATACGTTGGCGTAAGTGCTTTCTGAATCCGGGCCTATGTATATATTTTTTTTAGCAGAGGCCCTAGAGCAGTGATGGTGAACCTTGGCACCCCAGATGTTTTGGAACTACATTTCCCATGATGCTCTTGCACTCTGCAGTATAGCTGAGCATCATGGGAAATATAGTTCCAAAACATCTGGAGTGCCAAGGTTCGCCATCACTGCCCTAGAGAATAAAATGGTGGTTGTTGCAAAAAAATACTGTGCTGTATCATGAAATCAATTATTCTTAGATTATATAAAAGAAGAAGATTTTTCCATAAGAGACGAGGAGAGAAAACTCTCCGTCATTTGAGGAAATAATTGGGCAGCTCCTCAAGGCTCACAAAATCCGACAACAAGGATCTCCAAACAAAAGGATTCCCCCTCACAGACCGCACATAGAAGATCGGATGTGTAATATAATATTGGTTGCCTATAATTCTTGTTAGGGGTCTCTGTGCTCCGGAGCCACAGCATGCACTTTGCAGAGACCCCTAACAAGAATTAGGGGAAGGGAAGGTCATAAACGCTTTTATTAGGGTTATACAGCCTGGGACAACCTCTCCTCTGGTTCTTCCATGGCTGACGATGGTGATTTCTCAGTTGGGCATCGCCCCATAAAGCAATCCACATGAGCATGGGTCCAAACAGCCACGTAAGGACCATGACCACCGCTGGCACGGTCGCTACCGTGCCAAGCAGACGGCTAGGCGTGGTCGCTCCCCAAGTGGCTCTGGGTGGTGTTGAACCCGGGACCTCTCTGTTGCTGCTTTGGTTCTTTGCCTCTGAGCCACTCCTCAGTTTCCAGCTAAGCCTGGTTCTGAATGATGTGCTGATCGCCTTTCTCTGGATCTCCTTGCAATCTGCACCTGTCTCTCCTGGTTCAGCTGAGGCAGGTTACCTAATTAACCACTTAAGGACCGCCTCCTGCACATTTACGTTGGCAGAATGGCACGACTGGGCACAAGCACGTACAGGTACGTCCTGTGCTAGTACCCAGCCGTGGGTCGCGGGTGCGCGGTCCGAAGCGGGCGCCCGCGACCCGGTCCGAAGCTCCGTGACCGGGACCGCGGGACCCGCGGACCCGATCGCCGCTGGAGTCCCGCGATCGGTCCACGGAGCTGAAGAACTGGGAGAGCTGTGTGTAAACACACCTTCCCCGTTCTTCACTGTGGCGCCGTGATCGATCATGTGATCCCTTTTATAGGGATACACAATCGATGACATCACACCTACAGCCACACCCCCCTACACTTAGAAACACATATGAGGTCACACATAACCCCTTCAGTGCCCCCTTGTGGTTAACTCCCAAACTGCAATTGTCATTTTCACAGTAAACAATGCATTTTTATTTTTTTTTGCATTTTTTGCTGTGAAAATGACAATGGTCCCAAAAATGTGTCAAAATTGTCCGAAGTGTCCGCCATAATGTCGCAGTCACGAAAAAAAAACACTGATCGCGCCATTAGTAGTAAAAAAATTATAAAAATGCAATAAAACTATCCCCTATTTTGTAAACGCTATAAATATTGCGCAAACCAACCGATAAACGCTTATTGCCCCAAAAATATGTAGAAGAATACGTATCGGCCTAAACTGAGGGAAAAAAGTATTTTTATATATTTTTGGGGGATATTTATTATAGCAAAAAGTAAAAAATATGGATTTTTTTTCAAAATTGTTGCTCTATTTTTGTTTATAGCGCAAAAAATAAAAACCGCAGAGGTGATCAAATACCACCAAAAGAAAGCTCTATTTGTGGGAAAAAAAGGACGCCAATTTTGTTTGGGAGCCACGTCGCACGACCGCGCAATTGTCTGTTAAAGTGCCGCTGTGCCGAATCGCAAAACCTGGCCGGGTCCTTTAGCTGCCTTAAGGTCCGGGTCTTAAGTGGTTAAACAGGGTATAAAACACTGCCTCACTCTGAGGGATTTGTCAGTTCATTATTATATTCTGTCATTGCCAAAGGTTCCTGTGTGTAACAGGCGCTCGCGGCGCGGTATTGCGTTCCACGCTAGAACGCATACGGCGACCGCGCGATGACGTCATCGCCTGGCTCCGCGTGTGTTCCACCGTGGAACGCGGAAGTGCGCCGCAAATCAGTGCTTGTGCACTACACCTGCCTCCCTCTTATAAACAGGACAGCGTGCAAAGTACGCCGGCCACGCTACAACTATTGGCACCATCGATCTCCATGCCACATAATTTCCTTACTGCACTCTATGGCCGTTCTAGCTAAGGCCTTCACTGCATTCATGCTACCATTACTGGGGACACCTTAAAGGTATCTTCCTTCCTGACACCCTACACTACGGAATCCTACGGCTGCTAACATACAGCAAGACTGGGCAGCACAGTGGTGTAGTGAGTAGCACTTTCGACCTAGCAGCAAAAGGGTCGCTGGTTTGAATCCCGACCATGACACCATCTGCCTGGAGTGTGCATGTTCTCCCTGTGCCTGCGCGGGTTTCCTCCCACACTCTAAAAGCATTTGGGGAAAACTGGCATCATTTGAGGGGGCAAACTGGTTGTGTTTGATGGATACAATGGGGTAGATTCAGCTACGAATTGCGCATTTCTTACGGAGGCGCAGTGTACCGTTTTAACACTGCGCCTCCGTAAATTAACTGCGCTACGCTTCATTCATGAAGCAGTAGCTACGTAATTTACGCGGGCGCTCCTTAAAAATGCCCGGCATAAGGGCGCGTAATTTAAATGATCCCATGCGGGGCGTGGATCATTTAAATTAGGCGCGTTCCCGCGCCGAACGTAGTGCGCATGCTCCGTCGGGAAACTTTCCCGACGCGCATTGCGGCAAATGACGTCGCAAGGACGTCATTTGCTTTAACGTGAACGTAAATGGCGTCCAGCGCCATTCACGATTCACTTACGCAAACAACGTAATTTTTTTAAATAGCGACGCGGGAACGACGGGTATACTTAGCATTGGCTGCCCCTGCTAATAGCAGGAGCAGCCTGACGCGGAACCCGACGAACGCAAACGACGTAAAATGCGTACGCAGGGCGCGCGTAGGGTTGTGAATCGGCGTTAGTATGCAATTTGCATACTCTACGCTGACCACTACGGGAACGCCACCTAGCGGCCATCGTAAGAATGCAGCCTACGATATGACTGGCATAAGAGCCTTATGCCAGTCATATCTTAGGCAGCAGTCAGCGTATTGAGCTTTCTGAATCAGGAGCAGTCGATACGCTGGCGCAACTAAGCAATTGCGCTGCGTAACTATGGTTACGCAGACGCAATTGCTTGTTGAATCCACCCCAGTGGCGGCAATTGATGGGCACAGTGACAGCAATTGATGTTTTTTTTGTTTTTTTTTTCAGTTTGTCCCCCCCCCCTTCAAAAATGTTGAGCACCAGCCGCCACTGCTGTAGACACCTGACAGCATCCGACATGACAGCTACAGCTATGGAGGCCTCGGAGGAACCTTGTTTCCCCTTCTCCTCCACCCTTACTACATGGAGGCCACTGAACAGTGCCACCCCTGCATTGCACCTTCTCTAATCTTATCAATTTTTCAGCTGACTTCTTTTACCACTATCAGCAGGAACACCAGCCTGAAATATAAAACGAATGCAGCCATCACATGCGGGGGACTGGCAATCCGCAATATGTTTTGTTTCTGAGTTTAGATTAGACTTTTAGAATGAGAAATCCAGTGAAAGACTCACATATTGTATCTTTCTACTATCTATCTGTTCTCGGAGGTCATATGTTAGGTGTCCATTGATGCTCGATAGTCGATCACTCATTGACAAACCAATTATACCGCCATTGCCCATCCTGACCTCCGAAGACTCTCCACTGATATATATTTAGTATTACAAATTGCCTGGAGCGCGTAGGTGATGATCGCTGAAAACCAATTTAAAGGGGATTTCTAGTTTATGTTCACATTTCTCCAATTCCCCCTTTTGAAGCTCTTGATAATTAAAAGATAAAAGTTGATAAAAGTGATGATGTAGAAATGCGCTTCCTTCTTCTTCTTCTCTGTGGGTCTACATTAGTCCTGCGTGGCGGCGGGAGGACAGACCGAGCCGGGCAATGTCTCTTCTCCCTTCATTCGGGGAGGTTAGTAGAGAAATATTTTTTTACGGTTACCATTGCTATCTTTCGTACAAAAAGTAAACCAGATCTTCTGGTCTGAATGGCTTTCAGAGCTTCAAAACGTGTAAGGCCTCGTACACACGACCGAGGAACTCGATGGGCGAAACACATCGTTTTGCTCGTCGAGTTCCTTGTTAGGCTGTCGAGAAACTCGACAAGCCAATTTTCTCCATTCCCGTCAAGGAAATAGAGAACATGCTCTCTTTTTGGCTCGTCAAGTTTCTCGACAGTTTCCTCAACGAAAATGTACACACGACCGGTTTCCTCGGCAAAAAAATATCCCCCAGCAAGTTTCTTGCTGGTTTTTGTGTATGAGGCCTTACAGCTGACAGACGCTCCTCTTGTCACGTCCCTACACTGTGCTGATCTACTCACTGTCTCTGCTTGCTCTCTCCCGCTGCCTCTCAGGCATGAATCTTTCCAAATGCCCCCTGTGGTGGGATCCTTCCAGACCAGCTATCCCCGACTCCAGCCTGAGGTAAAACCCCTCACCAGCAAGCATGGGCGTCCGCTCCATAGGGCAAGGGGGGGAAATTGACCCCCCCTGGAAAATCGAGAAGGTGTTGAAGAGTCTCGCGGCTGTGTGCTGTCTGAGCGGTCCTGGGTCGGATGTCACACAGACACAGCGAGCAGACTGAAGCCGCCTCCCCCTCCAGTGTTTATGTGTACACAGGGGGAGGAAACCTGCTGTGACCCAGCCATGCTGATGGCTGATCTGAGGTACTGAATGGGATGGGGGGAGGTCTGTCTGTGCTGAATGGGGGGTCCATCTGTGCTGAATGGGGGGTCCATCTGTGCTGAATGGGGGGGTCCATCTGTGCTGAATGGAGGGGTTCATCTGTGCTGAATGGAGGGGTCCATCTGTGCTGAATGGAGGGGTCCCTCTGTGCTGAATGGAGGGGGTCCATCTGTGCTGGATGGAGGGGTCCATCTGTGCTGGATGGAGGGGTCCATCTGTGCTGGATGGAGGGGTCCATCTGTGCTGGATGGAGGGGGTCCATCTGTGCTGGATGGAGGGGTCCATCTGTGCTGAATGGAGGGGTCCCTCTATGCTGAATGGAGGGGGTCCATCTGTGCTGGATGGAGGGGTCCGTACATTCTCTAGGCTTTATTTATATGGGAATGGAGTGAAGCTGAATAATCTCAAGAGCTATTTCACACTGCCAACTGGCCGCATTATCGGTAAAGCGTTGCTAAAAAGTGCTTCTTTACCATAGTTTTAGCTGCGCTATTCCTCTGATAGCGGGCGCTTTTAACCCCTGCTAGCGTTTAAGGAAAGGGTTAAATGTGTATCGCCGCTGCGGGAGCACCCCCCCCCCCCTGAAAATTTCAGAAGACGCCCATGCCGGCAATGGTTCCTCAAGGGCCACCAACAGCCTCTTCTCAGCACTGTTTCTCCATCTTCCACCCGACTTCCCTGCTGGCACGGCCCAAGTCTATTTATGGGCTTTCTCAGTCCCCTTCTAGACCCACACCTAGGGATTGGCTGAGAGGGTCTATAAATATTCAATGTAACCCCCTCCTAGCTTCCACCCACTATCTTGCAGAATGTTCTCAAACTGTAATTCATCCAAAATCTCTGGCTATGTGCCAGTTTCCGAATCTCATTATTAGAGCAGTAAATATGCTTCCATTTTATATACCGTATATACTCGAGTATAAGCTGACCCGAATATAAGACAAGGCACCTAATTTTACCACAAAAAAATGGGAAAACGTATTGACTCGAGTATAAGCCTAGGGTGTGCATCTGCATGCCTCACTGTGCCTCACTTTGCCTCACTGTGCCCATGCCTCACTGTGCCCATGCCTCACTGTGCCCATGCCTCACTGTGCCCATGACTAGACTGACGTTTAACATGGGAGTCTATGGAAGGGGTGCCCGGATTTGAAACAAACTTTTCTAACTTGTAGAGCAGAAATGGGGCTACATGTGTGCCAAGTTCCGGATCCAGGGGACCTACGACCGGCCGGTACCGGGTTCCCAAATCACCGGAGAAATTACCGTTTAACATTGGAGTCTATGGAAGGGGTGCCCGGGTTTGAAAAATCGGTGCTCCCCGGCCGTAGGTCCCCTGGACAACAAACTTTGCATACTTGTAGAGGAAGAGTGGGGCTATATGTGTACCATGATTGGGGTCCAGGGGACCTACAGCCGGCCTGTACTGGGTCCCCAAAGTCGAGGAGATCAGGCGCAAAAAAGATGACTCGAGTATAAGCCGAGGGGGGCATTTTCAGCACAAAAAATGTGCTGAAAAACTCGGCTTATACTCGATTATATACGGTATATATATATATATATATATATATATATATACCGTATTTATTGGCGTATATCGCGCACTTTTTTCCCTTAAAATAAGGGGAAAGTCGTGGGTGCACAATATACACCGTAGCCGCTTCCCGCGCTCAGTTTGAATGGAGCACCGACATATACCGAGTGCAGTACACTCGGCTAGGCTCGGCTTCGCTCGTGCTCACGCATAAACGTCACAGCGCGTGAGCACGAGCAAAAGCCGAGCCTTGCCGAATGTACCCGAGTGTACTGCACTCGGTATATGTCGGCGGAGGCGTTCGAACTGAGCGCGGGAAGCGGGGACTCGACTTGAGGCGCGCGCTGGAGAAGCCGGGAGGACCACCACCGAGGCCGCAGACGGACGCCGGACCGGACGATGGACGCTGGGCAAGACACCAAAACTGTAAGTAATACAATCTTATAACATTTTTTTTTACATGAATTTCGGGGCAACTTTAGGGGTGCGCGCTATACGCGGGAGCGCGCTATACCCCAATAAATACGGTATATAGATAGATAGATAGATAGATAGATAGATAGATAGATAGATAGATAGATAGAGAGATGTTAGTAGACTGTTAGGCCCCGTACACACAACAGAGTTTCTCGGCAGAATTCACCGAGAAACTCGGTCCAAAACCCGGATTCTGCCGAAGAAACTCTGTCGTCTGTACAGTTTTGGCTCGATGGAGCCGCCGAGAAGCTCGACGAGAAATAGAGAACATGTTCTCTATTTTCTCGTTGTTCTATGGGAGAAGGCGTCCCGCCGAGCTTCATCCCAGAACTCGACGAGGAACTCGACGTGCTTGGCACGTCGAGTTTCTCTGTCGTGTGTACGGGGCCTCAGAGTGTCAAAGTCTAATATCTGTCTGCTATATCTCACCAGAGTACAAATCCCCTTGAAGAAGACCATGACAGCATTGGTCGAAACGCGTCGGAATACTCATATGGATATCAATTCTACAATTATATACAATGTACTGTATTGTGGAAAATAAAGGGAATAGTGCGCTGGTCTAAAATCAAAAATATATGGAATAAGCAGCTACACAAGAATGTGACTAAAACTCAAGAAGTAATTGGAAAAGAAAATGTAGCGCTGAGTAATAGGAGAGATATTGCCAATCTCACTCGGTGAGGTGTAACCACAGGGTTAGTGTAATAAAAATAAACAAATATAACAGTGTGCTAATAAGTCCACATAAAAAAAAAAGGAAAAACACAAATGTGAATAGTCCATCAACATATAATGAAGAATCCCGATGAGAACAAACGTGCAGCCGTGTCGATCATCTTTCAAATGGGTAAGAAGAGACTGAATACACTTATCGGAACAGGTGGATCTACCTGTCAGCGACAGCAGATCATTCAGGCATATGAAATCCTAATGGCTAGTAGGCTCAGCTTGTCTAAAGACTCTGGGGGCTAGATTTCACAAAGAGTTACGCCGGCGTATCAGTAGATACGCCGACGTAACTCTGAATCTGCGCCGTCGTAAGTTTAAGTCTTAGGCTCAAACTGAGATACACTTAAACCTAGCTAAAATACGATGGCCTGCGCCGTCGTATCTTAGGGTGCAATTTTTCCGCTGGCCGCTAGGTGGCGCTTCCGTGATTTCGGCGTAGAATATGTAAATGACTAGATACGCCGGTTCACGAACGTACGCTTGCCCGTCGCAGTTAAGATACGCCGTTTCCGTAAGAGATACGCCGCGGTAAAGATAAAGCTGCCCCCTAGGTGGCGTATCCAATGTTAAGTATGGCCGTCGTTCCCGCGTCGAAATTTTAAAATTTTACGTCGTTTGCGTAAGTCGTCCAGTGAATGGGGCTGGACGTAATTTACGTTCACGTCAAAACCAATACGTCCTTGCGGCGTACTTTGAGCAATGCACACTGGGATATGTACACGGACGGCGCATGCGACGTCAATCACGTCGGGTCACCACCCATTTACATAAAACACGCCCCTCATCCTCATTTGAATTAGGCGCGCTTACGCCGGCCCCATTTACGATACGCCGCCGTAACTTAGGAGGCAAGTGCTTTGTGAATATAGCACTTGCCTCACTTACTTACGGCGGCATAGCATAAATACGATACGCTTCGCCGCCGTAACAATGCGCACAATCTAACCTGGGTGCTGAAGACCACAAACGTAGCCCCTGGACCTAGCAGCAATGCTGTATCTTGGCCTAGGCCAACAAGGCCAGGCCTAGGGCAGCACTTTGCAGGAGGGGCAGTATAAAAAGAGGTCCCCCGCCGACTTGGCCATCAGTTCATTTCTCTTTATTTCCTGCCCCATAGCCAAACAGGAAGTGAGAGGAAATTTCTGCAGATTAAGGGAATCCCCCCCCCCCCCCCCAAGGCCCTCAGAAACTAGTGTCTCCATTGGAAAATTTCAATGCAGTTCTTAAACAGGAAGGGGTGTGACCTTGACAGGAAGGGGTGGATCATATTTATATTATGGGTTGCACGAGTTTAGACAGGGCTAGGGCAGCACAAAACCTAAATACACCCCTGCCTAGCAGTCCACGGCTGGAGATCCTTGATGGATGGTATCCTGGGCTTGCGGAAGACTCAGAGCTCGCAGGGTGTCCACCCTGTTTTCAGAGGGTTTAAAGGCACAGCCCCCGATGGGAAGACACCTTGCAGGGTCAGTAAAGGCACGATGGGACAACTCAAATAAAAAAGGTAATCCGCCACAACATGGAAGGATTATGGAATAGTGTGCATCTGACTCATTGTACAAAAAGATTATATTTTATTATATCTTTATCTCCATTGACTAATATGTCGCAAAAAAAAAAACCTGGGGGAACATTCCCTTTTTTGCATATCTGTTTGGGGTGTGCGGCTCCTGGACTCTAATACATGCGTTTTCCCATTTTTCATAAAGATACAATGTAAACCCCTCCTAGCTTCCACCCCTATCTTCCAGGATCGGCCCCTTACTCGGACCTATCATCACCCGAGTCTCAGTGACTCTGTGATCACCAGCGCGCCTGAGGGGGGGGGGGGGCGCACTGGGGAGCGTGCAAAAAGGGGGGGGGGGACGTCTACTTGTCGGTCTCCCAGCAAAGTAGATCGGATGGGAAGCGGCTAAGGACTTTTAGTGTATTTAAAAACGATCGGATCTGGAACACCCCTTTAAAGAAAACTATTGATAGACACGCCGCGTTTTCTTCATCTGAATGACATCACAATAGTACCTCCTCCCCCGCCAGCAATACATTTTGTGGATGAGTTTTTGTATCCCGGCGATCCTGAACCGTCTTCTGCTGGAGGGGAGGAGTTTCCCCAGGTGAATATTACTCGGAGCATTTGTAGTTTATCGCCTATTACACCGCCTTCCTGTCATCCTGTAACGTGAATTTCCACCGGGCGTGATTAATTGTCTCCCAGCGTTGAGCAATAGCGGAGAACAAGCGCGCGGCCTGTCAGGAGCTGATTAAGATGTGTTGGTAAATATGATTAATAAGGCTGAAGGGCGGGTAGTGCGCAGTAAACAAGGAATAACCAGATGGCAAATGCTTTCCCTCCGAAGCGTGGAAAATAGTGAGAGGAAAATCATTTCCATTATAGAGAGAGAAGAGATCTGCGTGAGACCCTCGGAGGACGGGTGGACGCTCCTCTCACATCGCAAGTACAAGGCCTGAAGATGGATTGTACGGCTCGCCCATTCTGCGTAATAAAGATGTCCACGTAGGGTCAGATTTTCGGTGCTTTGCCTCCTTTGGCTTCATTCCACCATGAGCGGGTTTAGCTCAGCAGGATGGAACTGTGTTGAAAGAACTAGAAAAACGTTTTTATAAATGCCGTTTTTTATGCCTTCTTACTTTCTATGCTTTCTATGCATTTTAGCCTACAGCAGGGGTAGGCAACCTCAGCAAGATGGGATTAGTGGTGAAACTACAAATCCCATCATGCCTCTGCCTTTAGGAGTCATGCCTGTGATTGTCAGGGTCCTGCAATGTCTCATGGGACTTGTAGTTTCACCACAGCTGGAGGGCCGAGGTTGCCTCCCCCTGGCCTATAGGTTAAGAGCCCTCCACTGTCAATGTGTGTTCCTTCCAGTGGCGGTTCGTCCATAGAGGGCGCTGGAGTGCCGCCCCCCTCTGGCTCTCACCGCCACTGAGTCTAATAACATAGATTCATGCATTGCACGAAACTATGTTATTATCGCCGCTGCGCTGTTCTATTCAGATGGTCGGCGCTCATGTCCGGCCATCTGAATAACGGCAGCTGGTTGGCTGTACGGAAGTGCCCATCAGAGCCAGCGGCTCTGATAGGCTTTCCGAGTACAGCCCTGAGCCTTCCGGATGCTTATCCAGGGAAACCTACCCGGGGTGCGTTCTCGGATACGACTGACAGGCGTCTCAGCCAATCAGGTTGGCGGTTCTGGCTACCGGTAACCTGATTGGCTGAGATGCCTGTCAGTCATCGAGGGCGGTGAGAAACATCGAGGGACGTGGATGGCTGATCCAGTAAAGGTAAGCGGGGGGGAAAGGGGCACTTTACAGGGCACAGCGGGGAGTCGGCGACAAAGGGCACAGTCAGTGACATCAATGGGCACAGTGGCGACAATAGGCACAGTGGGGACAATTGGCAAACGTTCACCCGTGAACAAAAGAAAAGTTTTGCGCGGAGGAACAATTTAGCGAGGCGGCACGCGTACTGAATATTAATTTCTTGAGAAACTGTAATTTCTCATGGCGAAAAAAATGCTAAAAAATGCAATTTAGTACTCAGTACAAGACTTATAAAAGGCCTGTCATCAGAATCAGGGCCAGGTTTCCATTATGACTTCCTCCTTCAAGGCACTTCACAATGCCGCCGTTCCTCTGACCACATATTTCTGTGGCGGCATAGTTTGCAGCGATTTGTATAAAAATAAGAGCCTAGACCTCAGAGGGAATAGTATTTGGTTGCATTGCTCAAGAATGAAATGTGTTAGTAAAATTAAGCACGGGTGTTGTCACGTACTGGTCGGAGGCCGTAGTGCCGAGAGGGCTCCCCTGTGGCTAAGTGCAGTACACCCCTGAAGATGGTACAGAGGGTGTAGTGCCCAAAGAAGCACAGGTTGCCAATGGGTACCGGAGGTAGAGTCGGTGGTCTCCGGAAATGCAGGATACGCAGCTGAGCCAAAGTCTCTAGAGATCCTCAGTCACTATAGAAGATAGTTACTATAGTCACTATAGGAAGAGATATTATAGAGGAAGAGTACTATAGAGGAAGAGTTACTATAGAAGAGGATAGAGGAAGATACTATAGAGGAAGAGATATTATAGAGGAAGAGTTACTATAGAAGAAGAGTTACTATAGAGGAAGAGTACTATAGAGGAAGAGATACTATAGAGGAAGAGATATTATAGAGGAGAGAAGAGTTACTATAGAAGAAGAGTTACTATAGAGGAAGAGTTACTATAGAGGAAGAGATATTATAGAGGAAGAGATACTATAGAGGAAGAGTTACTATAGGAAGAGTTACTATAGAGGAAGAGTTACTATAGAGGAAGAGATACTATAGAGGAAGAGATACTATAGAGGAAGAGTTACTATAGAGGAAGAGTTACTATAGAGAAGAGTTACTATAGAGGAAGAGATACTATAGAAGAAGAGTTACTATAGAAGAAGAGTTAATATAGAGGAAGAGATACTATAGAAGAAGAGTTACTATAGAGGAAGAGTCACTATAGAAGAAGAGTTACTATAGAGGAAGAGATACTATAGAGGAAGAGATACTATAGAGGAAGAGATACTATAGAAGAAGAGTTACTATAGAGGAAGAGATACTATAGAGGAAGAGTCACTATAGAGGAAGAGATACTATAGAGGAAGAGTTACTATAGAGGGAGAGTCACTATAGAGGAAGAGATACTATAGAAGAAGAGTTACTATAGAGGAAGAGATACTATAGAGGAAGAGTTACTATAGAGGAAGAGTTACTATAGAGGAAGAGATACTATAGAGGAAGAGTTACTATAGAGGGAGAGTCACTATAGAGGAAGAGATACTATAGAAGAAGAGTTACTATAGAGGAAGAGATACTATAGAGGAAGAGTTACTATAGAGGAAGAGTTACTATAGAGGAAGAGATACTATAGAGGAAGAGATACTATAGAGCAGGGGTCTCCATACTTTTAAAGCAAAGGGCCAATTTATGGTCTTTCAGACTTCAGGGGGGCCGGATTCTGACCAGTTGGGGTAGAAAATGCCTCAGGGCCGAGCATCAGTGAGAATAAACATGGCCCCAGTGTTGGTGGGCAGTACAAGGAGGAATAGTGCTCCATCATTGCTATTAGTCTAAGAAATAGTGCCTCATTGTTGGTGCCATTGGGAGCAATACTGCCCAAGCAAGGGCCGGATGAAGGCTAGCAAAGGGCCACATTCGGCCCTTGAGCCGAAGTTTGGAGACCCCTGCTATAGAGGAAGAGTGACTATAGAAGAAGAGTTACTATAGAGGAAGAGTCACTATAGAGGAAGAGTCACTATAGAGGAAGAGTTACTATAGAGGAAAAGTTAAGCCCCATTTTTGTATTACTTTCAGTATAGACATTGGGCCAGATTCACGTAGCTCAGCGGATCTATAGATCCGCTCGATCTACGTGAATTAAGATCCGCTCCCGCAAGTTTAGGAGGCAAGTGGTTAATTCACAAACCACTTACCTCCAAACTTGCGACGGCGGATCCTAAATCCCCCAGCGGAATTCAAATTCCGCGGCTAGGGGAGTGTCATATTTAAATCAGGCGCGTTCCCGCGCCGATTTAAATGCGCAGGCGCCGTCCGCAAAATTTCCCGGCGTGCATTGCTCCCACTGACGTCGCTAGGACGTCAGTGGTTGCGACGCTTACGTAAACGACGTCCGTCCGTATTCGAGAACGACTTACGCAAACGACGTTAAAAAATTCAAATTCGACGCGGGAACGCCGGCTATACTTAACATTGGCTGCGCCTGATAAAAGAAAGGGTAAGTATACGACGGGTACGCCGCTACGGAAACGTCGTAAGAAGACTGCGTCGGGTCCGCGTACGTTCGTGAATTTGCGTATCTCGCTGATTTACATATTATTTCTTGTAAATCAGCGGGAACGCCCCCGGCGCCATTTTTAAATTTAAAAATAGATCCGACAGTGTAACCCAGTGTAACACTGTCGGATCTAGCCCTATCTATGCGTATCTGATTCTATGAATCGGGCGCATAGATAGGACAGTGTAAGTCAGAGATACGATGGTGGATCTGTAATACACCGTCGTATCTCTTTGTGAATCTGGCCCATTGTATTAATTACAAACCATGGCATTGTAAGGAGTTTGAACAAACCAGTTAGGCAAGCCATATTAAAGCAGTAGTTAACCGCTGGCTTTTTTTTTTAACCTACAATGTAATGTCATATTTGTGTAGGGTGCATTACATGCTAGCACATTAGGTAAAACTTACCTTAGAACGAAGCCCTCCGACGGCGTGCTGCCTCTGCTGAAGGCATTTCAATCTTTACCCGGCCTTCCTTCAGGGTCTGTGGACTCCGGCTGTGTGATTGGTTGGAGGTTGATTGACGTCACTCCCGCTCATGCGCGCGGGAAGCCGCCGTTTACAGCACAGGACTCTGAAGGAAAAGCACCGGTATGCCGTTCCTTCAGAACGTATGCACCAGTGATGTCATCGGCAGCAATTAAGTAAATATCTCCTAAACGGCACACGATTAGGAGTGTGATTTAAAGCGGGGGTTCACCCTATAAAACATTTCTAACACTACATCCAGCCCAGTTCTGCAAATAAAATTACACTGACCTTTTTTTTTTTTTTCGCCGCAGATAGCGTTTATCCTTAGAATTCACCGCGGCTTCCAGGTAGGGAATCCCGCGGGAGTGGGCGTTCCTATTGACATGCCAATTGATTGACATGCTAAACGACGGCGCACACAGTGCGTCACGACTTCCCGAAAGAAGCTCAGGTCGGCTCGGCTCTATTCGGCACCGGTGCGCAGGCGCCGAATAGAACCGAGCCGACCCCAACTTCTTTCGGGAAGTCGTGACGCGCTGTGTGCGCCGTCGTTTAGCATGTCAATCAATTGGCATGTCAATAGGAACGCCCACTCCCGCGGGATTCCCTACCCGGAAGCCGCGGTGAATTCTAAGGACAAAAGCTATCTACGGCAAAAAAAAAAAAAAGGTCAGTGTAATTTTATTTGCAGAACTGGGCTGGATGTAGTGTTAGAAATTTTTTATAGGGTGAACCCCCGCTTTAACTGTACTTCTGTCTCGGTCTGATTCATGGTTTCTGACAAGACCATACTGTATGTTCCTTAGACTCAGTGTCATAGGATAGGTTCACACTACCTATTGGAGACACAGAGAGTCCACATTCCCCATGACCTAGGAACCTAAGTCAGCCAAACCCATACCTCTTGTTGGGAGTACCTACTGTAGACCATATATTCCTTAGGCTTTGCCTCATAGATTAGTCCACACTACATGTTGGTGAGTCCACATACCCCAAGACAAATGTCTATGAAGGCATCTGACTAACAGTTATGTCTAAAATGGACGCCTCACCTGCCTAATCCCCAAGTCAATCCTGATTATGGGAAATGGTAGAAACTGTCCCTTTGTTTTTTTATTTATTGCAGGCGCTGATATAGCGCCATCAGTTTATTCAGCGTTTTACACACATACATTGCACATTGACATCAGTCCCTACCCTCAAGGGGGTTACAATCTAATGCCCCTAAGGCTCCATTCAGACCTCAGCGCATTGTAGCTGGAAGATTGGCGCTCCAAAACGCTGGAGAAGAAAAAAAATCAATTATTCTCTATGGAAATGGTTCACATCTCCACTACAAGTCATCTGAAGCCAAATGCCCGAAACTCAAAAAAGTTCTGGAGATTTTTTTTTTCATGTTTTTTCTGCTCGAATGCAATCATTAGATAAAAATTTATATTAATTTATATATATAAAAAAAAAGATAAATAAAATACATGAATAAATGATAATTATCATAAAAAAAACAATAAATTAATAAATAAATAAATATTAACAAATAATGAAAATAACCCTAATATTAACCCCTAACCCTAATATTAACCCCTAACATCTAACCATAATCCTAACCCCTAACCTAACAACATAAATAAATAAATAATAAGTAAATAAATAAATAATAGGTATAAATAAAATACATACATCAATTATAATAATTATAAATAAATAAATATATAATACATTAATACACTAATTAAATAATTAAATAATAATGAAAATAAAAAATGAAAATAACCCTAACCCTAATATTAACCCCTAACATCTAACCGTAATCCTAGCCCCTAAAATAACAACATGAATAAATAAATAAATAATAAGTAAATAAATAGTAATAATAAAAACCTTTAACCCCTAACCTTTAACCCCTTACAAAAAAAGTAAAAAATTGTTAAATAAATAATAATAAATAAAAGCGGATGAAAACATAGCAACGCATGACGATGATGATATTTTTCTCTATTGGTTAATAAAAAAAAAATCCAAAGCTCTAAAATTCTTTAAAAACACTGTACAAAAACACGCAGAAAGGAGCATACAACTGTCAGAGAAATGCGGCGCTCAGGTGTGAATGTGTCAGGGCTGGGCTCAGCCCTTCCTTCGCAGAGCTCTGTGCTCAGCTGTCAGTTGATTGCCAGTACTGTTCATTCCACAGTGACTCACATGGTCTTCATTTTCTGCTCATCAGCTAGCCCTGCTGGCTATTTAAATTTGCTTGGATCAGATCTCCTGTGCCTTCGCCTGGTCAACATATCCGGATACTCTCTACTGTGTTTTCCTCTTAAAGACTTTTGCCTGGCTGACTTCCCTTCTGGTTCCTGATCCTGTTTAATGCCTCTTACTACGCTGATCTCTGGATTCCTGTTTCACTGGCTTGTTCCGACTACTCGCTCTGGTTACCGAACCCTGGCTATGTTTTGACTACGTTTGCTCTGTTTGTACCATTTTACCATTTTCTTTAAAAAAATGTGATTTTTACTGCACTTCTGTCTCAGTCTGATTCTTGGTTCCTGACAGTATGCAGCCTGTCACGGACACTGGCTGCAGGGACCTTTTCTGCCGCATTTACTCTGTTATTTGTTATTGCTATATTCCTCCTTTTGTTAAATTTTTGAGAGACTGTTTTCTTGAATTTGCCCAAAGACTATTCTTAGTTGTTAATTCTGAACAATACATTAACATTGAAAGAGCTGATCACATTGACCCCCGGAGACGGACAGTCTGGTCACCTGGGCTGCCTTAAGTGCTGTGTTAATTAACATGTTAATTATATAGTTGTCTGCTAAGTTGTTGCTAGAGGGGAGTGGGGGAGTATCCACGAGTCTGCCCCACCTCGTTATCTAACCCCTTGTGTTAAAAGTAGGGTTGTCCCGATACATAGTTACATAGTTACATAGTTAGTCAGGTTGAAAAAAGACACAAGTCCATCCAGTTCAACCACAAAAAACAAAATAAAAAAAACACAGTAAAATCCTATACACCCAACTCCATACCCACAGTTGATCCAGAGGAAGGCAAAAAACCCCAGCGGAGCATGATCCAATTTGCTACAGCAGGGGAAAAAATTCCTTCCTGATCCCCCGAGAGGCAATCGGATTTACCCTGGATCAACTATACCTACAAATCTTAGTACTCAGTTATATTCTGTACATTTAGGAAATAATCCAGGCCTTTCTTAAAGCAATCTACTGAGCTGGCCAGAACCACCTCTGGAGGGAGTCTGTTCCACATTTTCACAGCTCTTACTGTGAAAAAACCTTTCCGTATTTGGAGGTGAAATCTCTTTTCCTCTAGACGTAAAGAGTGCCCCCTTGTCCTCAGTGATGACCGTAAAGTGAATAACTCAACACCAAGTTCACTGTATGGACCTCTTATATATTTGTACATGTTGATCATATCCCCCCTTATTCTCCTCTTCTCAAGAGTGAATAGATTTAGTTCTTCTAATCTTTCCTCATAGCTGAGCTCCTCCATGCCTCTTATCAGTTTGGTTGCTCTTCTCTGCACTTTCTCCAGTTCTCCTATATCCTTTTTGAGAACTGGTGCCCAAAACTGAACTGCATATTCCAGATGAGGTCTTACTAATGATTTGTACAGGGGCAAAATTATATCTCTGTCTCTGGAGTCCATACCTCTCTTAATACAAGAAAGGACTTTGCTCGCTTTGGAAACCGCAGCTTGGCATTGCATGCCATTATTGAGCTTATGATCAACTAAAACCCCCAGATCCTTCTCCACTACAGACCCCCCCAGTTGTACTCCCCCTAGTATGTATGATGCATGCATATTCTTAGCCCCCAAGTGCATAACTTTACATTTATCTACATTAAACCTCATCTGCCACTTAGTCGCCCAATCAGACAGAGCATTGAGGTCGGCTTGTAAATTGGAGACATCCTGTAAGGACGTTATTCCACTGCATAGCTTGGTGTCATCTGCAAAGACAGAAATGTTACTTTTGATCTCAGACCCAATATCATTTATAAATATATTGAAAAGTAAGGGTCCCAGCACTGAACCTTGGGGTACACCACTCATAACATTGGACCATTCAGAGTAAGAATCATTAACCACGACTCTCTGAATTCTGTCTTTCAGCCAGTTTTCTATCCATTTACAAACTGATATATCCAATCCTGTAGACCTTACCTTACACATGAGCCGTGTGTGCGGAACTGTATCCAACGCTTTTGCAAAATCCAAATATATCACGTCCACAGCCACGCCTCTGTCCAGGGTTTTACTTACCTCTTCATAAAAGGAAATCAGGTTTGTCTGACAACTTCTGTCTTTCATGAATCCATGTTGTCTGCTGCTTAAATAGTTTTTTTCCAGCAAGAACTCATCCATGTGGTCTTTTATTAAACGTTCCAGTATCTTCCCAACTATAGAAGTTAGACTAACAGGTCTATAGTTACTTGGTAAAGACTTTGTTCCCTTTTTAAATATGGGCACCACATTGGCCCTGCGCCAATCCAGTGGTACTATTCCTGTCTTTAATGAGTCCCTAAATATTAGATACAGTGGCTTTGAAATGACAGAGCTCAACTCACCTAGGATCCGTGGATGGATGCCATCAGGTCCAGGTGCTTTATCCACCTTTATTCTGTCTAAATATTTCTGGACCATATCACTTTTGAGCCATTGTGGATTTGGGGCTGTGTCACTCCCACCCCCATTTTGGACATGAGCTCCCCCATGCTCCATTGTATACACAGAGCTGAAGAAAACATTTAGTAAACTTGCCTTCTCTTTGTCCCCAGT
The DNA here is from genome assembly GCF_905171775.1 of Rana temporaria. Taxonomy (NCBI): domain Eukaryota; kingdom Metazoa; phylum Chordata; class Amphibia; order Anura; family Ranidae; genus Rana; species Rana temporaria. Next base: position 4,520,849 of record NC_053491.1, read on the forward strand.
CACCCACTCTAGATTATTTTGTAAGGGGCCTACATGCTCAGACTTCACCTTTTTACTATTAATATATTTAAAGAATTTTTTGGGGTTTGTCCTACTATCTTTTGCAATCTGTCGTTCGGGACCGATACTGAGCATTTGCGCGAGTACTTGGCTTGGCTTGCGCGAGGGCTTGGCTTTCTCTGTGGAGACATGGCTGCATTTATGGGGGGACATGGCTTCATTTTTGGGGAGACATGGCTGCATTTATGTGGAGACATGGCTGCATTTATGTGGAGACATGGCTGCATTTATGGGGGGACATGGCTGCATTTATGTGGAGACATGGCTGCATTTATGGGGGACATGGCTACATTTATGGGGGGACATGGCTGCATTTATGTGGAGACATGGCTGCATTTATGGGGGGACATGGCTGCATTAATGGGGGGACATGGCTGCAATTATGGGGGGACATGGCTGCAATTTATGGGGAGACATGGCTGCATTTATGTGGAGACATGGCTGCAATTATGGGGGGACATGGCTGCAATTATGGGGAGACATGGCTGCATTTATGGGGAGACATGGCTGCATTTTATGGGAGACATGGCTGCATTTATGGGGGGACATGGCTGCATTTATGTGGGACATGGCTGCATTTATGGGGGACATGGCTACATTTATGGGGGGACATGGCTGCATTTATGTGGAGACATGGCTGCATTTATGGGGGGACATGGCTGCATTAATGGGGGACATGCTGCAATTATGGGGGGACATGGCTGCATTTATGGGGAGACATGGCTGCATTTATGTGGCGACATGGCTGCAATTATGGGGGACATGGCTGCAATTATGGGGAGACATGGCTGCATTTATGGGGAGACATGGCTGCATTTATGGGGAGACATGGCTGCATTTATGGGGGGACATGGCTGCATTTATGTGAGACATGGCTGCATTTATGGGGGACATGGCTACATTTATGGGGGGACATGGCTGCATTATGTGGAGACATGGCTGCATTTATGGGGGGACATGGCTGCATTAATGGGGGGACATGGCCTGCAATTATGGGGGGACATGGCTGCATTTATGGGGAGACATGGCTGCATTTATGTGGAGACATGGCCTGCAATTATGGGGGGACATGGCTGCATTTATGGGGAGTACATGGCTGCATTTATGGGGAGACATGGCTGCATTTATGGGGGGACATGGCTGCATTTATGGGGAGACATGGCTGCATTTATGGGGAGACATGGCTGCATTTATGGGGGGACCATGGCTGCATTTATGGGGAGACATGGCTGCGTTTATGGGGAGACATGGCTGCATTTGTGGGCACACCATGGCTGCATTTGTGGACACACATGGCTGCATTTTTGGGGACACATGGCTGCATTTATGGGGAGACATGGCTGCATTTGTGGGCACACATGGCTGCATTTGTGGGCAAACATGGCTGCATTTGTGGGGACACATGGGCTGCATTTTTTGGGGACACATGCCTGCATTTGTGGGGACACATTTAAAAAAACATATCGGTATTCGGTATCGGCGAGTACATGAAAAAATGTATCGGTACTTGTACTCGGTCCTAAAAAAGTGGTATCGGGATAACCCTAGTTAAAAGTGTATAAAAAGACTGTATTCTGTCTAATAAACTATTCAAGATGCTACAAGCTATTTCCGGCTAGACTTGTATTGAATGCAGCTATAATAATATATCTCTCTGATGGTCAGACTGGAGGAAGCGGTATTTATGACGGAAAGCACTCAGCGGAGCTAAGTGTGGGATAGGATCCTTCACACAGCCTAACTCACATTCACACTTACACATACGAGGGCCAATATAGACGGGAGCCAATTGACCTACCAGCATGTCTATGGAGTGTGGGAGAAACCGGAGTACCCGGTGGAAACCCATGTTGGCACAGGGAGAACATGCAACTCCAGGCAGGTCGTGCCGTGGTTGGGATGCGAACCGGCATACCCAGTGCTGCCAGGCGGAAGTGCTAACCACTTCCAAGGAAGACAAAGATTAGATCTTTAAACCAGTCAAGTTAAATGATAATGAACACGAGATTTATTCTCTTGTTGGGTAATGAAGACTCTATAATCCAGTACGTTTATATCACATTGGTTTCCTAAAAGCAAGGCCATCCATTCACCTTGTCTTCCACAAACCCTCAAGGATCCCATTAAGGGAAAATGCTGGAAGAATTAAAACCGTGGAGCTATGTTACCAGATTGTGCTGAGTAAAGAACTTCTCCACGGAAGGTAAATTGAGTCTACAAATTCACGTGTTTTTTGGGACCAAGATATTTTTCTAGGAAACATTGTTAATGCTGCTCAATATTACCTGCTCTGCCTTTATACTGCTGAAGATGTGCTAAAGTGTTCAAAGTCCATTGATATTCAAAGGCTTGTAATATGTCCCCTGGATCTAATTACCTGTCAACCCCAAGCCGTTTGTTTTCCAAATTGGCCTCTCGGCTGGGACTTTACGAGGTCATAAAGAAAGAGGAAGTGGCTCTGTGCAGAGACGGTGGCAGAGCCTCCCTCAACAAATCACACCTTTAATGGCTTTTCAGTGCACAGAGAGTTGAGATCCAGTTTTTTTTTTCCCCCCAACTACTGGTAGGTTGGCAATCATAGGGTAATGGTCATGATCTTTCCTTTCGAAGGTTCACACTAACCTCGAACCATGCGGTAGAGACCTCCTTATTGGTGAGGTTCCATACTAGAAGGCTGCTTTGAGCCAATGTGGCGGTTAATAGCGGTTTTCGAAAAATTGATGTTGGCAACAAAAAAGACAGGTTTCCAGCGATTGTAGTGGTAAAACAAAATTTTGACGTGCCGTATGAAGGTTCTTCAGAAATATTTCTTACCATAGTTGGTTTCATTTCATGGCAACGTTTAACTTTACATTTTTCTTACTATAAATTTTGCGAAGACGTTTTACTGAAAAGCTAAAAAAAAAAAAGTCAAAGAAGATTTAAAGAATAATTTTATACTATTGCTACAAGTAGGCATTCATTTTGAGATACAAAGAATCGATTTCATTGAGTGCCGGCTCAATCATTCTGAAAGTGGAAGAGCAAGCCATCTTTCTCAAATGAGAAAGAAAGCGGGAAAAGGAAAACCTGGTCAAGAATTTATTTAATTAGCAGAGGTCTACTTTCATATGTAGCTCTGCCCCCACAGGGGCCATGGCATGGGAGTCCACAGAACTTTTTTCAGGGCGGGGGGCATCATTTTCATTTTAGTCACTATCACATTGTCATGGTCAGAGACTGCAGACATAGTATAGCCCCTAGGACATGGATGGATGGATGGAGACCTGGATGGATGGAGACCTGGATGGAGACATGGATGGATGAAGACCTGGATGGATAGAGATATGGGTGGAGACATGGATGGAGACCTGGATGGATGGAGACCTGGATAGAGACATGGATGGATGGAGACATGGATAGAGACATGGATGGATGGATGGATGGAAACCTGGATGGATGAGGACATGGATGGATGGAGACCTGGATGGATGAAGACATGGATGAATGGAGACCTGGATGGATGAAGACATGGATGGGTGGATGAAGACATGGATGGGTGGATGAAGACATCGATGAATAGAGATATGGATGGATGGAGACATGGATGGAGACATGGATGGATGAAGACATGGATGGAGACATGGATGGATGAAGACATGGATGGATGGAGACATGGATGGATGGAGACATGGATGGATGGAGATCTGGATAGATGGATGGAGACCTGGGTGGATTGATGGAGACATGGATGGATGGATGGAGACATGGATGGATGGAGACATGGATGGATGAAGACATGGATTGATAGAGATATGGATGGAGACCTGGGTGGATTGATGGAGACATGGATGGATGGATGGAGACATGGATGGATGGAGACATGGATGGATGGATGGAGACATGGATGGATAGATGGATGGATGGATGGAGACATGGATGGGGGGAGTTTTCTTCGCATATCAAAAGTAAACTAAATAGCGTCTCAGTTTGTGGGGCTCAGATCCAGTTTTTAGTTCCGCTGTAATCTAAAGTATTACAATTCAGAACTCCACATTTAACATCCATAACTCAGCTTGTAGCGTTTCCTTTATATGTAGATCAGGAAGTTCTCTTCCATATTTGAGGAATTTCTTTATGATTTGACAAGCCGTGCCACGCACTGATAACATCTTCTCTTATATTACACCCGCCATTCATGTCTTTTCATACTTATAATTTCCAAAGGCTTTTAGCCCGAATGATGTATTGTTCTCCTCCATCTCCGCTGGATAATTATTCTATAAATGTATTTTGTATTGAAATTGCCACCTAGCAATTCTCTACCATTAACACTTGTACGGCTCCGCACCGCCGTGATACAAATACAGGATATTATAGACAACGTGCAACAAGAGGAAAGATGGATTAAAAGGCAGAGGGACCAACCCCCGGCATACGCACAGTAGGACGTTTTGTAAAGTGGATTTAAAAAAAACACAACAAATTGGAGTTTATATCAAACTACGGCATAGAAAGGAGTGGGAACGTCTTGATCTCTATAAGAATAAAGGAAACAACTCCTTAACCCTTTCGAGTCTATGTCCTTGTGTAGAAAAATCCCAAGCAGCCGCCATTCCACAACTCCCCCAACCTCCCCGCTTTTAGTAACTCTTTCATCTATCTGCTAAAAATTCTCTCGATGCCAACAAAACCAAGGAATCTTCCCATAGCCCACATCCCTTGCCCTCTTGCTTCAATCAGTCCATAAATCCTATAGACCAGCCATTCTCAACCAGGGTTCCATGGAACCTCAGATGCTGTCAGTCCGGCTGATACCTGCTCTCTTGACACTACTGGAAACTGTCAGTGTACCCAGTTGGGCAGCCCTTCCACCGGGGTTTATTATGAACCAGTGGCGGCCCTTCCATAAGGGGAGCAGGAGCCCCTAATCCATGCGCCCGGTCCCTAATCCCCATGCAGGGCACCGGACGCATGGATTTCAATGGGGGTTTTTCTTTTGGAAGCACATGATTAGAGCCAGAGGCTGTGTAATTGGCTTCAAAAAAGGGTGGGCTCGGGGCTCAGAGCACTGTGCCCTGAGCCCACCCGCTTGTGTGACAATAGCGAATTAATATTTGCTATTGTCTTCCTAATTTTCCTCCCGGCCAATCATGGATTTATGGACTTATCCACTCTAGGTTAGATTGTTCTAACGTTTTCTTTCTAGGGCTCCCACAGAAGTGGATAAAACGATTGCAGATCACACAGAATCATGCTGCAAGACTAGTCACAAACTGCCCAAGGCGGAATCACATCTCCCCGGTGCTTAAGAATCTACACTGGCTCCCGATAGCAAAACGGGTTGAGTTCAAGGCACTCTGTCTGGTGTTTTGGGCCTATTGGCAACTAGGTCCGATGTACTTATCGAATATGACACAACACTACTGTCCACCCAGAGAGCTTCGCTCTACTGAAGCCCTGTTAGCAATTATTAAATCTAGTCGATCAGCTTCAAAAGGTGGCCGCCGGCTCCAAACACTGGGGAACTCTCTTTGGAACTGCTCCCTCATCAGCTCCGAGCATCCTCCTCCTTGATGGCCTTCCGTAAGGGCTTGAAAACACTTCTTTTTTCACAAGCCTACAGATAGAGACTTGGCCTTCCAAGCCCTTAGCAGGACGCTGCCTTAATCCCAGGCTGCGGTCCATGGTCAGGGAGTAGGGATAGGCTTTTTGTGCCCTGACACCCCCCCCCTTCTTTTTATATTTCTGTTTATTTCTTGTCTGTTCCCCTCTTTTACTTAGATGTCCTAGTTTCTTCTTTTTGCTCCTGGGAACTGGATACCCCCAGCTTGTTGGTAAGCACTTGGACGCGAGTTTCACAACTCCAGCATGAGGGAGAGAGGGGGTGGCGGCGATGTGAGTGAGGGGGGAGGTTGGTTTGCCGCCTCTCCCCCCCCCAAAATATTGAGCACCAGCCGCCACTGTTGTTAACTGTTACTGCATTACCCGAACACAAGTTCTTCATGGCACCTGACTGTGTGAATAATTATTGGCCCCAGGGCCGTTTGAAGATATTAGGGGGCCCCAAGCAAAAAAAATAAATCACTTTTCTAGTTGAGAAGGGGGGGGGGGTCGGCTTACCTCTATCCTGGTGTCCGCACAGGGGCCCCAGCAGGGAGGGCCCTTGCCGCACCGCTGCTTCCTCCTGCAGTCCGGTCGGCCGTGTACCATAACCGCGCGGTACAGGGCATTCAGTTTGCTGTTCCCGGGGGCCGGACTGAGAGGAAGTGAACACACAGTGTGTGCACTTCCTGTCAGTCCGGCCGGGAACAGGAACCGGATTCTCCTGTACCGCGCGGTTATGGTACACGGCCGACCGGACTGCAGGAAGCAGCGGTGCGGCAAGGGCCCTCCTTGCTGGGGCCCCTTGGCTAGCTCGAGGGCCCCAGGCAATTTCTTGGTTTGCCTGTCGGGTTCCGACGGGCCTGATTGGCCCACCACGTTGTACCCCCCCCCCCCCCACCCACATATACCCTTGAGGGGGTCTTGCTAAAAGGTGGATAGGTACTGTTACCCTTTTATAAAGAAGAACTTTGCAACGCCATGAAGAAGAAGAAGAAGAAGAAGAAGAAAAAAAAGTCAGCATTTCTAAAAACAAAAGCGAGCACGCCAGGCGCTGAGCTCCTTCCATACTATGACTCCTCCAATGTTCATATCGAGTGACAGATGCACTTTATGATTGTCATATTCTTACAAACAACATGCCAGTTCCCCAGCGATGATCCCACGTAAAAAGCAAAGGAGAGGGTGGCTCGGACTTCTAATGGGGTCACACTAATGAAGCTGATAATGCAAATCATCTGGACAGACACGGAGAGGGCTCTGCGCTTGTGTGATTTCTCATGCATAGTCCTAAAGATGTCAGGTCGGCCCATCAAAGCACGCCGCATCAGACTTATTCCCAGTGACAATGATGGACACCGAGGACTAGTGGATATGAGAGGCCAGGACAAGTGAGAAGATTGTGTTTATGTGAATGCAAGAGAGAAAGCGAGAGAAAGAAAGAGAGAGCAGGAGAGAGACACGGAGAGAGAGAGCGAGAGATAGACGAAGAGAGAGAGGAGAGAGAGTGCCGGAGAGAGAGTGGGAGAGAGGAGACGGAGAGAGCCGGAGAGAGAGAGCAGGGGAGAGAGCCGGAGAGCGAGAGAGAGTGGGAGAGAGAGAGACGGAGAGAGAGAGAGAGAGAGAGAGCCGGAGAGCGAGAGAGAGAGACGGAGAGAGAGTGGGAGAGAGAGAGACGGAGAGAGCCGGAGAGAGAGAGCAGGGGAGAGAGACGAAGAGAGAGAGAGAGTGGGAGAGAGAGAGACGGAGAGAGAGAGCGAGAGAGAGAGCCGGAGAGAGAGAGACGGAGAGAGCGAGAGAGAGAGCCGGAGAGAGAGAGAGAGTGGGAGAGAGAGAGAGAGACGGAGAGAGCGGGAGAGAGAGAGCAGGGGAGAGAGCCGGAGAGCGAGAGAGAGTGGGAGAGAGAGAGACGGAGAGAGAGAGCGAGAGAGAGAGCCGGAGAGAGAGAGACGGAGAGAGAGCCGGAGAGCGAGAGAGAGAGAGAGCCGGAGAGCGAGAGAGAGTGGGAGAGTGGGAGAGAGAGAGAGACGGAGAGAGCCGGAGAGAGAGAGCAGGGGAGAGAGCCGGAGAGCGAGAGAGAGTGGGAGAGAGAGAGACGGAGAGAGAGAGCGAGAGAGAGAGCCGGAGAGAGAGAGCCCGGAGAGAGGACAGCAGAGAGCCTGAGGCCCCGTACACACAACCGGTTTTCTCGGCAGAATCCAGCAAGAAACTCGATGGGAGACGTATTCTGCCGAGAAAACCGGTCGTGTGTACACTTTTCGCCGAGAAACCCGTCGGGAAACTCGTTGAAACTCGTCGAGCCAAATAGAGAGCATTGGGCAATCGGAAAATTTGGCTTGACGAGTTTTCTGACAGCCGAACAAGGAACTCGATGTGTTTTGCCCGTCGAGTTTCTCGGTCGTGTGTATGGGGCCTGAGAGAGAGAGATACGAAGAGAGAGCTGGAGAGAGAGACCGAGAGAGAGAGCAGAAGAGAGCCGGAGAGAGAGAGAGAGAGAGAGAGAGACGAAGAGAGAAAGAAACGGAGAGAGCGGGAGAGAAGGCAGAAGAGAGCCTGAGAGAGAGAGAGACGAAGAGAGAACTGGAGAGAGAGACAGAGAGAGAGAGAGCCATAGAGAGAGCAGAAGAGAGCCTGAGAGAGAGCAGAAGAGAGAGAGAGAGAGAGAGACGAAGAGAGAGAGAAATGGAGAGAGCGGGAGAGAGAGCCAGAGAGAGAGCCGGAGAGGGCAGACGAGAGCCTGAGAGAGAGAGAGAGACGAAGAGAGAGCAGAAGAGAGCCGGAGAGAGAGAGAAGAGAGAGAGAGAAATGGAGAGAGCGGGAGAGAGAGCGGAGAGGGAGTGAGCCGGAGAGAGAGTGGGAGAGACAGCCAGAGAGAGCAGGAGAGAGCCGGAGAGAGAGAGAGTGGGAGAGAGCGAGAGCCGGAGAGAGAGAGCCAGAGAGAGCCGGAGAGAGAGAGCCGGAGAGAGGGTGGGAGAGAGCTGGAGAGAGAGAGCGGGAGAGACAGCCGGAGAGAGAGAGCGGGAGAGAGCCAGAGAGAGTGGTGGAGAGAGAGAGAGAGAGAGAGAGCTGGAGAGAGGAGAGCAGGAGAGAGCGGGAAAGAGAGAGCGCTGGTGAGAGAGTGGGAGAGAGAACCAAAGAGAGAGACAGAGAGAGAGAGCCGGAGAGAGAGCAGGAGAGAGCTGGAAAGATAGCCGGAAAGAAAGCGAGAGAGAGAGAGAGCTGGAGAGAGAGAGTGGAAGAGAGAGACGGAGAGAGAGACGGAGAGAGAGCAGGAGAGAGAGAGAGAGAGAGAGCCGGAGAGAGAGAGATGGAGAGAGAGACGGAGAGAGAGAGCGGGAGAGAGAGATGGAGAGAGAGCCGGAGAGAGAGACGGAGAGAGAGAGCCGGAGAGAGAGAGTGCTGTGAGAGAGTGGGAGAGAGAACCGAAGAGAGAGCCAGAGAGAGAGGCCGGAGAGAGAGAGAGCAGGAGAGAGAGAGAGCCGGAGAGAGAGAGCCCGGAGAGAGGACAGCAGAGAGCCTGAGGCCCCGTACACACAACCGGTTTTCTCGGCAGAATCCAGCAAGAAACTCGATGGGAGACGTATTCTGCCGAGAAAACCGGTCGTGTGTACACTTTTCGCCGAGAAACCCGTCGGGAAACTCGTTGAAACTCGTCGAGCCAAATAGAGAGCATTGGGCAATCGGAAAAATTTGGCTTGACGAGTTTTCTGACAGCCGAACAAGGAACTCGATGTGTTTTGCCCGTCGAGTTTCTCGGTCGTGTGTATGGGGCCTGAGAGAGAGAGATAAAAGAGAGAGCTGGAGAGAGAGACCGAGAGAGAGAGCAGAAGAGAGCCGAGAGAGAGAGAGAGAGAGAGAGAGAGAGACGAAGAGAGAAAGAAACGGAGAGAGCGGGAGAGAAGGCAGAAGAGAGCCTGAGAGAGAGAGAGACGAAGAGAGAACTGGAGGAGAGACGAGAGAGAGAGAGCCATAGAGAGAGCAGAAGAGAGCCTGAGAGAGAGCAGAAGAGAGCCAGAGAGAGAGAGACGAAGAGAGAGAGAAATGGAGAGAGCGGGAGAGAGAGCCAGAGAGAGAGCCGGAGAGGGCAGACGAGAGCGTGAGAGAGAGAGAGACGAAGAGAGAGCAGAAGAGAGCGGGAGAGAGAGAGGAAGAGAGAGAGAGAAATGGAGAGAGCGGGAGAGAGAGCCGGAGAGGGAGTGAGCCGGAGAGAGTGGGAGAGACAGCCAGAGAGAGCAGGAGAGAGCCGGAGAGAGAGAGAGTGGGAGAGAGCGAGAGCCGGAGAGAGAGAGCCAGAGAGAGAGCGGAGAGAGAGAGACGGAGAGAGGGGGGAGAGAGCTGGAGAGAGAGAGGGAGAGAGAGCCAGAGAGAGAGAGCGGGAGAGAGCCAGAGAGAGTGGGAGAGAGAGTGAGAGAGAGAGCTGGAGAGAGAGAGAGCAGGAGAGAGCGGGAAAGAGAGAGCGCTGGTGAGAGAGTGGGAGAGAGAACCAAAGAGAGAGACAGAGAGAGAGAGCCGGAGAGAGAGCAGGAGAGAGCTGGAAAGATAGCCGGAAAGAAAGCGGAGAGAGAGAGCTGGAGAGAGAGAGTGGAAGAGAGAGACGGAGAGAGAGAGAGAGAGAGAGCAGGAGAGAGAGCCAGAGAGAGAGCCGGAGAGAGAGAGCTGGAGAGAGAGACGGAGAGAGAGAGCGAGAGGAGAGGGGAGAGAGAGATGGAGAGAGAGCCGGAGAGAGAGACGGAGAGAGAGAGCCGGAGAGAGGAGAGTGGGAGAGAGAACCGAAGAGAGAGCAGGAGAGAGAGAGCAGGAGAGAGAGAGAGCAGGAGAGAGAGAGAGCAGGAGAGAGAGAGAGCAGGAGAGAGAGAGAGCGGGAGAGAGAGATAGCTGGAGAGAGAGAGAGCAGGAGAGAGAGCAGGAGAGAGAGAGAGAGGAGAACCCAGAAGAGACAAAGGGAGAGATAAATGTTCTGGTGTTGGGGGTGTTTTGTTTGCGTGGCAATGTTACAAACAGTAGGTACAGCATCTCGGCGGTATGATTTATGGGCCTTGTCGCTCTCTTTGTTTGCTGTAGCGTGCAGAATGAATGCCTCGCTGTCATCCTGGAAGGATACCTTCTCTCTCTCTCTCTCTCTCTCTCGGCGTGGCGACAGTTCCTCTCCTCTCTTCCGCATGCTCTCCTCATTTCACGCCAGAGAACATAAACAATCTTTCATAATCCTGACAGTCACACATGGAACCCTTGGAGACAAAAGGTGTTTGCTCGTCTCTTCCGCTGGTGTAGACGGTGACAAGAGTTTATGTGAAAAATAAAATGCCGCAGTACACGCGGCCATGTAGAGAAATAAACCACCGAAATAAAGCGCCACGTCGGCCTTCGTTGGAAATCAAACGCCGGGAAGGGACATCGATTGCAATGCTGAGAGGACTGGACAATGTTACATACGGTGGTTACAAGCCTTAGGCCCAGATTCTTGTACATCGGCGTATCTCTGAGGCGGCGTAACGTATCCGATTTACGCTACGCCGCCGCAACTTACACGGGCAAGTGCTGTATTCTCAAAGCACTTGCTACATAAGTTGCGGCGGCGTAGCGTAAATCGGCCCGGTGTAAGCCCGCCTAATTCAAATGTGGAAGGGGGGGGGGTGTGTTTTAATGATAAACTACTGTGACCCGACGTGATTGACGTTTTTGCGGAACGGCGCATGCGCCGTCTGTGGAATTTCCCAGTGTGCCTTGCTCCAAAGTACGCCGCAAGGACGTCGTTGGTTTCGACGTGAACGTAAATGACGTCCAGCCCCCATTCACGGACGACTTACGCAAACAACGTAACTTTTTCAAATTTCGACGCGGGAACGACGGCCATACTTAACATTGGCTGCGCCTCATATAGCAGGGGCAACTATACGCCGGGAAAAGACTAACGGAAACGTCGTAACTTTACTGCGTCGGCCGCGCGTACGTTCGGGAATTCGCGTATCTAGCTAATTTGCATACTCAACGCGGAATTCGAGGAAGCGGCACCTAGCGGGCAAAAAAAAAAATATGCAGTTTAGATCCGACGGCGTAAGAGCCTTACGTCTGTCGGATCTAATGGATATCTGCGCGTAACTGATTCTAAGAATCAGGCGCATAGATACGACGGGTCGGATTAGGACTTACGACGGCGTACTTGGCGCTGCGCCGTCGTAAGTCCTTTGAGAATCTGGGGCATAATCATAGAGGCCTCCTTACCCAGTTGGAATGTACATGTGAAAGACTCAGTCAATACCGCTCCTCAGACCACGCCCACTGACGCATTTCACCCTGGCCACCAGGGGGCTTAATCATAGAGGCTCTCTTTACCCAGTTGGAATGTACATGTGAAAGCCTCGATCAATACCGCTCCTCAGACCACGCCCACTGACGCATTTCACCCTGGCCACTATGGGCTTAATCATAGAGGCCTCCTTACCCAGTTGGAAAGTGTACATGTAAAAAGCCTCGTCATTACCGCTCCTCAGACCACGCCCACTGACCCATTTGTAAGCAGGGCCCTGATTTGCTGCCAGCAACAGTCATGTGGGCTCAGGACACCTCCCATCATCCTCCTGCAAAAGGAAGGGGGTACCAGGCACCTCAGTTATGGAGGAACTCCCCCCATCTTGGCTACTCACTTAGCCAATCTGCCCCCACAGCTTTCTATTGGGAAGACACAGAAGAGGAGGAGCCAAGATCGCCAGCGGGGTACCCCAGAGAGGAGGTGTGAGGCTGCTCTGTGCTATACCATTACACAGAGCAGGTGAGTATAACAAGAACATCAATAACACAGCCTTTACAACTGCTGTAGCTCTGGCCCCACAGATGCACCCTGGAAGGTTACATCACCAATGCCTCCTCCCTTTAGAGGATGTGCACTGTGACATGTTCCAGGAGGCGGACCCAGAATTCCAGGAATGGGAGGAGGATTCAACTGCCCAACTTCCGGCTGGGACTCCGGGGGACCAGGGGGCTTCTGCTGGACACTCCTGGATGTGTGGGGGGACTCTGTTGGGTACTCCTGGATGTATGGGGGGGACTCGGGCAGGAACTCCTGCATGTATAGGAGGGGAACTCTGTTGGGTACTCTTGTATATAAGGGGGACTCTGCTGGGCACTCCTGGATATAAGGGGGGACTCTGCTGGGCACTACTGGATATAAGGGGGACTCTGCCGGGCACTCCTGGATAAAAGGGGGTACTCTGCCGGGCACTCCTGGATATAAGGGGGGACTCTGCCGGGACTACTGAGTATAAGGGGGACTCTGCCGGCACTCCTGGATATAAGGGGGGACTCTGCCGGGCACTCCTGGATATAAGGGGGGACTCTGCCGGGCACTCCTGGATATAAGGGAGGACTCTGTCGGGCACTCCTGGATATAAGGGGGACTCTGCCGGGCACTCCTGAGTATAAGGGGGGACTCTGCCGGGCACTCCTGGATATAAGGGGGGACTCTGCCGGGCACTCCTGGATATAAGGGGGGACTCTGCCGGGCACTCCTGGATATAAGGGGGGACTCTGTTTGGCACTCCTGGATATAAGGGGGGAACTCTGCCGGGCACTCCTGAGTATAAGGGGGGACTCTGCCAGGCACTCCTGGATATAAGGGGGGACTCTGCTGGGCACTCCTGGATATAAGGGGGGTACTCTGCCGGGCACTCCTGGATATAAGGGGGGACTCTGCCGGGCACTCCTGGATATAAGGGGGGACTCTGCTGGGCACTCCTGAGTATAAGGGGGGACTCTGTCGGGCACACATACACGTCTGCCAGGCTATACACCGGCAGATCCCGTCTTCCATCCTCACCATTGAACACGATGCCAGCGGGTGAAGTCCGGAGAGATCAGACGCAAGTCTCGGCGGTCGGAACGCCGACTTTTGGCACCAATCAGAATTCCAGTCGACTGAAAACACAAACAGTAATTAAGCCGCGGAAAGCCGGTAATTAAAATAAACGGCGACATGAAGCTGGTAATTTACAGCAGAAATAATAATTGGAATCGCTAATAATGGTGTTCATGCCAACGGGAGCCAGCGCCCGGGTTAATCGACTCCCCTCCCCCCTCCATAGATGTACACCTGCCGACGAGCCAAGCGAGCGAAATCCGCGCCGAACCGTCCTGACATCCGAAATCCGGACCGTCTTCTTTGCTGCACCCATTGGACGTCTGCGTCCTTCTTTATATCCAGTGGCCCAGATTCAGGTAGCAATTGCGTCTGCGTAACCATAGTTACGCAGCGCAATTGCTTACTTGCGCCGGCGTTACGAATGCTCCTGATTCAGGAACCTCGTTGCGCCGACTGCAGCCTAAAATCTGCGCGGCATAAGGCTCTTATGCCCGCATATCTTAGGCTGCATTCTTACGATGGCCGCTAGGTGGCGTTCCCGTTGTGCTCAGCGTATAGTATGCAAATTGCATACTAACGGCGATTCACTACCCTACGCGAGCCCTGCGTACGCAGTTTACGTCGTTTGCGTACGTCGGTTTTTGCGTAAGGCTGCCCCTGCTATTAGCAGGGGCAGCCAATGCTACGTATACCCGTTGTTCCCGCGTCGCGAATTTAAAATGTAACGTCGTTTGCGTAAGTGAATCGTGAATGGCGCTGGACGCCATTCACGTTCACTTTGAAGCAAATGACGTCCTTGCGACGTCATTTGCCGCAATGCACGTCGGGAAAGTTTCCCTACGGAGCATGCGCACTACGTTCGGCGCGGGACCGCGCCTAATTTAAGTGATCCACGCCCCTACGGGATCATTTAAATTACGCGCCCTTACGCCGGCATTTTTGAGGAGCGCCCACGCAAATTACGTGGCTACTGCTTCGTGAATGAAGCGTAGCGCAAATAATTTGCGTAGGCGCAGGGTAAAAAGGGTACACTGCGCCTCCGTAAGTTCTTGATTTGGTCCCTTCAGTACGGAGAGGTCCCTCGTCATACTTCCGAGA